>NC_136620.1:40039111-40501611 GCF_933228915.1 Telmatherina bonti | reverse complement strand
CCTTGTCATCTTCAGTTCCTCCAGTCTGAAGCTCAGTCAGTAAATTTATCATTTATTTATATTCATATTATTTTATCATCATTATTATGTTGGTTTTAGTATTTCAGAAAATTCTCTAAAATTAAAAAAAAAAAAAGAAAACAGGTAGCAGACATTAGTTGAAGTTAGTTTAAGTGCATCTTCTGATCAGCCTCTTTCATTTCTTCGCTTCATTCAGGGTTCAGAAATGTTTCTTCATGTTTCTGTGAATGCAGCAGATGCAGACTGAAAGAAGCTTTGTGGTGGAACGGCTGCTTCATCAGAGCAGAGCTGCTTTACTTCACACCTCCCGTCCTTCCAGCTCCGTTGTCAGGTTGGACTTTATCCCAGCAGAGGAGTCGGCTGGAGTCACATGACCGCAGCCAGAGAACCACGAGAGAAGCTGCAAACTCCACGTCAAAGTGCTCACCGCCACCCCTCCGTGTAGAAATACCTCATCCGATATTTTTACTGGATGCATTTCCTTCCCAGAATGCCTCCCAGTCAGAAGGTTCCCAGTGGGAGTCTTGGCTGGAACCTTTCTGTGTGGCGTTTGCGTGGTCCGTCTGAAAACATGGAGTTTCTCTGTGACTCGTCCGGGTTGGAGGGACCGATGGATTTCCTTTAAACAAAAACAAACCCCTTCGAGTTTCCAGTGTGTGCACGATTTCATAGCGGTGTTCATTCTGATGCCTCCTCATCTAAATGTACTTCCTTGTACGTTGCCATGGTTGTTCAGTCAGTTCATCCACTAGGGGGCAGTGCTGAGTTCAGAGCTCACTTCTACACATCGACACCAGTTGGCAGCGGTTTGCCCTTCTCAGCTTCTTCTTTGGGTGTTTTTTATTCTGCATGGTCCGGTTTGGTGGCCTCAGGATCGGGTCTCTGCTCGTTGCAGATGATGTGGTCCTGTTGGCTTCATCTGGTCCTGTTCTCCAGCTCTAGAGCGATCCACAGCCGGGTGTGAATCTGCAAGGCCGAGACCATGGTCCTCTGCCGGATTGTCCTCACGGCGTCGGGAATGAGGAGCATGAGAAGGATGGAGTGTGAGATCGCCAGGCGGATCGGTGCGGCGTCTGCAGTGACGCGGACTCTCCGCCGGTCTGGTCAGGAAGGAGCTGAGCCAGAAGGCGAAGTCCATCTATGTTTCTACAAGTCTGATCACCTCAGTCCTTCTCGCTGCCTCTGATCCTTTTTGATCTGCTTCTCTTTGTCTGGAGTTTTATGTTTCTTTGTTTCAGCATCGGCCTGTCAAACGATCGTAGCTGAAGGATCAGAGAGGGATCGGAAGAGACTGATCGTGGTTTTAGTGGGTAATGATGCTGGAAAAGAAAAGTTACAGCAGGTGAAGAATGAAGGCAAGGGATGAGCAGGGTTGGAGAAAGAAAGGAAATCTACTGAAGAAAGCTTCTTTGTCGCAGGGTTCATGCGTGGACTGTGGGTGGACAAGGTTGCTGAGTTGTTGCTCTGAAATGGGTCCTGACAGACCATTTCTCACGTGGAGATTTACCTCGGCTCTCTCTGCTAGTGGGAGGATGAGAGTGAGCGACCCTTTCCACTTGCCATGAATATTTATCTGCTGAGAGTTCGCGGGCTTCTGCTCAGAATGACAAATTGTAGTCTCTAAAGCATCTACTTCTATTCAGTTTTCATCTTCTATTTCAACCCTTTCCACCTGCAGCTGTCCCTCATCTAGTCAATGGTCCTGTTTACAACTGCTTCTTAATGGATTTGGAGCATTTGGACAAAGAATCGACTCAGAGGAAGAGAAATAGATGCATTTTTAAGATGAAAAAGCTTTTGGTGAGAACAGAGTCCAGAAAAGGCAACAGTTGTACAGGAGGCCTAAAATGCACAATCCTGAGTGTCAGGTGAGGGATTACAGTAAACATGTTTAATAATTGGACTGAATACTAAGACCTGACATGCAGCTGCAGTTGGACATCCATTAATACTCCAAAGTAATTTGTTTTTGCTGTCATGCTTCTTTTTTTCATCTCCACCAACCAGACAGGGAATAGTCTGCCTCTTTAGCCCATCAGGGACCTGGTATGTTCACTTTCTGACCGTAAAGCTCTGCGTTTGGACTCGTTTGATGGCACAGTGACATTTATGTGCACTTCTGGAGCCGTGGCCGTCCCGCTGCATCCAACAGGCTGAGATTCGCTTTGTGCATCGGGTTGAATGCACCGTGGCCGATTCAGCAAAGAAACAGAGGGAAATGTTATCAATGGAGGAGAGGAAAACAAAGAGATAAAGAGACAGAACGATAAGACAGGTGTCAATATCAGACGGACTTTTACTGTGTGGAGAGAGCTCAGAGTAAAGGTAGGCTGCAAGATGGATGCCGAGTTAGTCGTCGTATCATGCCACATGTCAGGAAAAAGGTTTTCAGCTTCCTGCAGATGTTAAATATTGATCAGTGAGAACAGCAGAGTTGCATGTGGTGAAAAGAAGCGTAACTGGTTTTTATTCAGGTTTCCAACGTCTGTTTGAGGAAACTGCAAACAAACCTGATCATCTCCAGACCAGATGTATGAGGTCTGCAGTCTGTGGGTCCTTCTACTGACCAGAAAACAGGAATTGAGTTGTTATCATGCTTGTAATCTATTTATTTACTAAAAGCTCATTTATTTACACATCCTGCCTCTCCCCTGCTGATGCTTCTGTTCTCATATGGAAGTGGTTTGTCTCCAGAGACGGTTCAGATCGGAGCGTAAAACACGACTCTTGCGTGTTTTTAAAGTTTCACAACGACTGAGATTTGTGAAAGGAAACTAAATGCATCCAAGACTCTTTGAAACAAGTGAAAATGATGCGCATTTCTGCACACACAGAACTACACACAAGTTAAAGCTTTTAGCTCCAACATGCATATTAGACAGGAGGAGCTGTAGTCCTGTCCAACTCCGTCTGCCTGCTAAGTGTCACTGTGCACAAGCTGTTTAGCTATGCTGACAGAAGCGACGGCCTTCCTGTCAATTCCTATTACTCTCTGTTGGTGAGCAAAGAAACAACAATTCATGGTAAAATGCAGAAAGTGTGAGATGCAGTTGTGAAGAAGCCTGTCAGACTGAAAGAAGCGCGGCTCCACACACTTTCTGAGTCACAATCAGGAGGAAAACGGTGTTCAGCTAACCTGCTGTTAGCGACGTTTGTTGGTGCTTCATTCAGAGAAAAGTTTGTGACGAACACGAGTTGATGAGTCTGGCGGCAACATCTCAGGTCTTCTCATGAAACTGATTATTAAAACCTTGCAGGGTAAAAAGTGATATTTTTCTCTTTAGTAAAGGCAGTTGGTGTTGTAATAAACATGGTTGGAAAGCCTGATTGGTTCCTTTTACAACAACTGGAAAGTTTTACCTTATCTGTGCAACAAGCAACACAGCTACACGTGTGGGTCATAACCACCGAATTATGCCACAATCCCGAGTTATTCTCTCTTGTTTTGAGCTGCTTGGTGGATTGGATGATATCACTCTCCCACAGAAATAATGAAAAACAGAAGCAAAACTAGTTATTTTCTCTCTTCATCATTCTGAGCTGTCAGGGACTTCAGGTGTGGAAGATCAGCACTGTGGGATGGCTTCTCCGTCCTCATCCAGGAGTCGCTGAAGGTCAACCGGCGCTCCTTGTAGTCGATGCATACGTCACTGGTGCATGTTCATGACTACCTGTGTTATTTGTCAGAGGTCCAAGAAGCCTCTAAAAGCTCTTCAATCGCGGTTTTTCCTGCTGAAGCAGCCCACCTCGCCTCAGCGGGACGTTCTCATGTTTAAAAATCTGTTTCTATTCCTTTGATGCGGACGGAGGAAAACACTTTTCTGGTCCGTCTTGGGTGTTTGGGCTCTTCTGTGTGGAGTTTGCATGCGTGGATTCTCCGCAGGTACTTCCTCCCATCGTCTAAAGACATGTGTCATTTCTTCCTGAATCTAAATCAGGGCGACTTTATCCGGACTGCGAGGGAAGCAGAGGGGTTTCAAGGTCTTCCTGTTTCAACACACCTGTATGAAAGGAAATGCATCTAGCAGGTGTGCCAGGTGTGTTGGAGCAGGGATACATGGAAAAGCTCGTATGTTGGTCCTACGATGGACTGGCGACCTGTTCAGGTGTAGCAGCTTCCTGCCATCCTGATCTGGACTGATCCGTCTAGAAAGTAGCGAAGGGAAAATCGAATCAAAAAATTGAAAATTGGGATTTTTTTGCTTCACAATTTTAAAATTGATTTTTTTTCAAATAAATAACATTAACTCATTCTAAAAATTTTTGTCATTCTTATTTTTTTTATTGATCTTTTTACTTCTTCTTGGGCATTATAGCAGCAGAATGATGGTCTGGCTACGGGGCTGTTTTTCTCCTAATTTAACTGAAGAAAAATGACGAGCAAAAAAAAAAAATTTGTACATTTTTTTTGGTTTTTTAATCTACAAAAATCAACAATATGGAAGAATTGTGAGAATTGTTATTTAAATTGAATCAGCAGCCAAAAAATCAGAATCAAATCGAATCGGGACGAAAGAATGTCGTCACATCGCGACCAGAAAATGAAGGAAAAAGGATGAATGTTTGGTTGTGCTGCTGATTCCACAGGAGCACGGTGCCTTCACGGTAAACCAGGTTGTCAAGGTGACCAGTCAGCCTCTCTAACCATGTCTAAGACTTTACTAGTTGGTTTAACTAAAGAGCAGAAATGATGCACCGAAACCAGATTTCTTAGCTTGTTGTACTGAATGTATTTCTGCTAAACCTGCATGTGAGATCAGAACACCGCATGCTTTCACTCCTCCGCTCCTTTCGTTTGCAGTTAGACACAATGTTGATCAGCGTTCGCTCCTGATTACTCACAGTTTACTCTCAGTTCGTGTAAAACTTATTCAGAAGTGGCCCGTTGGCCTTCCAGTGCTTCCACTGGCTTGCAGAAGTAAAGCTCATTTCCCGGCAGGACGTGGAGGAAGGCTCGTCTTCCAGAAGGAAGTCTTGTTTAGGCATCAGGCCGAGTGCAAACTTCAGAACGCCGCAGTGAAAATGACTTCTACTTGACGTCCAGACATTTTCCTCCATCAGGGTCTGGGTCGTGCTCCAGCAGCAGACTGTGTGTTCTAAAACACTCCTGTTATGATGGTATTACTGCGTACGGCTGCAGAGATTTGGAGCTGAGGCTGGATGGTCTGTCTGCAGTCGGGCATTAGCCAGGCTGGTTAAACACGGCGCCGCAGCTGAAGTGTCGACGGCAGACTTTCCACTCAGGCTCTGAGGCGAAACTCCATTCAGCTCATTATTCTGAAGCTTCCACTGGCTCAGCTTTTTATTGGCTCATAACTCTGGATTCATCTCTCTCTTCTAACAACAAACATCCAGACAAGCCAGAAATGTGGTCTTGATGTAAAATGACTCATATTTGGCAAAGAAAAGTCAAGATTTCCAGATCAAATCCACTGATTCCTGAATGAAGATGTGATATTAGGAGTTATTGTTATGAATAGGATGTCATGAGCTGCATGCATGGCGCATATGCTGCGCGGCATCCTGCTCTGTATCCCAACACGACGATGAGATGAGAGCCGCCGGGATGCTGTCTTCCCCCAAGCCGAGTGGTAAACAGTGGTGACAGGAGCTAGTTTTCAATAACTTTAAGCAGAAGGGAGAGATAGAACAAATAAAGTGCAGCCTTGTTTTCCATTATTTAATTTTCAGCCGCCGCGTTACGGGCAGAGTAAATAAGGAGGGATATGAAAACTGACAAACAATAAAGCGGTATGTGTTTTGCAGGCGTGGGTGGGCTCCTATTTCTCATTTTTTGGTTGGCTAGAGTGCAAATGCTTTGTGCGAGTGATTGTGGAGAGTGTGCAAGGAGAATGGTTTGAGGCAATCGTTCTTTTTATCCACCTGCATCTCCGTCTGGGTGGAGAGAGAGGCTTTGTAGTTGTGATTGGAAGGAATTAAGGCCTGCCTTTCATAGCTGGTAACTGGGAATCAAGCTGAGCGGTTGCTGTGTGTGTGTGTGTGTGTGTGTGCTGTACCAGAAGAAAAGCCTGTCACACAGGTTTGTCTGTTTCTGTGGCTTAATCTGATGAAATTCCTACTGTATACTTTGTCCTAACTTAAAGTATTTCTTACTTCCAGGACTTTGGTAGTTGAAGCTTTTGAGGTTGTCGAGCAGAAAACGGGACGAAGCTTTCTTAGGGTTGAAATACTGTCGAAAGGTTGTGACTTCGTCCACCATGTCCTCCGCTCTCACCAATCCAACGCAGACCCCAGGAGGGATGCGGAGTTTGCAGAATGAAAGGCATTCAGCATTTAGCTGAAGAACAGAGAGAACAGATGAAGCTGTAGAACTGAACCAATAGGTCTGAGACCTGTTTAAAAGACAGGAGCTGCGTTTCCATCACAGCTTTTCTCAAAGTTAAAGCGATATTTGTAAGTTTCCATTTAACAGCTTCAGTTCTGGTAAAATCTTGTCGGTGATGAGACTTGACGAGAGCTGTGGCTATGTGAGGTCGCCATGTAGCGTTATTTTGGGGTTTTTAGTTGCTGCAGAGAATTTGCTGCGACTTTTCAGAGCTTTTCTTCTTTATTTTAATTCCTAAACGTCTGAAATTAACTGTTGTTTTTTCCACATTTCCATCTTTACCGGAAACAAACTGGTCACATGACCCCTAACGTTACGTCTGAGGACACGTAAATGCAGAAAACTAGTTTCCATTACACTTTAGGGACATGCACGTGCACGATAAAACTAGTGCATGAGACAGTGATGTCAGTAACAGGAGGATTACACCTACACTCACCTGGATAGGAGTAGCTCAGGGTGAACTACAGCGAAATGAGTGTTTTTATGCTGATTATGACAGGAATGAGTTTATTACATGTCATCATGTCTGTTATGTGTTTACCTGTGGTTTTACACACACACACACCTGCACTTCAGCAATACTAAAGCCAAACGCAGCAGCTATTATCAGACCAATAAAGAGTTTTGTCTTTACAGACCAAAATGTAGGAAAATATTAAACCTCTTGGTTATTACGCAACATATCCAGACTTTATTTAATGTCAACAAAACGTTAAAACGATGGATTCGACTGAATCTGAAGAAATAAAAAGGTTTTTTTTACCCTTCCACCTGGATTGTTTGTATTTAATTGATATAATGAGTAAATTGTGTTCCAGTTATTTGTTGATTACTTTATTTGTCCCTGAGGGGAAATTAAAGGCCGTTTTACACTAAACAAACAAAGCAAAAACATCATTTAGATAAATAAAAAGGGCGCAGTGGTCATGTGGAAACACCAGCGATGAGGAAAGTAAAGTGTGGGGGGGTGAGATGGGATGCAAACAGTCTGGCTGGAATATCAGGTCCATGTTTGTTCTGGAAAATGATGGTTTATGTGTGTCTAGATGGGGTTTGGGTGGAAAGAGGGCGTCTTAGACGGGTGGCTTCTGCTGCAGCGAGGTTTGGTGGAAGCGTGAAGGAGTTAGCCCGTCCTCCTCCTCCGTGTCCAGAAGCATGAAGTCTGCTGCTCCGATGGGCTCCGATGGTCCTGGACGTTGTGCAGACCTACCAGCAGCCGACGAAGTCCTTCCTCCCCACGAAGCTGTTGAGCTTTCTCAGCAGGTACTGCTGCTGCTGACATCTCCATGTTGGAGGAAACTTGATGGCCAGGTGTAATCAGCAGGTGAGATCCTGCAAGCAGCTCTCTCCTCTCGCTGGTAAAGGTTATCACCGAGTCTCTGGTGGTGCCATCGTTTCACTCCGGCGGGGCATTATCACACCGCTGCACAAACTCATTATCATTAGCTGGTTTTTACAGTGCATGCAGCTGTCCGCTGTAAGCCATGGAATGAAATGACATCCGGCTTTGCTTGATTTATGGGATTTCAGAATGATGTAGAGAGAAAGGAAATGTAGGGAAGGAGAAAAAAGAAGGACGAGCGAGTCCTTCTATTTATTATTGGTCCGTTTGGAGAGAGATTAAAGCTACAGGGTACGCCTCATGTCCTGATATTGTTCTCCTTGCTCCATGTTTTATCTCAACAGAGGTGCTGTCTGATAACCAGCAACACCACTGGGAATAACGAGCCACACTTCCAGCAGCACCCACAGGCAGAAGAAAGACAAACAGAAGGACGAAGGGATGAGTTGTTGTTTCTATGTGCAACAAAAAGCTGCAAATGAACCTAGTTTGATGTCGCTTTCTCCACCTTTGTCGTGTTTCTATTATTGCTGGGTTGCTGCGTACTTATTCTCTCCCAGCAACCAGGATTGGACTGGTGGCCTCTCTCCGGCGGCACACGGGCAGAACGCCGCGCACGCCGATGGAGAGAGAAATCTAGCTCATGAAGAGCAGCATAGATAACAGGAACGGAGACAAAGACAAGCCCGAGGCTCAGACAATCCCAGGAGCGCTGATGCCAGCGCATCTTTTTCTCCGTCTGAGCAGAACTCGCTTCATCCTGCAGGCCTGCGTGTGAAACCGGGTCTCCACATGTTTGTGTGGTTCCCTTTGGAGCAGCAGAACGTATGGAAACCCGACGTATGGAAAGGCGTCCGTTCCAGCCACGCTGGTGACCATTCTCTCTCCATGTATGAAAACTGATCTAACTTTGAGTTCATGAGCAGAACGATGATTCCTTTGAGAAGGGAGCTGGCGACGCATCTGGAAGTCCCTGCAGTTTGTTTTTCTGTCTGTTTCCTCTGAAAAGGAAGAAATAACAGCAGAGTGAAAGAAGTGAAAGTTTATCACATTTCATCTGCAAGACAATTCAAAGTTCTTTACATGAAACATCAAAAGTGTTGCAGCAGGATGCAGGAAGCATTAAAGACAAGCTGTAAAAAGAATTTCAATAAAAAGAGAAAAAGCAGAACAAAGTGGAAACAATGGAAAATTCGTTGTTCTGATTAAAAACAGCAAATAGAAGCTTTTGAACCGGATTGAAAGTCTCAGCAGACCTGCAGGTTTCTGCAAACACTGCTTCCATGTTTAGTTCTGACTCTGGGAACAGAAAGTAGACCTGGTCCTGAGGACCTGAGGGATCTGGTTGCTTCATAACGAATCAGAAGATCCTGAATGTAGTCTGGTCCTTTCACAGCTTGAAAAACCGTCCTTTTAGAAGACGGTGCAGAGATCTGTTGACTGGACTTCTACGATCCACAGTCCTGGTCTTAGTGAGGACCGGATCAGCAGAGTTCTGGACCAACTGCAGCTGTCTGATGGACTTTAGGAAGACCTGTAGGACAGCGTTAAAGTAGTCTAGTCTGCTAAAGATAAATGCAGAAATCCTGCTGAGTCATCAGTCCTTTAATCCTCCAGATGCTCTTGAAGGAATAAAAGTCCAACTTCACATCTGTCCTAAAATGACGCTGAAATTCAGGTCTGAGTCCAGGACTGCACCTGGACTTCTGGCCTGGTTGGTGGTTTTAGACGTAGCAGCTTGAATCTCAGTTCCGTCTTCTCAGTTCTGGAACATCCAGTCTTTAGCTTGATCAGTACATGGGACCACAGTCTGGATCAGACTACAGACTCCTGGAAAGATGTTTATGTAGATCTGTGTGTCATCTGCATAACTTTGTAAGATAATTTCATCATTTCAGCATGAGGGAGCCTGTAGATGTTGAACAGCAGTGGCCCCTACATGGAGCCGTGTGGAACCTCACAGGTTATCTCAGTTTGCTCAGACTTGGTGAAAGTAGTCCCTGTTTTTTAAACAGGTCTAGAACCAGTTAGCTGCAGTTCCAGAAAGTCCTGACCAGATGTCCTGATCCAGTCGCACAAAGACTGAAAGGTTTCCGCTCCTTCTGCTGAAGCAGACGCCATTTGTAACCTTAACTAGAGGAGTCTGAAGAGAAATGAGGAGTGGAAACAAGATGGTCAGACACCTTGCAGAATGACTTGTCATCCTAAAAGACAGGCTAAGTTATTAAATAATGTTTTAAACAAAAGCCGTCTGCAGAGTTTGGTCGGTGGTGTCTGACTGTAACCGGCGGAAAGTGGATGGATGTTGTCAGAAAATCACGAGAAGAACTAAGATATAAATCAAAGGCGTGGAGATGAGTGTCTGATTGTTTAAAGGTATGCAACACATTATAATAACATGACTTCTGGAGTAATTTACGAACAACAACAAAGAGTCAACGCTAAGAGAGGATAATGAGCGTGTTGGTGTGATTGAAAGCCTGGAAGAAGCAAAGAGAAAACAACAGCTGCAGATCAGATTAAAGGAGAATTAAAAGACAATAACTATTCTGCATCAGAGACGATGACAGCTGAAAATGAAATGATGACAAATAACTCCGTCATGTTGCAGCTCATGTTTAATTTCTCCCCCCCCCATTTCATCACCCTCCCAGTTAGAATGACTGTTTTCCCCGTCTGAGAATTCCCGCCTCGGTGGAGGTCTTCTGGGACGACCAGATGATACGTTACGATGCTGTGTGAACACAGGCAGGTGGAAAATCACTGGCTAGAAATGAACCTCTCAGACCAGGATGGGTTTTGGTGCCGTCGTACCTCACAAGTAAACTTTACAAGAGGTCAGATTTTAGTCTAGTCGCATCAAGCCTTGCTGTCGGCTGAAAGTCTGAGGCAGAGATGGGAGAATGTTGCCAGCGAAGTACGTCCTCATGCAGCTATGATATTACAGACTATCTCCAGTTTGTCCCAAAAGTCAACAGATGAGGAAGAAATTTGACTTTTTTCCACTAAAACAGTATTTTTAATTTGTTTTCAGTCATAAAGAGAAATTGCAAGTCACCTTTCTGTATTCCTCAGACAAAAATGCACAAATTTATTCCCTGGTATGGTGTAGAAGAAACAAGTTGTTTCATGCAACATGAAACTAGATAATAATATCAGAAATATTACTATCAGATATGTGATAAAAAGCATTGACATAATCTATTGATGTGCCACGTGAAACGACTCCCGTAGTGTGACTATAAACCCTCAAAATGAGGAACATAAACTGCTATCCCATCTTGAAAGATTAAAATAAAGTTAAATCGAGTAAATTAGTTGTTGTAGTACTAGCTGTACTACTACAGTTAGTACAGAGACTGAACAAATGTTTAAAATAAAACTCAAACGTTGGCGTAAGAGGAACCAGAAGTGAGCACCGCTTTTCTATCCATATTTCTAATGTGGAAAGCGTTGGATTAATGGATGTTTGGTCATTATAAACTACGTTTCCATTACTAAAAAGTTTTTACAGACTCATGAGGGGGTTTTTCAGATGTTTGATATGGAAATATATCGTAAGAGAGGAATGGAAACGCTTTTTTCATTTACGTGTCCCCAGATGTGATGTGGGAGCTCATGTGACCAGTTTATATCCGGTAAAGATGGCGCGGTGTGAAACAAACAACAGTGAATTTCAGAGTTTTACTACCAAAATAAGGGAGAAAAGCTTTGAAATTCTTAGCATTTACCTGCAGTTCTCATAAAAACTTGTAAGGTTAAAAAGATTTTCCAAGATTTGTGGCTTATGCAAGATAGCCACGTCGCGTTTTGGGGTTTTCTACTCACAGAGAATTTACTACAATTTTTTGCAGCTTTTCTTCATTTTCTTTTCTAAAACACAAATTTGCTTTGTTTGTTCCACACTGCGCCACCTTTAATGGAAATAAACTGTACATTCAATTCAATTCAACTTTATTTATATAGCGTCAAATCACGGCAATGCCATCTCAAGACGCTTTACAGACAGAGGGGAAAACATAATGAACAGCCTATATATATATATATATATATTCCTTATATATATATATATATATTCCTATATAAGGAAACCAACAGATTGAGTTGAGTCCAACTCAATCTCCCATCCTGAGCAAGCACACTGGCAACAGTGGGAAGGAAAAAACTCCCTTTTAACAGGAAGGAAACCTCCGGCAGAACCCGGCTCAGGACAGGCAGCCATCTGCCTCTGCTGTGTGGGGGGAAGAGGACAGAAAGACAACAGACGACAGGAACTGCTACTCCCGGCCAGGGAGACCTGCTGAGACAGGAAACATACATGTTAATGATGCAACACTGTTATTGGGGGGGGGGGGGGGTAAAAGAGAGAGATAAAGAGAAAGAAGCTCAGTGTATCAGGAAATGTCCCTCAGCAGTCTAAACCTATAGCAGCATAACTAAGGGATGAGTCAGTAAACAGGGTTTAAGTCAGTAAACAGAAAGCCAAAGATCCCAAAAATAAATGCAATATATAGAACAGTGGTTTGGGAAGATATTGTGCGCTAAAGTGAGTGGTTGGTTAACAATAGATAGAAGTTAGAAAGAAGTTAAAGGAGCCAACGGCTCGTAGCAATCCGCAGTGACACACGCTAGGGAAACAGGAAATGACACAATACGTTACCGCAACGTCAGCGCGTCCAACATCACCTAATCTACATGACCTTCCACATCAGGTCCATGGACACATAAATGTAAAAAAAGTGTTTCTATTCCACTTTTGCGTTATATTTCCATCCATTCATCATCCTAACCGCTTAGTCCGATGAAGGGTCGCGGGGAAGCTGGAGCCTATCCCAGCAGGCTTTGGGTGAAAGGCAGGGTACACCCTGGACAGCTCGCCAGTCCATCCCAGACTTTTGCATTATTTCTCCATCGAAACATCTGAAAAACCACCTCATGAGAGCGTCAAAACTTTTCAGCGATATTTGACACCTTTTTATTTCCATTAGTTTTCTTTTTTGCGATATTTAGTTTTTGTGCAGTTCTAGGTGTAATGGAAACGCAGCTACGGACTGGGAAGTTTTTGTACTTGTGAAATGATCCCTTGAACCTGCGACACATGGCTGAAAACAGCTGTTTTTGATGACATGTCTGAAGCTTGTTGTGCAGCAACAAACTAACCTGCGTATTTTCCAGTTTTATGAGACTTGGCTGCACATTCACCGACATTCTTTATCTCCACTGTCTCCAGACCGGAGCCATGGTTTCAGGTCCTTCACATGACTGTAGAACAGTCATCATTGTTCCTGGCATGGCATTTTCCTCTTTTATCATGTCTCTTCCCCACTATCTACGGCTCACCTCGCAGTCACAGCGGCCAGGCAGGAGGCCGCTCTGTCTCTTAAATGGATTAACGCTCTGATGGAAGTGGCTGGGCTTGCTGAGGGTGTAGGAGAGGCTTGTGACTGATGGAATTAACCATCACAACGACGGGGTGAGAGGGGTTGAATGTGGGTGTTGAGCAGTGACTGATGGAACACCTCTCTGCTAGAGGGGGAAGAATAGATGTGGAAATGTGATTGATAAAGCAAACGCTCGCTATCAAGGCCAGAAATAACGTAAGAGATGGAAGGGGCGAGGGCTCGCTGCAGGGTCAAACGGATAGAAATGAGATGGTTTGATGTTGGAGAAACAGAACAAAGGGGAGTCAAGGAGGAAAGAGACAAGTTGGAGAACAAGAAGAGAAGGGAAGGCATGATACAAAGAGCTGAAGCTGCGGTCAGACACCGACTTGTGAAGATAAAAAGGAAGGTGATAAGTGTGAGATAGATGTCGCTACAGGCTTTGGAGGATGTTTTATGCAGGGTTATGACTGGAAAAGAAAAGGTGAAGCAATGCTTTGATGGATGGCAGGACTGTATGAAGCCGGGATGCATGGATGCAAAGTTCTTCTGTTCTTTTAGATAAATGGAAATCCATATCTCATTTCCACAAATGACAGCAGGAAGCGATAGTCAGCAAAATGCATGCTGAGAAAAAGCATCAAAAGCATTCTGCGTCCTTTTTTCCCTCTCGTTTTCTACGTGTACGCTTTGCCAAACATGGAATCAGCATGTAGGTTCTAATGAGCAGCAGTCAAACAATCCTCCGTCTAATGCATTGAGGCGGGATTCTCCTAGATTTGCTGCAGCTTTATTGAGTTTCTTTCATCTCCGCAGCTCCAGGCTCGAGGATTTGTGCATGCATGGAGTTTGGATTGAGTGAAATAGACAAGCAGAATTGATGGAAAAAGGATGCATTACCTGTGACTGACAGATGAATACGCTGCCTGTGTTTTGTGGGAAAGCGCAGGCCAACGCGGTATGTTATCGTTTTTCCACATGTTTGTGTTTCTCAGCAGCGAGACGTAAATGTTCTGTTTCAGCTGCAACAGGAACCAGATTAAGGCTTCTGCTGGGAAATTCTTTCCAGATAGCTTGCATATCACTCCACTGACTTTATTGTCCCTGTGGCGATATAATCCCGGCGCACATCGACAAACACGTGCACACTTGAACGCTCGCTTGCACACATGCACGCGCACCCACCCACGTCCACACATAAAGCTCCTTCCTGCCCTAAGTGAGGCAGCTCAAGCTGCTTCTTATCTGCCCTCCTGTTGCTTGTTTAGAATTCCGCTTGCAGACAAAGCGTGATCCTGCTCTGTTCTGTTGGGGTGTTTAAAATCCAGCACCTAACCTCGGGGTACTCTTCAACTCAATTTCACACTTGCCAGCTGCTGAAATGTCCTAATTCAATTTAGGCTGTTTAAGGAAGCGGAGGCGAGCTCTCAGAGGAAAGTTTAGAACGTACAAAGAGGAATGGTCCTGTCAGCTTTGGTCAGTGGCCCACAGCTGCACTGCTTCCTGAACAGATAGCCTTCCCCTTTAAGCCGGCGGCTGCGCGCTGGAATGGCCGGTGGAATTTCTTCATTGCATCTTGCTGCAGTCATACCAGGTCGATACATGACTTTATGCCTGAATCAGAATAAATCCAACAACACTGCAGCTGTTCTGTGTTTATCGAGCTGTTTTATTTTAGGGACATAAATCAGGGATGTGAAACTTCAGCAGCAGCGATGTTGTTTTTATGCAGAGAAAGAGCAAAGCGTGGCGTGGAATATGGCGTCTGATTGGAAACTCACCTCTGACTGGAAACATTTCTGATCGTGCCCTTGTCACTGGGCGAAAACGTCAAATGACAAATAGCTGAAATTGTTCCGAGTTTAGAGTCTAATATCCAAACGAATGAACCTCCAATGTTCTCCAAGGACAAGTGTCCAGAATTTCTCCTAACACTTTCAGGCCCAATCCATGAAAAAATGCTACAAAAAGTCCATTTTTTTAATGTGAGGTCTTAATTTGAACCTTCAACTATGTGCATATTTTTACTTTATTACCATGTAATATGTCCAAATTATCATGGTTTGTATTAGAAAGCTGATGGAAAGTATGCAACGTGTCTTAAACTGTGTCAAACATGTCCTGTTGGGCTTTACAGGCTTAAAGAGTTCTGGTCATCTTTAAAAAGACTTCATGGAGATGAAGCCGCTAAGAAATCCCCAAGTTCACTCCCTCATAAAAAACTTTTATTATCGTTTAAATCAGCTCATGTTTAATGAGTCATTTCCATCACGGCAGTGACGACTGTTTATCATGCAAACATGGAAATGAGAGCACATCCGTAGGATTAACGAAACGCTTGTATCTGACCGGAGATCCTGATCAGGGATCAATACAGACTCTGAAATCCATCATCATTTACCTGTTAAGGCCTTAAATGTAGATGTAGAGTATAGATAAGCCATACCAAATTTGTTCCTGATACACTCTCATATGTAAGTCGCTTTGCTAAAAAACTGTAGAATAGAATAGAATAGAATTAGTTTATGATACCTTTTCACTGATGCCAATATCGATACGTTCTGCTTTGTAAAGTGTGCAGTAATATCGTTATTTGCAAGGGCAGTATGGAGTCTAAATAAAACTCAAGAACAGGCTTTTAAATCCAGATAAAATAAATCCTTTCAAAAGGATAAAATAATGAAACTACAAATTGATTTAAACTCATTCCCGTTTATTAAATATAAAATACCTAAATAAATGATGTCATATATGATAAATCTAATAAAACAAAATAATAACCTGCCTTAAATCAGTAAAACATCAAAATAAAACCTCCTCATCACTAAGATGACTGCATCATCCTGACATCTGATTGGCTACGATGATCATGTGACAGAGAAGGAGTGTACTGTTATTGGGTATCTCGATGCTCAGAAACGTATGAAATCCGATATTTTCAGTTGTAGATGTCAAAGTATCGATGCACATGGCAGTGTGGTGAGGTCACGCCACGGAGAGGAAAGTTTCCTGTTATTACTGTTTTATTAAGACGACAAACCCTGAAGATAATCACAAATTTCTGTTTGCATTCAATAATCTTCATTCAAAATTCTATTTTATAATGATTTATGCGCCGATTCATTAAATATAATTTGTTAAAACTATAATGTGGGTTGAGGTGGTGTGTGTGTGTGTGTGTGTGTGTGTGTGTGTGTGCGTGCGCGCCAAGTTGTATTTTTTGGCTTTGGGAATCCATTTTCATCGGTTTGTTGTGAACAGATTCATTCTGAATCCTGAAAATGTGGCAGTTTATGTTGGATGGCGGCTTTAGGTTTGTTCATGAGTCTTAGTTTTACTGTCGACGGTGCTGCACCGTAAATCCACACCGACCCAAACCGACCCACCGGGAGATCTTATCGCATCCAGGCCTCACGTCGCCTTGCATGAAAATGGTCGTGTGCACAAACTTCTGCCTTACTGACATATTAAATAATCTTTACATTCAGCATTATTTTTGTCCTTTTTAAGGAGCCGGTTTTACTTTTGTGTTTTTAACTTGGAGCGCAGCAGCAGCATGCATTCAACTGTTTCATTCATTCATTCATTATCCTAACAGCTTCATCCAGTGAAGGGTCACGGGGAAGCTGGAGCATTAAACTGTTCAATAATGTAAAATAAAATCAATAAAAATGAAATGAAATCTTTTAGAAGAAGCATAATAAACACACAGACTTAGTTCTGGAGCTGATGTGTCCTGCCTGGTCATTCATGACCTTTTCTGTCCGTAGGAGCAGAAAGAAGAGTTTCTCTGGACGTGGTGGGTTTCTGCTCTCTACTGAGAACTTTTCTTTACATCCACTTGGTCCAAGAAACATATTTAGGTTTTGTTTTCCTTTACAACCAACCTGGAGAACATGAGACAACTTTGCCAAAAGGAAAATTATTCAATGCTTCCATTTATGTTTTCTGAAACGTTCTATTTACTTTTTTTTTTCTTCATAAGGAAAACTGTCTCGATCTCTGAAATTCTTTTTTTTCTCATTGATTGAAACTCCAAAAGATGATTTTATTGCTTAAAAAGCTCCCTGGAGGCCAAGCTAGTTCTGATGGCTGGAAATCAGGGAAGTCCTGAGGACCATGAGAAATGCAGGATGCTCCAAGTTCTTTATTCATCTGGAACTTGCTGTATTCAGACAGGTCACACACATCAAACACTGAAACTACCAATAAAAAACCACCGAGGAAATAAATGGGAAACAAAATTAACCTTAAATTATTCAAAAAGCTCAAGATGAAACAGTAAAAAGGAAAGATGATCCCGACAAAATAATAAAAAGAATAAAATCCACTGTTGCTGTTTAAAAATGCTGTTTCAGATGGAACAAAAGTTTTTTTTAGTCTTAATAGTAAATAATAAATAAACAAAGTGATTGCTAATAAATAAGAAATGATAACTGACAGAGTGAAACTGCAGCTGGAACCAGACTTTGGATGCGACATTCTGAACGTGCATCACGTCTAAAAAACATTTCTACTTATGAATTTGAAATTAAATTTTCCTACCTAATTGCTTTAAAAAATAAAATCTCAAGTGTTTTTCTTCTTTTTAATTAGGTCACAAGGAGGAAAAGCAAAGTTTAGATGATTTATTAATCATTTTATTTATGAGTCATAAAATGCAGATATGAAATAAAGTATTTCTGTTATTGCATTTTAATTAGAATTTTTTATGTCTTCTGTATTCTGATGCTAAATGGTGTTAAATGTCCCCCATAATGCGGCAACGTTATAAACCAAAACCACCGTCATCAGAGGTAGAACTGGACCATCAGCTGGTTGTGCTTAATCTGCAATCCAGGAGGTCCGCGCACCGTAAATACATCTTCAGAACGTAAATCAGCTTCTGCTGCTCATTGCTCGGGCTTCAGTGTTTGTTTCATTGCAACTAGGAAACCAGTTCTCTGCATTTTCATGTAAACTGAAGTGTAAAGCTGCAGAAACATGCATGAGGATGATCTCTGCTCAACAAGTAGCTGCGCTGGTGACGGCTTCATGCATCAGGACCAAACTGCAACACGTAACGCTGCTGGCTGCAGGTCAGGATGCAACGTTGGCCTCTAAACGCTGCTCTACAACAGAAATTACATTCCTGAGCGTGGCTTACAGATGCAAGGTCAAACAAACATCCAAACATTCACAGAATGCCCCCCCCCCTCCCTCGCCGAGCTGGGACTGGTGGAGTATGATGCTGACATTTCCTCAGCGACAGCGAGCCAAAGCGCCGCGTCAGTGACTCCCGATGCCTCGCCTCCTCTCCTTCACGGCCATTGTGAACGTGTCTATTCCCTCACACAGGTGTTGGCAGGACGACGACAGCTTCCAAATATTTGTGCTATTTCAGTGAAAGCAGATGTTGTCACTGTGCAGTCATGTGCGCGCACATTCACTCGTGCACCGTGGCAATCCAGAGTCCTGGGGCTTTGCCCACAGCTCTGTTGTGTGTCATTTGTTATCAGGTGGAAACAGGCAGGGTTAAATATTTACTGTGGAATGTCTTGAAATGCTTCAAATCCAAGGTTTTGTTCCTGGTTTTGCTTCAACCTTTACTGGTGAAGTCCGCGTCAGGCTGGTTATCAGTTCATTTCTGCTGACTGCTGGAGAGCTGCTGGGTTTCATCGTTTCTACGATGCATTGAGATGCAGCAGCAAAACCTGATCGTTTATAATGATGTAAGGTATATATTCTGCGGCTGCTTGGGTTTGGGTGGCGTGAGCTCGCTGTTGTAGCAGCAGATAAATAAAGATCTGAGGCTAAATCCGCTTTGCAAACCTGCATCTAGGTAAACTCTGCAGCCATACCAGAAATACTGACTGGAAACGCTTTCATTGTCTCATCACTGCACATCAAAATGCATAAAAACCAATACTGAAGTTAGCTTCAGGCTAACATCAATGGGAAATACTATTGGCAGGCTAGCAGTTAGCACAGACAAACAAACTAAAGGGACTTTGTAAATGACTTCTAGTCATTTACAAATGTCCTAATGGTCTTGGACCTTCTTATTTACCTGACCTTGTTTTAAGTTATGAGCCCTGAGGTCTTCTGGTACCGGCCTTTTAAATATACCAAAAGTCAGAACCAAAACATACGGAGAGACCGCGTTCCAGTTTTATGATCCTCGCCTTTGGAATAACCCGCCAGAGGAGCTCAGGGCCGCAGAGACTGGAGATGTTCTTAGAGGCTCAAGACCTTTTTAGTTTAACTTTTACTTGATTTTTTTCTTCTTTTCTTTTTGTCTGTTTAGTTATTTATTTTTAAATAAATACATTTTTTCCGTATTAATTTATTTTTTATTGATTTTTATCTTTTGTAAATCATTGTCTGACCTAATTTTGACATATTTTATGTACTTTTTATTATTTATATTACTTAAGTTTAATCTTATTGTTCTAATTATTGTTTTACAGAATTATTGATTTAGTTATTTTATCTTGTGTGTCTTTATTTGATGTTTTTAACCTTTTAGCTCCAGTGTTTCTTCTTCCTCATGGGAACCCTCCGTGTCGGGGGCCGCACCTGTTTGACTGACGGGGCCGTTGTGGCGGGGGTCATCCTGCCGGGGGTGTTGGTAGGGGTCCTGCACTGCAGCCATATGGCTGCGGTGTGGACCCTGGCCTGGGCGTTACCTGTGGCTGCGTTTCTCTGTTGGTCACTCCTGAGGCGGCTCCTGACATGGACGGACTCTCCAGATGTCGTTTCCTCGCAGCAGCGTCACGCCAGATACAGAAGTAGAATCCTGAAGTTACTAGTTTTTATTTTGGCATCAATGGTCAGGGGAAGGGTTGGGTTGTGTGCGCGTGTGGGTAACGTGTGTGCGTGTGTGTGTGTGTGTGTTTTTAAATGTGAAAGTTTGATTTAAAACAACTTTGTTTTTCGTCAAGTTTACCTCGACAGTGTTCTCTGTTCAGCTACAAGTTGACTTGCTTCATAATGCAGAACATGGAAAGCATCTGAACTTCCAGATTCTGTCTAAACTGACTACGGAAAGACCAAAGGGACAAATCACAGCATATCTCACCATCGGAGAGCTGCTTAGCTATTATCGATAACAATGTCAATGTATCATAATTATTTTTCTTGATTTTCTGGCAGTAGAACGATAAAGTTAAACAATGAAGTTGAAATAACATGATTGTTTACATCTTTTTGGTTTTTTGTTAATATCATAGCGTTAAGACTGATTTCTGAAATAGTTATATATAAATAAGTTCATAATGATCTGGCTGTTGGCAATGTGGATGAAACACACAGCGCTGCATCGTCCAATCAAATCGATGCACAGCCCGACGGCTGGACCTGCAGATAAAACATAAGGTTCCCTGAACTGGAGAGGGAACGTTCCACTTCTCGTCTCCACGTTTTCTGGAGGATAAAATCATGAAGCAGTAACTGGAGATTCCACTTCCTGATGAATCCTCAGCAGGTTCGGCTGAATTTAAAGCAGACGTGAAATCTGCAGGAGAAAAACAATAATCAGAATAATGGAACTCCAGGTTGGGGGGGTTTAAACTGAGGGCAGTCTGCAGCTTCTTCACTATCAAAACTTTTTCACCGTCATTGAATTACTCCAGTAAATCTTTTTTTTTAAGCCCCCATTGGATTAGCTTCCTACATCAGACAGCAGCTCATCACACATCCGTTATTATCATAACACTTTGAAATGTGAGATATGACCCTTCGTCAGTGTGTGATTGTGCGTGCGTGTAACACAATTTGTGATTGAAAAAAGCCTGATTTATATGTGTGTGTGTGTGTGTGTGTGTGTGTGTGTGTGTGTGTGTGTGTGTGTGTGTGTGTGTGTGTACATGTGGGTGGGCCTGATGGATTTTCAATTTCATTTCCTATGTACACGCTCCTTCCACCGGGCAGTAGATGAGATTGAGCCTTTACTGCTGGTTCTGAAATTGGGCTGGTCCTGCTGGACTCACAGCTCCATTTAAATGCATTAAAGCGGAGGGAAAGTGGCTCGTACATCAAGGGTTTTGACATGTGGCAGTGAGACAGCCGGCGGCTCTGGGGAAGATTGGCGTTTGACATACTTGGATCTGAGCAACATCCATTACCGGCCGCTACATACACCAGTTAACTGATGACTAGGTTGAGCCCGAGATTAACAGTTTGAAAGGGGAACATTGCTGTGGCTAATGGCTTGTTTGATTGCTAACGAGCAACCGTCATTCTCCTCCGTTATTTCACTGAAACTGTGTGACGGGTGCCTATTGATCTTTATTGCTTGACAAGTGCCTAAGGCTGTGAATTAGCTTTTACCATCTGCTGTCATAGGCACTGTCAAAAGAAGGGCTTAAAGTTGATGCGGGTGACAGGTGGTTTGGATGACTTGATGAAATATTCTGCTGCTAATGGTGTTGGAGCCTCGTTCGTTCCATGAACTAAGTGAGTGAGATCTGATTGTTTGCATGAGGATGTGGGAAGCATTAGACAGAAACTGAGTCAGGAATGTAGCATATGTGTTAGCTGCCGTGTGAGGAAAACATCTTATAAAGTTGTGCCTAAATGTTTCATGACTCTGTAATTAGTTGTTCCTGAACTGAAACAAGTGGTTTAAGGATTTTAATTTCAAATGTTATACAAGATGAAACCAAATTCATTAAGCATTATGCACCATGTCACAAAGCTCACATCGTTTCCACCATGACTGGGAGACGGTCAAACACCAGGAAATTCTCATGGTGATGAGGTGGAACGGGAGATTCTCATCATGATGAGGTGGAACGGGAGATTCTCATCATGATGAGGTGGAACGGGAGATTCTCATCATGATGAGGTGGAACGGGAGATTCTCATGGCGATGAGGTGGAACGGGAGATTCTCATCATGATGTGGTGGAACGGGAGATTCTCATCATGATGAGGTGGAACGGGAGATTCTCATGGCGATGAGGTGGAACGGGAGATTCTCATCATGAGGTGGAACGGGAGATTCTCATGGCGATGAGGTGGAACGGGAGATTCTCATGGTGATGAGGTGGAACGGGAGATTCTCATGGTGATGAGGTGGAACGGGAGATTCTCATGGTGATGAGGTGGAACGGGAGATTCTCATGGTGATGAGGTGGAACGGGAGATTCTCATGGCGATGAGGTGGAACGGGAGATTCTCATCATGATGAGGTGGAACGGGAGATTCTCATGGCGATGAGGTGGAACGGGAGATTCTCATCATGATGAGGTGGAACGGGAGATTCTCATGGTGATGAGGTGGAACGGGAGATTCTCATGGTGATGAGGTGGAACGGGAGATTCTCATCATGAGGTGGAACGGGAGATTCTCATCATGATGAGGTGGAACGGGAGATTCTCATCATGATGAGGTGGAACGGGAGATTCTCATGGCGATGAGGTGGAACGGGAGATTCTCATGGTGATGAGGTGGAACGGGAGATTCTCATGGCGATGAGGTGGAACGGGAGATTCTCATGGTGATGAGGTGGAACGGGAGATTCTCATGGCGATGAGGTGGAACGGGAGATTCTCATGGTGATGAGGTGGAACGGGAGATTCTCATCATGATGAGGTGGAACGGGAGATTCTCATGGTGATGAGGTGGAACGAGAGATTCTCATGGTGATGAGGTGGAACGGGAGATTCTCATGGTGATGAGGTGGAACGGGAGATTCTCATGGTGATGAGGTGGAACGGGAGATTCTCATGGTGATGAGGTGGAACGGGAGATTCTCATGGCGATGAGGTGGAACGGGAGATTCTCATCATGATGAGGTGGAACGGGAGATTCTCATGGCGATGAGGTGGAACGGGAGATTCTCATCATGATGAGGTGGAACGGGAGATTCTCATGGCGATGAGGTGGAACGGGAGATTCTCATGGCGATGAGGTGGAACGGGAGATTCTCATGGCGATGAGGTGGAACGGGAGATTCTCATCATGATGAGGTGGAACGGGAGATTCTCATGGCGATGAGGTGGAACGGGAGATTCTCATGGCGATGAGGTGGAACGGGAGATTCTCATGGCGATGAGGTGGAACGGGAGATTCTCATGGCGATGAGGTGGAACGGGAGATTCTCATGGCGATGAGGTGGAACGGGAGATTCTCATGGCGATGAGGTGGAACGGGAGATTCTCATGGTGATGAGGTGGAACGGGAGATTCTCATGGCGATGAGGTGGAACGGGAGATTCTCATCATGATGAGGTGGAACGGGAGATTCTCATGGCGATGAGGTGGAACGGGAGATTCTCATCATGATGTGGTGGAACGGGAGATTCTCATCATGATGAGGTGGAACGGGAGATTCTCATCATGATGAGGTGGAACGGGAGATTCTCATCATGATGAGGTGGAACGGGAGATTCTCATGGCGATGAGGTGGAACGGGAGATTCTCATCATGAGGTGGAACGGGAGATTCTCATCATGATGAGGTGGAACGGGAGATTCTCATGGTGATGAGGTGGAACGGGAGATTCTCATGGTGATGAGGTGGAACGGGAGATTCTCATCATGAGGTGGAACGGGAGATTCTCATGGTGATGAGGTGGAACGGGAGATTCTCATGGTGATGAGGTGGAACGGGAGATTCTCATGGTGATGAGGTGGAACGGGAGATTCTCATGGCGATGAGGTGGAACGGGAGATTCTCATCATGATGAGGTGGAACGGGAGATTCTCATGGCGATGAGGTGGAACGGGAGATTCTCATCATGATGAGGTGGAACGGGAGATTCTCATGGCGATGAGGTGGAACGGGAGATTCTCATGGTGATGAGGTGGAACGGGAGATTCTCATGGTGATGAGGTGGAACGGGAGATTCTCATGGCGATGAGGTGGAACGGGAGATTCTCATCATGATGAGGTGGAACGGGAGATTCTCATGGCGATGAGGTGGAACGGGAGATTCTCATCATGATGAGGTGGAACGGGAGATTCTCATGGCGATGAGGTGGAACGGGAGATTCTCATGGCGATGAGGTGGAACGGGAGATTCTCATGGCGATGAGGTGGAACGGGAGATTCTCATCATGATGAGGTGGAACGGGAGATTCTCATGGCGATGAGGTGGAACGGGAGATTCTCATGGCGATGAGGTGGAACGGGAGATTCTCATGGCGATGAGGTGGAACGGGAGATTCTCATGGCGATGAGGTGGAACGGGAGATTCTCATGGCGATGAGGTGGAACGGGAGATTCTCATGGTGATGAGGTGGAACGGGAGATTCTCATGGCGATGAGGTGGAACGGGAGATTCTCATGGCGATGAGGTGGAACGGGAGATTCTCATGGCGATGAGGTGGAACGGAAGATTCTCATGGCGATGAGGTGGAACGGGAGATTCTCATGGCGATGAGGTGAAACGGGAGATTCTCATGGCGATGAGGTGGAACGGGAGATTCTCATGGCGATGAGGTGGAACGGGAGATTCTCATGGTGATGAGGTGGAACGGGAGATTCTCATGGTGATGAGGTGGAACTGTGTGATGCTTCATAACAATTTGGAACAACATCTCTGAGGAAAGTTTCCCACTTGAATCTTTCACAGCAAGAATTACAGCAGTTAAAAAGGAAAAAGGGAATTCTGATACTTAAAGGCGTACTTGAGTGGAATTTCCACATATCTCCGGTGAGACAGGGTTCTTATGAGTTTGGGTTGTGTTTGAGCAGATGGCTGTAAGTCAGGACATTTAGGTTTCAGCAGATGGGGCTGCTGTCATTACTGATGAGCTAGTTGGGTCTTTTATGTTCACAGTAAGCTGAAATTCCAGTAAAGCTATTACCTGTTTCCAAGCAATGCTGGCATTTGGTCTAGCTTCCAGCAAGGTAAGAAAACTGTGTGGCATTTAAGGGCACAGCCTTTATATAGGACGTGTCTACACATAATTCCTGGAACTCCACTGCTTAGCTGGCTGCTTGACCCTCCACTCACCTGTCTGAAACCCTGTTGACACCTGGTGGCTCCTGTTTCAGACATGAGATTTCCAATCAGAGAAGATAAAACACCTCTGAAGAGTGTTTCTTAGGCTTTTTTTGCTGCTTGAGGGAAAGTGAAGCACCAAGAAAATGAAAAGAAGGAAAGAAATCAATTCCGTGTCGGTCTTTTCAGATTTTTTAACAAAAACTCAAGAATATTCTGTTATATATTCACTGGAACCAGCATGCTGTAAAACTGTATCATCTCTCAGAAAGACTGAACTCTTTCACCGTGCAACTGCTTTTGCTTTGAAGTTTAATACAAATCTAAATAAACCAAAATGCTGTATTTACTCAGGCATGTGAAAGCCAGCTAAGAAGAGAAAGCAATGTTTGAGTGGAGATTTCACCAAAAGAACAAACAATAAGTAATTTGATTACCGGAAGTAATAAATGTCCATGAAAAAAATCCAAGTTAGTAATTGTTACGGTCCCAAACAACAGAAAAACCACATGGGTCAACACAAAGAGGCCAACACATGAGACCACAACCAAAGCAGCAACGTTGAGACAAGAAGTTTGAGAAACCAAAAATAATAAAGGAGGGACCAAAACGAACCAATGAGGGGACCAGAACACAAACCAGCCAAGCAGACAGACGTAGGATCTGAGCTGCTCTCCGAACCAAAGAACCAGAGCCGAAAACAGGACTGCCGGAGACTCCCAACCTAGAATCCAAAGAAACCAGATCAGCTGAAATCAGCTGAAAGACAGAATGGGGCTTACGTAACATGCTGGAGAAGTTCCGCGCTTTTTCACCAGCTGACTCAGCTGATGAACAAAACCGCAGCATCCAGTAGCAAGTCTGGCTTTGTTCAGCAGTGATGTGTGAAAAGAGAAGCTAGATAAAAATCAGCCCCGTTTCTAAACGCTGCTGAGACTCGAGTGGATCTGGAAATTCCACTAAATGAAATCCAAAGAGCAGAGTTTTGTTTTCTCTGCAGCAGCTCCATGACGAGGACGCTACAATCTTCTTTCTGACCTTTTTTCCCCACTTGCTACTCTCACACGCGCAGAAATCCTCCGCCATGAGGTGGAAGCAGCACCATCTGGCTTAGCAGGCAGAGAGACAAACCAAGAGATCGAGAAGACGGAATATTAAGCAAGTGTGTAATGGTTCTGCGTTTGCCAAAACTGCCCATGTGTGGCTGTATTTTGTCAAGAGACTCTCTTTTGGCTGTGAGGTCGGCCCACATTGGAGACAGCGAACACAAACACAAGCCACAACAGACGGCTGCCTCCACAGTCGCTCTGAACTTTTTGTTTCAAAAGATAAAAATAATATACACTCTCTTCTCTTAGAGCCCTCTCAAACTGCTTTTCAAACCTTTCTGCCAAGATGCAGCACTATAATCTTCTGTGTTTTTCCTCCCCTGCTGCAGGGGGATATTGCTTCTGATTCAGAGAAGGAAAAAACAGAAGCAGAACTGAAACAACTCGGCCTAAAACAGCCAGAAAAGTCAGCAGCAGAGTAGCAACGTAAAGAAAACCATGTGGTCCTTCCAGCTGGCAGAAAACAACCATCATTATGTTGTTTAACACATACAGTCACATAAATTGAGCATTGTGCTCAGGAAGTGTGGAAAAGATTGAGAAATGTTCACATGAAATAAAAGATGGACGTGGAAAAGAAAATTGCAGCATCTAAAAGGTAAAATAACAGTTTAAAGTCACATTTTCCCATGTCAGCATGAAAGCTCTTTGTTCCGAAGTCCAAAGCAAAGCTCTGAAGGCAAACACAGAGGCTTTCACGCTGTTGTGGCCAAACGCAAAGTGCTTGGTGGTATTCAGACATGTATCATGACAGAGCGTGAGAGAAGTAAAAGACGAAGATGTGCAGATAATGGCGGCATTGCTCCCTGTTAGATCTGCTTTCACTGATGCTTGTTTTCCTTTTACATGTGGAAAACAGAAAAAAATTCAACAACAAAGAAAGCAAACGTGACATTTACTGTTTTCATGCTCCAGGGTTTCATCCCACCATTCTTTCTTTTGTATCCCTTAAGCTTTGGTCTCTTTGTTTCACATTTTAATGTGACACAGTTAGCGTCTCTAGCGTTCTGAATCACAGGAATTTTTTAGTCATAGACAGAAAAAAAGAAGGAAAAGCATCATATTATATATTTACAAGGACGATTTGACGGTATGAAAAGCTTGTTTTTGTACTTTGCCGCCTTACAATCAAAGGCTGTGCTGAAATAGGATCCTAAGAATCTAAGATTGACTTCTTCTGCCCGAGGCGATGCCGGCAACACAGCGGGAAACATTCATGTATGAAGACACAAAAATTTCAAAAGATCATCAACTTCCTGTGTGGAGCAAGAGTTGGTCAAATTCCAGAGACACTGCCTCTGTGTCTGCTGCAGCGCTTGTGATGAATAACCCTGCGTTTGTGCCTGGAGGAAAATTCCAGCTCGGATTCCGACTCGCTTGTCTCTGTCCATCACCGTGTTGCTGTTGGACATCCTCGCCTCGCTGTTGGTCCTCCATTACGTTAAATCCCTCACGAGACACGTCGAGCAAACGCCCATTTCTGCTCCTTTACGTGCGTAAATGGGACGTCCGTTTCAAAGCCATCCTCACACTTCCTCACATCTTTTACATTGCCGGAGTTGTTCGATCAGGTCATCCACCAGGAGGCTGTGCTGAGTTCATGTCCACGTTCTGACACTGGTTGGTCGCGGTGAAGAACCGCCGGAACGTTCGTTAAAAACTTCTGAACACTAAAGGAAAAAGAAGAAAAACACAAAGTTTTTCACTATTCTGCTCAACTTCTGAAGCTTTTTATTTGGTTTTTTTTTTCTGCATCATCTTCTTCCTGTTGCTCTTTTTCTCTGGTTTGTTCTCATGTTGCATACTAGCTATACGACTCAACGCTCCCCCGGTGGTTTCTGGTGGTATTGCTTTGTTCTCTGCGCTGAGTGGACAGCTGAGCTCCATGAAAACTGACCAAATTAGGCTCGAAACCAACGCAGGACAGGACCAAACTGTCCCTCTGCATATCCGTCTCGTGTGTCCACAATAAATGGGGCTTAACATTCACTAACCCCCAAACGCATCTCTTCTTCTTTGTTTGCAAAAGAGGCGGTGTTACCAACACAATAAAAACATTAAAACGTGTGAACATAACACATCCATTCACACCGTTCATTAGAATAAGAACATAAAAAAAGTAAAATGAAGAGCCACAGTTTCCACATAAGCTTTTTTACAAGCGAATAGAGGTTGGGATGAAACTAGAGGATGCTTTTTGTCCTCAGCGAAGAGGACCTGAACCAACATCTGGGATGCAGTGAGAACATCTCATCCCATCGTCACACTGAGCTGCTGATGTAACACTCACCGTGTCTCTGTCTCAGGCTACGTTTCATATTCTGGTTTTGCAGCATAGGAAGAATTATTAACTTTCTGACCTTAAAAATATGTTTCTGACTCTTTCTGTGGCACCATGACATTTAGCATGTACATTTCTGCATCTGTCATTGCCCTGCAGCGCACCGAGGCTGACAAACCACACTTCATAACTTCTTTTTCTGGAAATCTCAGTCACTTTACGGCAGCATTTCACTTTACAGCACCGTGTTGCACGCTAGCAACCGGATATCAACACTGAAACACAACAGGACATCACTGGAGGAAGCAATTATATGGAAGAAGGAAGGAAAGGAACGCAGCAAGAGATGAGATCCAACATTAGACTGACTGTTACTGGCTGGAGAGAGCTCAGAGTGAAGGTAGGATGCATATTAGCCGCCGTTAGACCAAAGACCAAACAATCAGTCATTTACAGAGAACCTTAATAAAAACTCAAATTCTTTTATATTTTAAATTTATTTAGACTTTCTGGGGTAATGTGGTTGGTGGGGAGTAAAACGCCTTCAGGGAGTTGAATCTGGCAACAGTTGCGTGGATTTTTCCTGCTCTGGTGTTAAACCGAGGACTTCATGACCACCAGAGAGACGTGCTCGGCTAAACAAGATAAATCATCGTCGTCGTTTCTGAGGATCATTACAGCTTGAAACTTTCACTCTTATCACTGTCAAGCCGTCGTTGGAACTTTGTAAGGGTGGGGAATCGAATAGAAAAAATGTGATAATCTGGATTTTTTTGTTTCAAAATCAATATTTTTTCAGTCATTCATTAATTTTCTGGAACCACTTAATCCGACCAAAGTTTCGCGCTGAAGCCCAGCAGCCTTCAGGCGAGAGGCGGGTAAACCCTGGACAGGTCGCCAGTCCATCGCAGGGCAAAGTTTTTATCGATAAATCAAAATAATTCATTAAATCCTTTTTGTTTTTATTGATGTTTTTTATTTGTAGCAGCAGAATGATGGCTTTCCCTAAATGAAATGGAGAAAAATGACGAGCAAAAACAGTTTTGAACATGTCGTAAATTAAATCCGAATTATTTCTCAGTTCTTTCCAGCTAATAGAAGAATCAAGCTACTTGGGGAATTAGCACCTTTTGTCACTTAAGGTGGAAATTCCTGGTCCAGAAAGTAAAAGTCCTGTTCCGATCAAACCAGCTGGATTTAATGAGCAGAGTTTGTTTTCCAGGTTTATTTTCCAGGCTGTTGGTGAAAACAGCTGTTCTAAATGTACAGGTAGATCTAGAAACACGGCAGGACTTCTACTTTCTGGACCAGGAATCGCCACATCTGCTGAAGTGTAATGATATGATTAAAAATCTGTTTGAATCGAGAATCGATTCTGAATCGAATCATCACCCCAAAAATCTGAATCGAATCGAGTGAATTGAATCATGAGTTGTTTGATTCCCATCTGAAGAAATCTCTCGCCACGTGTTGGGTGGTAATAAAAAAAACTGGTCCATGACGAAGTTTGTAAACGCAACGTAGCTTCACATCCGAGTGCAGCGGCCACGCACTGTTTGAATTATTTTCCTCATTAACATGTTTATTTAACATTTATGCTACCTGTTCCAGAGTTCATAAGAACCTGATTCAGCAGATCTGAGATTTGCCTCCTGTTTATGAAGCTTGTGGGGAAGTCACACATATCGTTAACCTCGTAGCATAATTAGCTAATGTAATGAATTACCGTGAGGACCCAGAAATTCAGCCACACACAAGGAGCTGGAAACAAATAACCAGTTTATTGGTGAATGAGGAATGTGAGATGAGACTGAGCAGAGGATCAATCCAGGTGAAGGAGTAGCTGTTAGAGTCCAGGATCCAGAGACAAGGTCAGGATGGAGGCAGGAGGTAAAGAGAATGGAAAAGTACTCCCCCAGGACGAAAGACAAGGCTCGGGGATCCAAAGACAAAGCAAGGGTCTCTGACCGGAAAATCCAAGGAACTCGAGGTGTCCGTCATGGGCGAGGCAAGGTGGGTGATCCTGGGATGTGAAGCAGTAGGTCGGCAACTGGAGACAATCCGTAGAACACAAGTTGGAACACAACTAGACATGAATCTGCTGATAATAAAAGAGATTGGAGGGAGTTTAAGTCGGTTGTGAGACATGAAAACCAGGTGAACTGAATGAAACTGATGAGAAACAGCAGAGACAGTTAGGAAGCCACAGGTGGACTGAGTTTCCACTGATCAGGGAAGAAACACATGACAGCTAAGTCTTATTTCAAGCTTTTATAGGCCGTGATGCACCAGTGGTGGGTAATGTATGCAGCTGCATGGTGACCTTTTAAATGTATTCTACTTATTGAAGGGGAATTTCTACTCACTTCTACTGTGGAAATTTCATGGCATGACTTCCTTACTTCACATGCTCTATAATATCCATAAGAGAGGTTAAGCAATTGCTGATATTACTTCATTTGTTAAGTGGATTAGCTGCTTACTGTCTTGCCAGAGGCAGGCAAGGTTAAAGCATCACTTTATCAGAACATTTATAATGTCAGTGTTTTGCATTTAGAAATGCAGCATCATGTAGGGCTGGTTGGCAGGCAGAGGAATGGAAGCAAACCCAAGTATCTATCATGCAGACGTGGCCGTCTGTTGCTAGCTCTGCACTGCTGCCTCCCTAACAGACTCCTGCCTTCATGGGCCACGTGTTGAGTCACACACAAGTCTGTGCACCTCGGCGCCGCTTTCTGCTGAATGGTTCTGCATGAAGGGCGGACCTGAGCATGGTGGGATCAATCATCCTCCAGGACACCCTGGCAGTGTAAACCTTTGATAAAGAGTGTCGTTCACAGCGAAACCCCGTCAAGGACTTATTAGGGCCTGACACGGCGTGATTAACGAGAGCACGGGCACCGCCAAGCTGGGTCGCTGCAGGGCTTTCATGTAGGGGGTAGGAGATGAAAGGGGGCGCTCAGTACCGACAGGAAAATCATCCTCTCTCGTATGATGATATATATAATGTCCCAAAGTTGAGATTTACTTGAACACACCGGGTACTTTTATTGAACAAAGTTACTGCTGCGCGTTTTCTTTTCTGCAATAACCGCTCGTTCCATTATTCATACTGTTTTAAGATTGTAAAATGCATGAGGAGTCACAGGGCACACGGTGCGCTGACATCCACACTCCGCTGAAACACTGACATCTTTGAATTTCAGCTGTTTTCCTCGAATCAGATGGAAATGTTTTTGCTGCAATCCATTTTGTCTCTTTTTTGATTCAGAATGAATTATTGAAGACGGCTCAGTCAGAGCCTTCTCATCCGGCACTGTGGGGTCAAACCGGCAGAGTGGGTGCGTTATAACTTCCGTGAACTCCGCAGAATGTAATGCATACTTGAAACCTTGTGCTCAGCTGGCCGTACACAAAGGAACAGCCACTTAACCAGCAAGCATACAAGACACGCAGGGTCTTAGAGGTGCAGTTCTGCACGCTGCTGTTCTGCACTTTGTGGATAATAACTGTATCGTCTGTAGCATCAGGTACTGCAGCCGAGCAGAGGACAGGAGAACGTGTTGCCGCCGTGGAGGCAAGACAAAGGCACGGTTTTGTCAGTTAAAGCAGTTGAAAAAGGAGGGAGAATTAGTTGGAAGGAAGAGATGAGTGGTGTAAAACATCCCCCCCCCCATGCAGAGCCAGCGGCAGATGGACACGTTCAGGATTCAGCATCGCTTAGTCTGACTGTTCATATTTTATACCCATCCATATCCAAGTTTTTCTTTAGCAACGATTAGCCAAACGGTTAGCATTCATTCATTCATCATCCTAGCCGCTTAGTCCAATGAAGGGTCGCGGCCTATCCCAGCAGTCTTTGGGCGAAAGGCGGGGTACACCCTGGACAGCTCACCAGTCCATCGCAGGGCCAAACGGTTAGCATTTAGCTGTAAAATCATAACAATAATTCATAAGAAGTCCATGAACCAAAAATATGTAATTCCTTCAGAGGGATGCCATGTGGACGAAATGGTTCAGAAAGGTTTCTGTCATTGCTGTGGGTTGTACTGGGCGTACTGGAGGCTGGCGAAGTGGCGTGGCTCTATTGTTGCTGTGGGTTCGTAGCCTTTCGGTTACCGCTGCAACTAACGATTATTTTACTAGTCGACTAATCTGTAAATAATATTTTCGTTTATTCCCGATTATTTCTGTCCCGCCCACCATCCTTGCTTCCAGTTGACGCAGCTCTTTTTACTGGTTCCAGTATGTTTTAGCCCACTCTCTCCATCTGCATCATATGAATATCTCCCTGATTCCCAGTCAGTCCAAACATAATGTCCTTTAGGAAGTTAAAAGAACGACTCCTGAACCAGCTGAATATTAAATTTAAGCTTAACAGCTTACTGCTAATTTATTCTGAAACATCCAAACTTAGCTATCGTGTCATATCCAAGCTGGACAGAATTTACCTCAAAAGGAAAACAAAAGAAATAAAATATTTTAACATCTTAATTTTTGTAGAATTGCATTAAAATGATTTCTTATATCTTGGAAAAACCTGTTTTGTAGGTAAACAAGGACCAGAATCCTTTAAAAAAATTCCTGGATCCAAACAGTGATCCGGATCACCACCAGAATTAAATCACTTCTTCATTTTTTACTTTTCCAACAACTCCTGGAAACTTCATGAAAATCTCTCCATAACTTTGAGTTATCTTGAACACAAACAGATAAACGGCAGTAAAAACAGAAGCTCTTTGGCAGAGGTAACAACAGCACATCGCTACTCGCTAATGCTAACTTTGCCATCAGGAACGCTGGAAACCACGACTCCGGGTGCTTTCCTTCCAGATGCTCATGCATGACCGTCGTGTTGCCGTGGTACGCTGACTCTGCGTGGCAGACGACACATTTCCCCTGTTTGACACTTTGTTTAGCCTGAAATATCCCCAAACTTTGGAAATAGGTTGCACCGCCGTCAGTTTCTTCTTCGTTGGTTAAACAAAAGGACAATACTGCCCCCAGCACTTCCTGTGGTGCTTTGCGTCGTTAGCTTGGTGTTTGGAGTTCTTCTGTCTGAAAAGCCGTGGCTGGTAAACGGCATTAAGTTGCCTGGAGCAGCGGTTTATTTGTTAGCAAAGTTGTTAGGGCATTTATAACGCGACGCGTCGACAATGACACTTCACGTCGATGAATCTTCATTGTCGACAAATCGTTGCAGCCTTACTTTCCGTCGACTTTGACTTCCTCACAAGAATGTGTGAAACATGTGAGTTTTTACGATGAAGAACATGAAGAGCAGCAGAACGTTGCTGTCGTCAGACCACAAACACAACATCCACCTGCAGATATGGAGCTACGAGCACAAGTTTCATTGCATTAATGGAAGAATTCTCTCTCGCTGAAGTCATATATATTTAACAAGGCCTCCGTGGGGCTGCGTTGTTCCACAGTTTGCAGGAAGTGCCTGCCAGACATGGAGGTTGCTTGTAAGCAAAGTTAAATGAGGCGCTCGATGACTTATTGATGATGGAGTCGTCGGTTCATCTGCAGATCAGCCCGACGAGAAGCGAGCCGTCCGCTGGCAGCGATAACAAAGCCAGGAGTGATGGCGGCGATGTCGCCATCATACATGCTGGTGCTGTTTGCTATGTTTAGGTTTGCAGTAGCTGTTCAAAGCGGTGACAGCTGAAGTATTCATGATGAAGGTCACTGCGGCGTTATCAGCTGTCGCAGGTTTTTTTGTTCCCAGCTTCTAGAGAGAATAAAGCTGTTAATCAACAAATGTCCTCTCAGGTCTGGAAAAACTTCCAGTTGATGACGATTCCGATGAATTTGTCCCGGAATCGGTGAAAGCAGTCGGTAAGCGTAACATCTGAACATGCAGATGAGCGTTTCCTGGATGACAGACGAGGGTTTCTTCCTGTTGTCGGTGTGAGATGTACAGGAGAGGGATTTTCTGCTCTATACCGCCTCCCTGAGACAAGAAGACGTCTGAGTGTCCACAGTGCTGCTTTGATCGATCTGATCAATAACTCATACCTTCTAAGCTAGTTTTCAACTTGGATCCTGAAGAGGCGACAGAAGCAGGTTTTTAGGTTTGTCGGAGTACCGGTGCTAGATTAAAGCTGATTGACTGACAGCTGCTCTGTGTGTGTGTGTGTGTGTTTTCCTGCGTGTCTGTTTTGAAGATGCCTGCCTGAATGCTCAGATGCTGTGATGCAGAAAATTTGCAGCAGCACCCTGAGCTCTGAGATTGGAGGATTTTCTCTTCTGCTTGTTCGCCGTTCTGCAGCTCCGCTTTGGTCGTTATTGAGTGCAATGTTCTGAGAGGTACTGGAATGAAAAGTCGAACGTTTGGCAGAGAGTCTGTATATTTGTATGAGCCACCTACCTAGCGTCCCAGACAGAAGGGGTGATAGCAAATCGATCTCGGGCAGATCCTCTGGCCTCTCTCTGCGGCAGATCGCTGGACTCTGCAGGACGGCTGAAGGAGCTGCTGCCCGTCGGCGTGTTCAGACTGAAAGCACGCCATAACCACACATCCAGTCTTTCTTGACGTGAAGTTTAATGATTCTTCTTTTACCTGATTCTTCGCTCCACATCTTCACAAAACTTTGTGGCATTTGTTTGGAAGATGCAGAGAGGAAATCCTTTGCTTTAGCACTTCTCCTAATGGAGGGATAATTCCATCAAAACCTGTAAATTATGAATGAGCTTCATACTGACTTCAAGCTTTTAGATTTGCAGACAGTTGAAGCTTTCACAGCCTCATCCAGATGTTTTCATTCTGTCTGATTCACAAACATATTCCCATATTGTTTAGAACGGCCGAGTTTAGGGCCAACAAAGCCGGAAATTACCCCCCCCTCATGGTTAATGCTAACTTGTGCCTCAGATTAATATGCAGCTTTACCTTGCCATGTCGTCATGTGGAGTATGTTAGCTTGGTGTTTTTAGACGAGATGCATGAGTCGATTTGTTCAGGACTGAAACCGTTTGGTTCAAAAAGAAAAAAACATTCTTAGATGACGGACATGGATTACTGATGGAAACAACCCAGTAAACCCAGTTACCATCTCATCATTAAAATACAGCCAACTGTCCTGATGCGTAGCCACGTTAATTATCTCTTTCCATGTTAGTGATCCGTGGCCAAAACTTCATAACATGCAGCAATAATATCTTCTTTTTTTTCAGCTTTGGTGATTGAACAAGCTTTATTTAAATTTGTGGCTAAACTTAAGGCGCCTCTGCATTTCTGTGTCTGACATTTAGCTCTGCTGTTTATGTCGTCACCGTTAAGTTGAAATAATCCTGATACTTCTGTCTGGGCTGCTTGTTAACGTTACCTGCACCGGCGCTGCCTGCAGACCTGCAGGATCTGTGTGATGACCGACATTGTTCACACCTGCACCGCTACTGCGCTTTGGAAAATGGGAGAATTTAAAAAGTTTGGTTAGCCAGCAGGAGGGGAGGGTCTTGGCTACGGACCAACAGGCCCGACTGATGCCACGAGGAGAGAGAAGCCACACATACACAGGGACAACATGCAGACTCCACACAAAACACCACTGCAGTTCTCCAGCCAAAGCTGGAACCGGTGCCCTTCATGTTGTAAAAGCCGTGGTACAAACCGCTTCACCACCATGAAACCCTCCAATATCAGCGCAACATTAAATACATGTTAAAAAAATCAGCCTTAAGTTTTGCGTTCAGCCTCCCTGCAAAGCTTAATGGATCCAACTGATCCGTGAAGCGAACAAACCCAAACCTTCTCACAGCTCTGGTACTTCCCAGAAAAGACAAAGTGCATTCACTGATTCTGGATTTCTGGGACTTTCAGGTCAGCTGGAAAGCCGAGAAACCGAGAAATCTTCTTTTCCTGGAGACACAGAGACAACAAAATGCTGCGAGTAGAAACGGCGGATCCTTGTTTTCAGTCATGGTTGCTTCTGTGTGTGTGTGTGTGTGTAGATAAATGCAAAATGTGGATCTGTTTTCCTTTTCAAATATCAGTGTGAGATTAAAATGATTTGTGATTAAAATCATTAAATTTACCAGCTGCAGAAAAGTGCTAATTATCCGTTTCCATGACTGGAAGTTATTAATGCAACCTTTATAGAAGGAACGTAGTCCCAAAGAACTGCTAAACCACAACTAATCTCCTCATTTTTACCTGAACTTATGTGATGAGTTTTGCATATTGTTGTTTAGATATGAAGCGAGTTACTTGAACTCAAGGTTGTTATTTTCACTGTAATGATAATTTCAGTCAGTTCTGTCCTCCCTTCACTCAGAGAATGATGTCCTAATTATGTCACATCAAACTAAACTTTAACTTGTGAAGCGTAGCAAAGTTTCTATAATGATGCAATCAATAATATTCCTCTGAAAAGCAGTTTTAGCAAATTAAGATTGTTTAGAGATATGAAACACTGTTATCTACTGACACCTTGCAGGGAATGCTTGTCTACATGGTGCAAATTATTTGTATTTAAGATTAATTAGCTTGTTTTGAAATGCCTATAGCAATTTTCTTAATCCAGCCATGCATTATTACATTAATTAGTTCAGATTAAGTGGTTAATTAATGGACAGCACACATGCCAAGCATGGCCCATTAGGAGGGTAGAGTTTAGATTAGAATTTGGAGATGCAAATGGAGACATCAAGAAATGAGAATAAATGAGTTTGTTTGTGAGAAGTGAGAAGGAAGACACAAGGGCAGCCAAGCATTAAATTCAATTGAGTTGAGCCTGTCAATAGCAGGGCAAGGGGCCATTTATTCCACTGTCCTCCTATAGGATCTTTGTCACCAGCAAAGCAGATGAATGAGATGCAGAGAGATGGGACGGAGTGAACATGAGAGGGAAAAAGAAACAGAAAAAGTTGTTTAAAGAATGAAAACAGAGTTGCTGAGTCATGTTGGCATTTAGAGATGGCAGTCCACGGCACGGTTTCACAATACAGGCATGCTTGTAAACTAAAGGGTTTGCATGTGAGGAGCAGCTCTCAACTTGAGTTCAGTAAAAGAAACAGCTGTTTAATAAATGGCTGAAATGATTTAACAAAGTAGCAACAGAAAAATACAGAAAGTAAGTTGGGTTTGTTTGAGGTGTGATGAGAGAAAGCGAGATCAGATTTTCAAGCGAAAGCCAAGACAGAGGGAGACCCTGGACTGATTTGGTAGCTTATCCCACCCACAGCATGGTCTAGGATATCTGTTAGTATGCTGGGGGACCGGATATTAAACGAATTGCATCTCTAAAATAAAGATAAAGGTAATCACCGGTTGAAACGATACGGTACGGTACGTACAAACGGTACGGTTGAAATACAAGCTGGTTTTACTTAACGAGAGGCAGATGCAACATGGTCAGAGAGCACGAACTGATCGCCTTACTACATGCCCAGTAAAGGTCTTCCAGTCTTTACTGAGAAGTAGAAAACATGGGATCCTCCAGGGGGAATAACAGGTACAGCTGTGTGTCGTCTGCATAGAAGTGATGCAAAAGCTAAGTTTGGCCTGAAAAATGTATCGTTTGTGGCAAAGAGGTGATGCAGTTAACTTTTCCCAGCCTCCAGCAGTTGATGAATACGTCTCAATAGATCTAAAAGGAAATGAAGACAGTACACAACATGTTGCAGTAAATGTTTACTCTTTTCAGTAATAAACATCAATATGCGACAGTAAACCAGGACGGGTCACGCAGCAGCGGTGATCACCACCTCCTCCGACTGCAGCTCGATGCTGCGTGAGGACCGAGCTTGTCGTGTGTTCTTCTGGACGGGGAGGAATCACGCAGCAGACTGACCTGCATGTTCTTTACTCACCAAAAGTCTTCAAATACAGCAAGTTACTCTGTTCATGCAGAAGCTTACCGTGTGCTTCAGTGGCGTATTACATTGATAAACGTTCTGCAATTAAATACGTTCATTTTTTAACGCATTAATATTTCATCAGTTGTAAAAGTCCCAACCCTAATATAACTACATAGAATACTATTTTACTATTTATGGGTTTTATAGTGTTAATTATGACTGAGTGATTAAAAAAAAAAAACAAACAAACAAAAAAAAAAAACGTGTTTAATTGCGGAACGTTTATCAGTGCATGATTTCCTGGCGCTGCGATCAGACTGATTTCATGCAATATTAATGAAAATGTCTCTGGAAAACGTCTCCTGCGCTACTTTTAAGAGAAGAACAGTCAACATGCAAAATAAAAGGATGTGTTCCACAGGCAACGAGGCAGGAACCCAACAAAACCGCTGAGCTCTTTAATAAACAACCAAACCGCTCAAACCCAATCAATTAATAAATAAAATAGAAAATAAATAAAAAATAAATAAATAAATAAATAATAAGTAAATAAAATATGAAAAAAAAAAACAAACAAACCCAGTCCCATCTATGCATCTGGAAGCCGCGTTACGATCCGTCCCACGGACAACAGAAACTCTTCCAGGACGTAACTCAGCCATTTGCAAAGAGAAGTACTCCTGGCTGGCGGCGGAAACATTATCATCTTTACTTCGTCTTTACAGTTTCATTTGTGTTCAGAAAAACTGCATCCATACAGTAATATTTGCTCATTTTAATTTATCCAGCCGGACCATCTCAGGACAACAGAGAGCTCATGAAGAAGAAATACGAGGCTCAGAAGAGCATTTCTACGCTACGGCCAAGTTTAACCCTTCCACGGGGCGACTTACTTACACACTCCTATTAATCATAGATTAATTCATCTCCAGTTTCTTCCCAACTCAGAATGCAGTAGGATCATATACTTATAGATACGTTGAATAATCCTGCATGTGTTTCCATTCACTGCTGCTGCAGGCGCACGCACACACACACACACACACACACACACACACACACACACACACACACACACACACACACACACACACACACACACACACACACACACACAGACATAAAGTAAACTTAATGAAGATGAAGGCAGGACTGGTGACAGACCAGTGTGCCATTATAATGTAGGTTTTTGACTGCTGAACATTACCGCTAGTTTTTATTAGAACACTGTGTACTTTAGCAATAAACACACTTAATTCTCTAGAAGTTTTTGGATGTCTGAGCTTTTACATAAATGATGTTTTTTAAAAGGAAAAAGAGGAGAAAATGTTGGAACTTCTACTCGTATTCTCTTCTAAGTTTCAGCTGCTGCTGTTCTATCCCCTGTCGCTCTTCAACAAGCTTCATTATGCAGCATTATTGATGGGAAGTTTGCTCATCTCCGCCATGCCATTAAACTGTCGTCTTTTTTTGCAGCACAATGAATTAGCAGCTTAATGTCTCTCCATAAATTACCTGACAAAGACTGTGACACAAATAAGCATGTGGCAGGGTTCTGGAGAAAAAGACATTTTCAAGTACAGATGGATCCATCAGCAGCGCAGTAATAGGCTAAAAGTCATTAACATAACATTAATTCCTTTATTGAGGATACAGGAAACAAATAGTTTTTCTGAGGGATTCTGACTCGCAGCCAATCCTCTGCTCTACGTGAGAGGCCAAATCAGCTTATACTCCAGCAGTACTTGTGGAAGGCTTAGTTCCTCGCGCTCTTTTACCTTGTTATCCAAGCTGCTCTTTCTTTCCAGACGCCTTCAGCTTTTGTGCTTATGGCCGACTTTCGCTGCCATTTTACCCCCTCGGTCGTCTCCTCTCTGTCTCAGCCCGGACCTGATTGTGCCGTGGACGCTGAGTGTAATTAGCTGTTTGAATGAAGGGCGAGTTAATGAGATCAACTCCAGCTGTCCCTGCATGGGAACTCCTCTGACAGATAGATTGCCTGGTTGTGTTTGTGTATTTGTGTCATACTGCCTACTTTTCCAGTGTTACACTCAAGATTCAAGATGTGAAGCTCAATTTGTCACGTGAAGAATGAAGAAAGATGTTTCCTCAGAATGTAAAGCTTACTTTGTAACTACTGGGACAAATACCACCTGAACGATATAAATATAATGTAAAATAGGTTGGTTGCACAATAATATTTCCACAAAAAGCAACATTTTTCTCATTTAAATGGATTTAATTAGACGACTGAATCAAATAATAGAAAGAGACGTTTAAACTCTTTTATTGTCTGGAAAAATAAATGCAGTTGCTTTTTCATTTAAAACTGTAAAACAGAAATAGAAAATATTCCTGAACAGACCTACAGGTAAAATGTCTTCTTATTCAGACAGCTCTACATGTTTTCTAATGAAGAATCTATACCTTGTGACATGTTTTCACCCACACGCTTCATGAACATCTGACTGGAAACCAGGACGAATCGTCCAGTGGGAACTTTGCACGGAACTCTGCCTTCAGTCTGGTGATGCAGCTGATCGCCTCCTGCTCTGAATGATGCTACGTGCAGACCGAGCATCCATCCATTTATCCATCCATCCATCCATCCATCCATCCATCCATCCATCCATCCATCCATTTATCCATCCATCCATCCATCCATTTATCCATCCATCCATTTATCCATCCATCCATCCATCCATTTATCCATCCATCCATCCATCCATCCATTTATCCATCCATCCATCCATCCATCCATCCATCCATTTATCCATCCATCCATCCATCCATTTATCCATCCATCCATCCATCCATCCATTTATCCATCCATCCATCCATCCATCCATCCATTTATCCATCCATCCATCCATTTATCCATCCATCCATTTATCCATCCATCCATCCATCCATCCATTTATCCATCCATCCATTTATCCATCCATTTATCCATCCATCCATTTATCCATCCATCCATCCATCCATCCATTTATCCATCCATTTATCCATCCATCCATTTATCCATCCATCCATCCATCCATCCATCCATTTATCCATCCATCCATTTATCCATCCATCCATCCATCCATCCATTTATCCATCCATCCATCCATCCATCCATCCATTTATCCATCCATCCATCCATCCATTTATCCATCCATCCATCCATCCATCCATTTATCCATCCATCCATTTATCCATCCATCCATCCATCCATCCATCCATTTATCCATCCATCCATTTATCCATCCATTTATCCATCCATCCATTTATCCATCCATCCATCCATCCATCCATTTATCCATCCATCCATCCATCCATTTATCCATCCATCCATCCATCCATTTATCCATCCATCCATTTATCCATCCATCCATCCATTTATCCATCCATCCATTTATCCATCCATCCATCCATCCATTTATCCATCCATCCATCCATCCATCCATCCATCCATCCATCCATCCATCCATCCATTTATCCATCCATCCATTTATCCATCCATCCATCCATCCATCCATTTATCCATCCATCCATCCATCCATCCATTTATCCATCCATCCATCCATCCATCCATTTATCCATCCATCCATCCATCCATCCATTTATCCATCCATCCATCCATCCATTTATCCATCCATCCATCCATTTATCCATCCATCCATCCATCCATCCATTTATCCATCCATCCATTTATCCATCCATCCATCCATCCATTTATCCATCCATCCATTTATCCATCCATCCATCCATCCATTTATCCATCCATCCATCCATCCATCCATCCATTTATCCATCCATCCATCCATCCATTCATCCATCCAGCCATCCATCCATCCAGCCATTTATCCATCCATCCATCCATCCATCCATCCATTTATCCATCCATCCATCCATCCATCCAGCCATCCATCCATCCATCCATCCATCCATTTATCCATCCATCCATTTATCCATCCATCCATCCATCCATCCATCCATCCATTTATCCATCCATCCATCCATTTATCCATCCATCCATTTATCCATCCATCCATCCATTTATCCATCCATCCATTTATCCATCCATCCATCCATCCATCCATTTATCCATCCATCCATCCATCCATCCATTTATCCATCCATCCATCCATCCATTTATCCATCCATCCATCCATCCATTTATCCATCCATCCATCCATCCATCCATTTATCCATCCATCCATTTATCCATCCATCCATCCATCCATTTATCCATCCATTTATCCATCCATCCATCCATTTATCCATTTATCCATCCATCCATCCATTTATCCATTTATCCATCCATCCATCCATCCATCCATCCATTCATCCATCCATCCATCCATCCATCCATTCATCCATCCAGCCATTTATCCATCCATCCATCCATCCATCCATCCATCCATCCATCCATCCAGCCATCCAACCTGTGTAGGTAACAAACAGGAGTCTGACACCAGTGCTACACCTGGCTGGTATCTTGCAGGTTATTGTTGTCTCCCTGCTCCAACACACCTGACTGAAATTCAGAAATAGTTTGAACAGAATCTACTGGATCCATTTGATTTGAATCAGTTGTGTTTGTAGAAGGAAATGATAAAAACCCTGCTGGAAACCTGGAGCTTGACCCCCCCGCCGTATAGAGTCCGTGTAGCTGCTGCAGACTCCTGTCAGCCTAGAAGGAGTCTGGTGGCGGGAAGCAAAAGGTTCCTGAAAGCATCAGCGCTCCTGAAACTTTTCTCTTCCTGCTCCATGTTGAGCCATCGCTTTCTCTGATTCGTCAGAAAATCCATCTTAATTTAAAAAGCTATTTTCACACTTTGGATTGATGTCCATTCATAATTCATAATTCACTTCCCAGTATCTGTGCAGAGTTCAGTCAGCATGGTGATCTGTTTGCAGGTAGACCCCCCCCCCCCCCCATCCCCCCCGTGGGTGCATGGTGGCCTGCAGTCACATTGATACTTTTATGAAATGCAGAAGTGGTCGGTTTCACGGCGAGAGGTTTGCATAAACACTCCGATCTAAGTGGTTTTTATTTATTTATTTTATTTGCAGGCTCACACTTCGACCCGCTAAACAAACATTTTATACAGTTTTATTTGTTTGTTTGTTTTGCTCCAAACTCACGGTGGAAATTTGGGATTTTTACTGATTTAATTCCTCTGAACAGAATGTAAAATGTTCCTTAGATGTGAAGCAACAAGCAGAGCAGCGGCTGCTGTGTGATGTACGTATTAATATTTACACAGACATAAACTGTAAACAAGAGAGAGACGAACATAAACATTCCAGTCAGAACAAACATGTATGTTAGCATGAATCGCTGCTATCCCTCGTATGTTCTGTGTATGTTTGGACATGAATCATGTTTCAGTCCGGTGGTTTTCACACCGCAGATAATTTACGACGACGTTTATAATATTCACTTCATCATCAGTCAGAATAAATAAAACGCTTCCCTCCATCTGATCCATTCAGAGCTGTTTGATTCCACGTACTGATTGATCCTCAGACCTTTACCGTGTTTCTGGTCTTCACACACGTCGTCCTGTCTGTGGAGCTGGAAGGCCTCCATCATGGCTGCAGTGGACTGATCACACCTGGTTCAGCAGGTCCTGCAGCAGGCGGAAGGAAAAAGTAGTCCCTACATTAGTACTAATCACAACTTAGATCAAAGCGTAGGCCTGGACCAGACCAGAGACCATAGTCCAGACCAGAGACCAAACCAGAGATTACCTACCAGACCAGAGACCATAGTCCAGACCAGAGACCATAGTCCAGACCAGAGACCAAACCAGAGATTACCTACCAGACCAGAGACCATAGTCCAGACCAGAGACCAAACCAGAGATTACCTACCAGACCAGAGACCATAGTCCAGACCAGAGACCAGACCAGAGATTACCTACCAGACCAGAGACCATAGTCCAGACCAGAGACCATAGTCCAGACCAGAGACCATAGTCCAGACCAGAGACCAAACCAGAGATTACCTACCAGACCAGAGACCATAGTCCAGACCAGAGACCAGACCAGAGATTACCTACCAGACCAGAGACCATAGTCCAGACCAGAGACCAAACCAGAGACTACCTACCAGACCAGAGACCATAGTCCAGACCAGAGACCAAACCAGAGATTACCTACCAGACCAGAGACCATAGTCCAGACCAGAGACCAAACCAGAGATTAACTACCAGACCAGAGACCATAGTCCAGACCAGAGACCAAACCAGAGACTACCTACCAGACCAGAGACCATAGTCCAGAACAGAGACCAGACCAGAGATTACCTACCAGACCAGAGACCATAGTCCAGACCAGAGACCAAACCAGAGACTACCTACCAGACCAGAGACCATAGTCCAGACCAGAGACCAAACCAGAGACTACCTACCAGACCAGAGACCATAGTCCAGACCAGAGACCAAACCAGAGATTACCTACCAGACCAGAGACCATAGTCCAGACCAGAGACCAGACCAGAGACTACCTACCAGACCAGAGACCATAGTCCAGACCAGAGACCAAACCAGAGATTACCTACCAGACCAGAGACCATAGTCCAGACCAGAGACCAAACCAGAGATTACCTACCAGACCAGAGACCATAGTCCAGACCAGAGACCAAACCAGAGACTACCTACCAGACCAGAGACCATAGTCCAGAACAGAGACCAGACCAGAGATTACCTACCAGACCAGAGACCATAGTCCAGACCAGAGACCAAACCAGAGACTACCTACCAGACCAGAGACCATAGTCCAGACCAGAGACCAAACCAGAGACTACCTACCAGACCAGAGACCATAGTCCAGACCAGAGACCAAACCAGAGATTACCTACCAGACCAGAGACCATAGTCCAGACCAGAGACCAGACCAGAGACTACCTACCAGACCAGAGACCATAGTCCAGACCAGAGACCAAACCAGAGATTACCTACCAGACCAGAGACCATAGTCCAGACCAGAGACCAGAGACCATAGTCCAGACCAGAGACCAGACCAGAGACTACCTACCAGACCAGAGACCAGACCAGAGACTACCTACCAGACCAGAGACCATAGTCCAGAACAGAGACCAGACCAGAGATTACCTACCAGACCAGAGACCATAGTCCAGAACAGAGACCAGAGACCATAGTCCAGACCAGAGACCAGACCAGAGACTACCTACCAGACCAGAGACCATAGTCCAGACCAGAGACCAGACCAGAGATTACCTACCAGACCAGAGACCATAGTCCAGACCAGAGACCAAACCAGAGATTACCTACCAGACCAGAGACCATAGTCCAGAACAGAGACCAGAGACCATAGTCCAGACCAGAGACCAAACCAGAGATTACCTACCAGACCAGAGACCATAGTCCAGAACAGAGACCAGAGACCATAGTCCAGACCAGAGACCAAACCAGAGATTACCTACCAGACCAGAGACCATAATCCAGAACAGAGACCAAACCAGAGATTACCTACCAGACCAGAGACCATAGTCCAGAACAGAGACCAGAGACCATAGTCCAGACCAGAGACCAAACCAGAGACTACCTACCAGACCAGAGACCATAGTCCAGACCAGAGACCAGAGACCAAACCAGAGACCAGACCAGAGATTACCTACCAGACCAGAGACCATAGTCCAGACCAGAGACCAAACCAGAGACTACCTACCAGACCAGAGACCATAGTCCAGACCAGAGACCAGAGACCAAACCAGAGACCAGACCAGAGATTACCTACCAGACCAGAGACCATAGTCCAGACCAGAAACCAGAGACCAGACCACAGACTAGGGACCAGAGACCAGACCAGAGTCCAGGTTAAATCAGAGACCAGACCAGAGACCAGACCAGAGTCCAGACCAGAGACCTGACCAGATACCAGACCAGAGACCAGAAACTTTTAATTGATTCTGCTTTTAATTATTTTAATTTTATTCATAATTTTATTGTGACTTCTGCTGTTTGTTGTCTTTATGTTTGTTTCCACCATGTGTGACGTTTCCAGTGTTTCCAGTGAAGCCAGTTGGCTTGTCTGGTACCAGACTGGTTCTGCACGGATCAACTTGCCTCGTGTTGCGGAGATGCAGGCGAACACGTAACCCAGCACAAAGAGGCAGATAAACCCCCCTGTTTATTTAAAGATGCTTCACTGTTTGTTTGTTTGTTTATCTTACACGTGGGCTCACCTTCCCCCTGCATGCTCTCCGGGCCCCCCAGTCCACTTGGAACCTGTAATGGTGGAACTGGTGGAGCTACTGGAGGGTAGATGTGCTGTAATGTACGTGATGTAGCGCTGCGTGTCAGAGAGGCCGCTGATCACCGTCGCCATGGCGGCGGCTGCATGGCGTCCTGCTGTGAGCGTGATGTGGGAATAACGGGAACAAGACGCAGCGGGGTGAAACCGTCCCAGTTTTCTTTCTGTTCGTCAAGATTTGTGATTGTTCTTTTAAACCTACTGAAAACAGACTGGGATTGACTCACACACACACACACACACACACACGCTGCTGTCTGTTCCTGACAGAGCCACTGTTGTATAAATGTGTAAATAAGTGTTGTGTTTGCTGTAGCATGCGTAGACTGGACTGGTGCTGTGCAGATGGTGCAGCCTCTCGGTACTGGTGCCACGCTCCTCTTCCAGTTGCCGTGCACCGCAGCCCAAGCTGGACAGCCATTCACCCTCTGTTGATTTTTTGACACAGTCGCCATCCTTCTCAGCATGCGGGGGTTTAAACACCATCTGTCCCTCGTGCCATCTCCTCCCGACCCCCCCACTCCAGCATCCCGACTCTACAAATCCACTTTATCCATTTCAAGCCTCCTCCTGTTGGAGTTGAAGTCCTCCAACCTGACCGAGGCGACTCCAGACCGCTCTGCGTGACCTTCACTAAATGTCAGACCATCCACTTGATGACTTCCTCGTCATCACCCCCCCAGAAACCTCAGCTAATCTCCTGTACAGGTGCAGCGCTGCAGGGATTCTATTAGCTGAAGGAAATGACTCCAACCTGCCGATGGACTAAAAAACTACTTCCAGAAGAATTTCTTTACTGATCTCACAAAAATACAATGACTGTATTTGTGTTCAGCCTCAATAAACATCAATAAACAAGCAGAGAATAAACAGAAGTTAGTAAAGCTATATTATCCTGTTTACTGTTTTCTAGTAGAAGTTATTTATCTGGTTAGAATAAAACTAAAATAAACATTCGTATGATCATTTCTCCTCCATAAACTCTGCTGTCTGAAACTTCCAGATTAAAACATGATATTAGTCATTTATCCACACGTCATCGTTACGTTCTAAACAACACAGGAAGCTCGGATGTCCGTGTGAATCTCCACAGAGAGGCGATCGTTTCATCAACCAGTGAGACCAGTAAAACCAGCAGGAAAACGGCGGCTATGCCAAGTGTCCAGTCTGTCTCTGTGTTTGGGACGTTTTCTTCTGGACGTTTTGTGGCAACGTTCCATCAGCGCAACACGACAAATAGAGCAGTATTTTCCTCAGTCCACATCCGAGAAGCAGAAAGAGGTTTTTAGTGTGTTGATGGAGAGCTGCAGGTCTCTGGTGTCCTGCTGAGGCCTGATTGACAGCTCCGTCCACAGCCTGAAGGGCAAGGTGGGCTGCTGTCGCCCCCACAGCCCCGGTAAACATGGTTTACTCCAGCAGGTTAGAGTCACTGTTATCCAGCTTCTGCACATCTGCTCCTGTATCAGACGTTTGACCATAAACTGTATATGAAAGATGGACGGAGCCTCCGGCGGTTAAAAGTGAAGCCGATGCGAAAGTGCACAAGACTGCAGTTCCTTCTTCATCCACTGGGGGCTGCAAAACAGAGCAAATCCCCATAGACCCCCATGTTAAAAAGACCAACTTCACAGCAGGAATAAACGTGTTTACAGCAGAAATAAATATGTTTACAGAAGGAATAAACATGTTTACAGCAGAAATAAACATGTTTACAGAAGGAATAAACATGTTTACAGCAGAAATAAACATGTTTGGACGTGCTGACGTTGCGGTAACGTATTGTGTCATTTCCTGTTTCCCTAGCGTGTGTCACTGCGGATTGCTACGAGCCGTTGGCTCCTTTAACTTCTTTCTAACTTCTATCTATTGTTAACCAACCACTCACTTTAGCGCACAATATCTTCCCAAACCACTGTTCTATATATTGCATTTATTTTTGGGATCTTTGGCTTTCTGTTTACTGACTTAAACAGCTCAAGCACTCGGTTTTAGCATGGCTGCTAGCTCTCTTCCCACACCCCGGTCCTCTGCCTTTTCTTGCTCGGTGTGTCTGATGTTTAGCTACTCCTCCGCCTCCTTTAGTGATAACGGTAGGTGTATTAAGTGTAGCAGCTTGGCAGCCTTGGAGGCGAGGCTCTGTGAGTTAGAAGCCCAGCTCCGCACTCAGTTAGGGAAGCAGTTAGTCAGCAAGCCCCCATTAGCCAGTGCGGAGCTACCAGCCAGGGCAGCCATCCCGAGCCGTCCCTCAGCAGTTCCCGCGCAGCCGGGAGCCGAGGCAGGCTGGACGACGGTCAGGCGGAAGCGTAGCCCCAAACCAAAACCCACTGGCCACCACCGACCTGTTCACGTTTCTAACAGATTTTCCCCGCTCGGCGACACATCCGCTGAGGCAGAAACCCTGATTATAGGTAGTTCCATAGTCAGAAACGTGGCTCTAGAGACACCGGGGACCATAGTCAAATGCATTCCTGGGGCCAGAGTGGGCGACGTCGAATCGTATTTGAAACTGCTGGCTAAAGCTAAACGTAAATACCGTAAGATTGTAATTCACGTCGGCGGTAACGACACCCGGTTACGCCAATCGGAGGTCACTAAAATTAATGTTGCTTCGGTGTGTAACTTTGCCAAGAGCATGTCGGACTCCGTAGTTTTCTCTGGTCCCTTGCCAAATTTAATCAGCGATGACATGTTTAGCCGCATGTCATCCTTCAACCGCTGGTTGTCTAGGTGGTGTCCCGATAACAACGTGGGTTTTATAGATAATTGGAGCGCTTTTTGGGGAAAGCCTGGTCTTATTAGGAGAGATGGCATCCATCCCACGTTGGATGGAGCCGCTCTCTTATCTAGCAATATGGACTCTTTTATTAGTCAGCTAAATTGACAACTCAGGGTTGGGACCAGGAGGCAGAATTGTAGTCCTACACACTTTTCTGCAGCTTCCCACCTGCCGCCGCCCACCCAAAACCCCATTCCGACCTTATACAGCTTCCCAGCAGTAAGAATTAAACAACACAAAAACACTTCTGGGGTTAATCGTGAAAACCTCATAATAATAAAAACAATGGATCTAATAAAATCTGAAAATAAGACAATAAAGTGTGGCCTACTGAATATTAGATCCCTCCCAAATAAGTCTTTATTAGTCAATGACTTGATAGGTGATCACCACATTGATTTATTCTGTCTTACGGAAACCTGGTTACAGCAAGAGGATTATGTTAGTATTAATGAAGCTACGCCAGATAACTATTTAAACTTTCACATTCCTAGAACTACAGGCAGAGGAGGAGGGGTTGCAGCTATTTTTAAGTCAGAATTTTTAATTAATCCTAAGCACAAAACTAACTATAAATCCTTTGAATTCCTGACATTAAATTTATCTCATCCAAAATGGAATTCAGAGAAACCGCTCCTTTTAGCATTAGTGTATCGCCCACCTGGACCTTACTCCGAGTTTCTGACCCAATTCTCTGATCTCTTGTCTGAGTTAGTGCTGACTACTGATAAGGTCATTGTACTAGGTGATTTTAATATTCATGTTGACGTTGAAAATGATAGTTTAAACATTTCCTTTAGCTCTATTCTAAACTCAATTGGGTTTTCACAAAATGTCAATGGAGCCACTCACTCTCATGGTCACACTCTTGATCTGGTTCTAACATCTGGTATTGAGACTGATAAGCTCAAAGTATTTCCTCAAAACCCTGTCTTGTCCGATCACTTCTTGTTAACCTTTGAATTCACTTTATTTGATTACTCACTGACCAAAAATAAATTCTACTATAGTAGATGTTTATCAGACAATATTACAAAATTTAAACAATCAATTGAATCAATTTTTCACATCTACCATGTGTTAGCATGACTGAGAGTCCCCCTTTAAGCCTTACTCCTGCTCAGATTGATCAACATGCTGATACAATAGCAGCTTCAATGCGTACAACCTTGGATAATGTTGCTCCCCTAAAGAAGAAGAAATTAGGTAAGATTATGAAGGCTCCCTGGTTTAATTCCCAGCTTCGAGCTCTAAAACAGGCATTAAGGCGTTTGGAAAACAGATGGCGTTCATCAGGACTAGAGGAGTCTCACTTAACCTGGAAAGAAAGTTTAATCGTATACAAAAAAGCCTTACGTACGGCAAGAACAGCTTATTATTCATCATTGATAGAGGAAAACAAAAACAACCCTCGGTTTCTTTTCAGCACTGTAGCTAGGCTTACTAGGAGCCGGAGCGCTGTGGAGCCATGTATTCCTTTCTCACTTAGCTGTGATGATTTCATGTATTTTTTCAGGAATAAAATTGACACTATTAGAGATCAAATTGACAATACTCTTCCTTCTACCTATAATGTTGAGCCTGTTGTGGTCTCCGAAGCATCCTTAGAACCAGGATCTGACTTGTGTCTAAATAGTTTTTGTCCTGTCCAACCCTCTGAATTAACTAAAATAATAGCTTCATCTAAACCATCCACCTGTATCTTAGACCCTCTCCTAACAAGCCTCTTTAAGGACATTTTCCCTTTAATTAATACATCACTACTAAATCTTATCAATATGTCTTTAGTGACAGGATATGTACCACAATCATTTAAAACTGCTGTAATCAAGCCTTTACTTAAAAAGCAATCTCTGGATCCAGAGGTGATAGCAAATTATAGACCTATATCTAACCTCCCGTTTATGTCCAAAATTCTGGAGAAAATAGTTTCCGCTCAGCTACATGCCCACCTGAGCAGAAATAATTTATGCGAGGAGTTTCAGTCAGGATTTAGAGCTCATCATAGTACTGAGACAGCATTGGTGAAAGTTACTAATGACCTTCTTATGGCCTCAGACAAAGGACTTGTGTCCGTACTTATCTTGCTTGATCTTAGTGCTGCATTTGATACAGTCGATCATAACATTCTGTTACAGAGACTAGAACAGGTGATAGGAATTACAGGTACAGCGTTAAGCTGGTTTAAATCATATTTATCTGATAGACTTCAGTTTGTTCATGTAAATGACAAGTCCTCCTCCCAAACTACAGTAAGTCATGGAGTTCCTCAAGGTTCTGTACTTGGACCAATACTCTTCACGCTATATATGCTCCCTTTAGGCAAAATTATTAGACAGCATGGAATAAACTTTCATTGTTATGCAGATGATACTCAACTATACTTATCCTTTAAACCAGATGAAACAAATCAGCCCAATAGGCTACAAAATTGTCTCATAGACATAAAGACTTGGATGTCTAGAAATTTTCTCCTCTTAAACTCAGATAAGACTGAAGTAATTCTCGTTGGATCTGAAAAACTCAGAGCTAAATGTTCCGGTTTTGTAATGAACCTGGATGGCATTACTTTAGCTTCCAGTGCTACAGTGAGAAACCTTGGAGTAATATTTGACCCTGACCTGTCCTTTGGCCCACATATTAAGCAGGTTACTAAAACAGCCTTCTTTCATTTACGTAATATAGCCAAAATTAGGGACATTCTGTCTCGGAGTGATGCAGAAAAACTGGTTCACGCTTTTGTTACTTCGAGACTCGATTACTGTAACTCTCTATTACTGGGCTGTCCTAAATATGCCCTGAAAAGCCTTCAGCTGATCCAGAATTCTGCAGCCAGAGTCCTGACCAGAACCAGCATGAGAGATCATATTTCTCCAGTTTTAGCCTCTCTCTTCATTGGCTGCCTGTTGAATCTAGAATAGAATTTAAAATCCTTCTCTTTACATATAAAGCCCTCCACAACCAGGCACCACTATATATCAAAGACCTCATTGTTCCTTATATACCAAGTAGAGTACTTCGTTCGCAGACTGCAGGCTTACTTGTGGTTCCTAGAGTCTCAAAGAGCCGAGCAGGAGGCAGAGCCTTTGGTTATCAGGCCCCTCTCTTATGGAATAAGCTCCCAGTTAGTGTTAGGGAAGCAGACACCCTCCCCACCTTTAAGACTAGGCTGAAGGCTTATCTTTTTGATAGGTCCTATAGCTAGGGATGGTTAGCATCCCTTAGTTATGCTGCTATAGGTTTAGACTGCTGAGGGACATTTCCTGATACACTGAGCTTCTTTCTTTTTCTCTTTTTCTCTTTATCTCTTTCTACTCACCCAGAACTGGTTTCTACTCACCCAGAACTGGTTTCTACTTACCCAGAACTGGTTTCTACTCACCCAGAACTGGTTTCTACTTACCCAGAACTGGTTTCTACTTACCCAGAACAGGTTTCTACTTACGCAGAACTGGTTTCCACTCACCCAGAACTGGTTTCTACTCACCCAGAACAGGTTTCTACTTACCCAGAACTGGTTTCTACTTACCCAGAACAGGTTTCTACTTACCCAGAACTGGTTTCCACTCACCCAGAACTGGTTTCTACTCACCCAGAACAGGTTTCTACTCACCCAGAACTGGTTTCTACTTACCCAGAACTGGTTTCTACTTACCCAGAACAGGTTTCTACTTACCCAGAACTGGTTTCCACTCACCCAGAACTGGTTTCTACTCACCCAGAACAGGTTTCTACTTACCCAGAACTGGTTTCTACTTACCCAGAACAGGTTTCTACTTACCCAGAACAGGTTTCTACTTACGCAGAACTGGTTTCCACTCACCCAGAACTGGTTTCCACTCACCCAGAACTGGTTTCTACTCACCCAGAACAGGTTTCTACTTACCCAGAACTGGTTTCTACTTACCCAGAACAGGTTTCTACTTACCCAGAACAGGTTTCTACTCACCCAGAACTGGTTTCCACTCACCCAGAACAGGTTTCTACTTACCCAGAACTGGTTTCTACTTACCCAGAACTGGTTTCTACTTACCCAGAACTGGTTTCTACTTACCCAGAACAGGTTTCTACTTACCCAGAACAGGTTTCTACTTACCCAGAACTGGTTTCTACTTGTCCAGAACTGGTTTCTACTCACCCAGAACTGGTTTCTACTTGCCCAGAACTGGTTTCTACTTACCCAGAACAGGTTTCTACTTGTCCAGAACTGGTTTCTACTTGTCCAGAACTGGTTTCTACTTACCCAGAACAGGTTTCTACTTGTCCAGAACTGGTTTCTACTCACCCAGAACTGGTTTCTACTCACCCAGAACTGGTTTCTGCTCACCCAGAACTAGTTTCTACTTACCCAGAACTGGTTTCTACTCACCCAGAACTGGTTTCGGCTCACTGGCCACAAAGCAGAGGGTCCATCCCCGGACTTTACCACAGTTTGATTCAAAGCTGTGATTATGATCCACCTCTGCTTCCTCTGATGGAAAGATGTGTTTTGAAGATTGAGAAATGGGATAACGAGCTGGATTTGCATGATGGAATAATATTAAAAGGTTGTTACAGACAAAAAAAACCCATCAGAAATAAGGTGAAAAAACCAGTCATCTCTGCTTTTCCATTTACTAATGTATCTATAATGATCATCTAAACTGATCCAGGCTTAAATCACAGCATCTCCTATAATGGAAATGTAAAAAGCCCCTCTATTATACCTATCTGTTATAATGACAGTTATTTAGCTTTTAAGCTAAAATGCAAGTGTTAGATTAGCTCATGCTGCTGATTTAAGCCTGCAGTATGCTGGCTCTTTCATCCTGACCTCGCTACCTGCCTGTTAATTCGCGCTTTGCAGCTCGATGCGAGCCAGAGACAAGGGCGTACCTGTCAGCTGTCTTCCCTGCTTAGATCTGAACAAATTGCCCTGTGCGGTCTGATAAGAATAGAAAAGTATCAGGGTCTGAGTCATAGCTTTCGGGCTGTGTCACACCCTCGCAGTAGAGCAAACAGAGAGCTGTGCTGTCCAAGGAGGTGCATATGGAGGGAGATTCACTTTGTCTGCCAGCAGCTGTGGCTCTATTAAGGGTTTGGCTCGGTGGATCTGTGGCCATCTGCTCTGGACCAGGATACAGAGACTGGAACTGTAAAGCGCCAGTACTCCTAATGTCTGCCTGGATCTGACTTTCACAGGCTCTCAGGCTGATGGCAAACAAACCCAGCACTGACATGTCGACGAGCAGCGACGCGGACCCTTTATTCGCTCAGTAAAACAGCTTTTTGATGTAATATGATCACACGGACCGGCGTTTCCCAACATGTGCATCACAGATGGTACGGGCATCACTTCCTCAGATCACATGTTGCTTCCCTCAGTTTGAGCCTGCAGATCAAATATCATCATTACTGTGATTTGTCTTCTTATCAATGCACACGTTGCCTTCTTTCCCATGTGGTACTTTAGTTATTGTCCACTGCATCCCCTCTTCTGCCTCCTTGCAGTCTTAAAGCCAGTGGGAGCCTCCGGCATCAGTTTTCCATGTCATCTTTTCACTGCTCATGTTCACATCGGGTATGTATTATACATCCTGGCTACATCTACGTTGAGTCACTGATGGTGTGAGGAATAAAGCAGGAATGGAGGATCGAGGTGAAAAACAGAGAGTTTGTCAGGAAAATATGAAAATATTTTTCTATCAGACATTTCATATTATTTTATTTAAAGATAAAACATGTTTCAGTACAAAAACGCAAACATTTTACTGTGAGAGGTTTTCTGGAAAAGCAGCAACAGCCAGGTTAAATATATGTTGGAAGGTTTTAGATAAAGGTTACGGATTAACATGATGGTTACATACTCTGACAGTTCGCTACTCGCTTTGCAAAATCTCTGTGAATTTCCTGAAGCTTGTATTTCATCCTGTTTCTATTTCTCTGGTATTACATTCAGTAAATAGTTTGTAGAGTACATACATGCACTGTAAGAGGACATACGCCGTTCACAACACACTTTTTATAAGTTATATACAGAAAGAAAATAATTAGATGAAACAGAAACAAGCAGAAGCTTCAGACTTAAACTTTCAGCTTTAACAAATTCATAAAACCCTCAAACGGAGCCTGAACTTTCACTCCAAAGGGCTCCTTTCACGCCTTCTTTCTGTTCAGATATGAAAAGAAAACACAATGAAGATGTGACACCTCGTGTGAGCTGACATTTAAAGTATCGTCCAATTAAAACTGCAATTACAGCTGAAGTGGAGCTGAAGCATGTGTGTGTCAGGGTCTGTGGCAGTACACTGCATTATGTCATTTACATGCAAACACCCTGCTTTTGCTTGTAAAAGGATACATATCTTCCAGTGATTATAAAAACAGAGTATTTCCTGCATGTTGTTTTGTCCTCATGGCATTTTTTAGATAACAAAGGATATTTAAGTCCTCAAATTACCAGAAAATTGGATTGCATCTGGCTTCCTGCGTTTGCAGACGATATCTTAAAGCACTTTGTTTTTTCATGCTGAAAAACTTGTAATTGCAAGAATCTTTGAGTGATTCCAGTGTTGTTTTTTCAGTCCGACTCCATAACAGATCCCCAGAAGAAACCTTGTATTTATGAAAATCAGTGTATAACTGCATTTTAAGCACTGCTGTTAAAAAGAATCCTGGAGGAAAAAAAAATAGTGGCAAATTTGAAATTTTTAAAGTTCCCAGTCCAAAATGCAATATAATGGCATAATAAGACAATATGGTGCGATACAATACTATTTAACACGATTGGATCCGATGCTATAAAGAGGAAGTCAATCAGTTTTGGGGAAACACTATAAAATAAGTCATTTTAATTCATCATGAGGACAAAAGTGTTTAACGTTTCCAGTTTTTACTCATAATGTCACATCTTAGCAACTGCTGCGCTCGTCTTCGTCACATTGAGCCTGTTACACAGACTCTGATGTGATGCATGAATGAGAAAAGTGACTTACTTCCTGCTTCTGGTCCTTTTCTAAAGACGGAGCGTTGCCTCATTTGCCGTTGTAGAAGTGTAAAAAGTCTCAATCAGGAGCTCTGCAGCTTTGAACTGGCCCTCAAAGCCTGAGAGTGATCAAGGGAAGGTGTTGTGCAGAGTGTGTGTTCATGCACTTACATGCGTTTTGGGCACAGCTTGACAGCACTTTTGTACATGGATTGTGTGTTTCGGGTACAGTTCATTTGTGTGTACACGGCTCAGTGGAGCTCATCGCTTTCCAGACCTTCTGGGCCTGTTACTCCCCTGCCACTGCTGCAACCTGTCAGCTCCATGTCCCTCCACCTTCCTCTTCCTCCTCGCTCCCTGACTGGCTCTTTTTCATTGGGTTTCACACTGTGAGCTGATGAATGATCCCTGGGTGACGAGGTGACAGAGGCTGTTGTTGCTCCATCTCTATTCCTCTCACCAGGACTTGGAGGCAAGCTTTCATTTGCAAGAGAAACAGCAGATCTTTTCAGGGCGTGGATGGTGACCCTTTTAACCCGCTAACACAGCGTGCTAGCCGCCGCTTCGCGGTTCCTCTGCTTGTGTGAGGCAGAAAGACCCAGCCTGCTGGGATGAAAATGAAAAATGGCCATGATGACCAGGCTGGACAGTTATTTCCTAATTGTATGATGATTTTTAAACTAAGTGGGATCATTTTGTCTGATTGTGAGAATTATCTGCGTGGAAACAAATGAGTCAGAAACTTTTACGCATTATGTCGTGTTTGTCTGGAGGTGGTTAATTACGAATATCTTACAGGCTGCACGCCAATTAGCTTCTGTTTACACTAATGCAATGGATCAGGATGCAAAGCCAAGCACCACAGCTTCATGTGGACACGATATAGTGCCAAGATGCGTCATCTAAAGGTACTGACGGAGGGAAATGAACAGATGAAGAAACTTATGTTTCCTAAAAGAGGGAGAAAATAGTCAGGAGGTTGCAAGTGATCAGGATTGACTCCCATTCTAGTGTGGAAGTTATTTTTCCTCCAATGTTTATCTGATCAAAAAACAGATAGATTGCTTAAATGACACAATATATGATAGCGTACCATGTGATGCAAAACTATACAATCCAATATGATGTGAAATAATGCGATGCATTACGTTAAGTACTTTATGGTGCAATACTATATATATATAGATGTAGCAATACATTGACCTATTTCAGTCTTTATTGATATATTTATTATAATTTCGACTGATGACATCAATCCCAAATGCAAACATGGTTGCAAATTTGATACAATAGCTTATTATAAAATTATATTTTAGTATATTATTTTATCTGCTTTGATTTATTGTTTTATTTTCATTCATTTCAATTTTTTGAAAATGTTGTATTTTAAGTTCCCTTGCCATCATGTTATCTGTTTATCACCAGTCTGTCTTTGTTATACAAACTCATTATTTTTTTATTTAAATGGATTATTTTAAATATATGATTTGATATTATGTTCTATTACATGTAATATTATTTCATATCAGTCAGTGGATCCTAAATGAAACTAAATAAAAATCAGATTGTAACCGAATTTGAGTTATGTGGCAAATGTGATACAATACGTTCCGATACATTACAATACGATACGATACAATACGTTCCGATACATTACAATACGATACGATACAATACGTTCCGATACATTACAATACGATACGATACAATACGTTCCGATACATTACAATACGATACGATACAATACGTTCCGATACATTACAATACGATACGATACAATACGTTCCGATACATTACAATACGATACGATACAATACGTTCCGATACATTACAATACGATACGATACAATACGTTCCGATACATTACAATACGATACGATACAATACGTTCCGATACATTACAATACGATACGGTACAATACGGTACAATACGGTACAATACGTTCCGATACATTACAATACGATACGATACAGTACGTTCCGATACATTACAATACGATACATTACAATACGATACGGTACACTAAAATACACTTTATGTCCCTTGAGGGAAATCTGTTTTGGGCTCGATGTTGTTCACTTTACTGCCATCATCATACAACAACACGGTATGATCACAGTTACCATGACGACAGGAAGAAGTTTTCCTCAGCTTATACATATTTTACACATATGTTCCCTCCTCGATATGTACTGCACACGCTGCATACATATGTTATACACACTAATGGTAAAATGATTATTTAATAAAATAATGTATATTGAATAATAGAAAACTTTGACTTAATTTATATTTTGTGCATTCCTGCTGAAAAATCTTTGGATTTTGGGGTCATAAGTGTAAAAAGCAGATGATTAAAATATGATTTAAATGGAGGATCAGATGTACATGTTTCACCAATATTTTATATCTTACAAACGATCAGTCATTTCATTTGTCCGATGGAGAACATTAATAATCTTCTTTATGGTGGTTTAATTTAAACACCTACAGACATACTGTGGAAACTGTGAAAACCTCCAGGTGCATGAGGTTACTGGTGGATGCTCATCATCTCATTAGACCTGTCAGCATAGAAGATGCAGTCATGAGATGCTGGTTTGGTTCTCCAGCTGCACCAGAGCAGCTGTCATTAAACCACATGGCCCGAGTTATTTTTAGCACCTGAACCACTAATACATCAGATGGAGCTGAAAATCACCCTTGGCTGAGATATATAACATAAATCATTAGCAAACATCCAAAGGAGGATCACTGATTAATTCACAGAGCTCATTGTGAAGCAGGATAGAATTCTGGATAACAGCAAAATGACGGCCGAAAGACAAGAGATTGATGGATTTCATTAGCGTGTTTTATTTCACTGGTTCATGGCTTCTGGGAACAATAGAGACACAAATGCTTAGATGTATTTCTGTCATTTATATTTAAACAGTAAAAGCATCAAAGTTGCCTCATTGGCCATAATTCTTCCGTCAGAAGCTTTTAAACACCCTTCAGGAATAAATGATGCTGACCGCAGATTTAACCTGTTAAAGTACAACCGTCAGCCGGAGCAAATGTTTCAGCCACTGTGATGAAGTCAGTTTATGGAAATGAACCCACCGGAACCATCTCTAGCACTCGGTTTGTGTCTGTAAGGCCAGAAAATCCCATTACTGTTGGTAATTCTGACCGTTTCACTGTTGGTACGAAGTCGTTAACCGCTTTAACCGCGTGTTCGAGGACCACGTTGTATCGCTTGTAACTTCCGTCTCGTTTAGATGACATTCCTGCAGCTTCTATTTCCCTACAGCACCCGATGCTCCACACTATTTCATCTAAGACTTTGTAGCCAGACCGAGAGACCACATGAAACATGTGCTTTGCTTTTCGCCTCCGTGTCATATAACAGCATCTGACTGACTTTTACTAGCTAGAGAGAGCTCAGAGAAGAGACAGGCTGCAAGATGGATGCCAAATTAGCCTTTGATAGGAGAGCAAACATTCAGCCAGTATAAATAGGTGAAAACCAGTAAATAACCTTTCATTTGATTATTACAGAAGCTGTTCAGTGTAACTTTGACATGTTTTTCTGTTGGCTTAAGCTCCACTATACGCGGTTGGCTTCTTTGCATCGGTGAACTGTAAACACAGAATTAGCCGATTCTGTCCATGAAGTATTTTAGTCAACACTTCATACGCGACATGTGCATGAATTCCAAAAATGCACACTGATTTATTCAGACACACACTCAACTTGCAGATTCTAGTTTGCTAGATTTACGTTGAAAAAGCTGTGAAATAAAGCAAAGCAATAAATTAAAAAATATACTTATTATAATAAAAAGGTTAGTTCCTGGATGGGAGAAGCTGGTTGACTGAAATTCATTCATGTCTTTACCAACTAGATCTGGTAGATAATCATGTTACTTGTATTCTAATTAACATCTGTTGATGTTCACATGAAGCCAGAAAACAGGATCGAACCCATTTTTTTCTTGCTTATCTCTGAACTGTTAAGTCTGAAGCACTTTCACTGCTGCACATTTCTAAACATACTCTCACGGATCAGTTTATTAAAGTCTCATATAACCAACTGAATGAGAGCCACGCAGCTGAACATGTGTTGTAATATATGATTACATGCAACATCGTCACATGTTTCATTTTCTCTCTTGCTGCTGCTGTTATGTGAGAAATTGCAGAGGAGGGCTGCAGCGCAATTATGCTTTATGTCAACAAAAGGGATGTTTTCCATCATTTGATTGCTTGTTCACTGAAGTGGTGGAGCCGAGCAAAAACAAATATTAGCCTTCGCAGCACCACACTTTCTGTTTCCTTCATTTCTAGAGCTACCTGCGGCGCTCCAAACACATATCACTGCTCCAACCGCTTTCCATTCAGCTGACTGGGTTTAGTTTATTCACTACATCCTTTACAGGACATGAGAGGTTGATTCCTGCCGTCTGAGCAGAAAGGCGGCTGATGTGAGATTACGCTTTTTATCGGTGATCTATCTTCATGGCGTAACTGCTGAAGATAACACGGCGCTCGAGTAGCACATGCTCAGAAAAACAGATTTAAAATAGAAACTGAATCGGGTATATTTCTTTTACAACTCATCTATTTAGATGTTATTTAATGTTAAAATTTGGCATAATTAGGGGTATGTGTCTGTGATTGACAGGTATGCCATATCTGTCAGAAAGAAGGCAGTTTCTAGCTGGCTAACTCGGTTAGCTCCCATTAGCTGCAGGCTAGCTCAGTTAGCACTTAGCTTCAGGTAGCTGGGAAAATGATGGCTGTCAATCATCCACACCCCTCTCAGCTCCACCTCTTTGCCCATCTTGGTATTTTCTTGGAGTGAAGATGGTGACGTTGGGAACCGCCCACGAGAGGTGCCATCTGGGGGGAAAAGTTAGGAAGATTCTAAGGGCCCCACGACTTGATAGGGGCCCAAAAAGATGTACAAACTATACAAGAAAATCTTTAAACCTTCAGTAAAAATAATACATACTTTTTTCAAAGGTTGTAATAAAATATAGCAGTAATATAAACTGATAAACTGTTTATATTAAAATAACCTAGTTAGATGTATGCACTGTGATTTAACCCTTTATGGGGCACTCAATAAAATACCTTCAAATCAGAAATTTTAACCTAAAACTGTCCTTCTGGTATGAACCAAGACATCCATTCTGGTGTTACATTAACAAAAAAGAAGTCTCATGTTGAATATGTAAGGAAACAAAGTGATAAAAATGAGTCACTTACCCCATAAAGGGTTAAACACAACCCTAGATCTTTATTATTCTCATGAAAAGCATAATTTTTTATCAGCTTGAAGCAAAGACAAAAATCTAAAATTTGCAATCAAGTGGTGGGGTCTATGCCGTTGTCTTCCACAGGGCCCAAAATTCCTGGTGGCGCCCCTGCCGCCCACTGACCTTCAGCACAACTCTTCGGAAACCTGCAGGAAACGCCATGGAAGCTCCGCCCTTTTTTTTTATATTCAGTCTATGATGTAGATCTTGTTAAAGTATATTCTTTTCCATTTGTCCCGTTCATTATTGAGCAGAGGATCACTTTTTAAAAGGACACTTCACAGATCGTCATTACATAACCATCAGTCAGAATTTTAGTCACAATAGCTCAGCTTTTTAATTTGAGGAGCCTTTAGTCGTGAATCTGACCCTTTTGTGCCACTGAAGGAATAAAAAGCAATATATGGTCGTTTTCTATGAAGTCGGTGAGCGTTCTACATCAGGCTGCTGGAGATGAGCCCAGAACCGGTGATTCAAAGTCAGTGGAGGTGTGTGTTGTCCCTGAATTGTCACTCAGCTTTGTTTTAGTGGCTGTGTGTATTTATCACCAACCTTAAGTGCTCTCCCAGAGTGCCTGAGGGCCATAACTCTGACTAATGGAAAACAAAGACTTGGCCAAGTCAGGCAGGACACAGCCTCTCCTTCCTGAACCCCCTTCCTCGTTATCTGTTCACGTTCAGCCACTTTCTGGGTGACATTTGTTTGCAAACTTTAAACAGACATGCATGAATGTATGTCGCAGAATGACTACGGCGTCGCATCAACCCAAACTTCATCCTTCCAGCGACGCATGCTGTAAATTCAAGGTTGCACCCATCAAATCGCGTATTGATTGTCATGTCTGCCAAATGGCTTACATTTGCTGTGACAGTTAATGGATTAGTGTAAGAAAGGGACGGTGGGGGAGATGATAGGGTGTTGGATGGAGTGATGGGGGAACAGTGAAATTGAGGGAAGCATTGATGCATGTGTCATAGTAAATGTATTTAGCCTTTACTGTAGTGCAGATAAACTGACTTGACCTCAGTGCATGCTCAGCAAAGTGGAACAGGAGAGAGAGAACTGCATAATGCTGCTGAAATCCCTTCCTCTGTTCATTAAACATTCCTCCTTCCACTGGAACAACGAGAGCAGCATCATGTTGGAACACCTGCTTTTAGCCAGTTTTCATTTACCTTCTCTCACAGGATCACGTGGAATATACATCATGTTCGTAATTAATGCGTACGTCGCTGGCGCTTGCTCAGAACTGCGATGGGAAAGCTTGGATGTCCATGCAGATGTCCATAACGAGTCACCTTCAGCAGGAACATGAGAACAACGTATGTTCCAGTCGAAGAGGAGAGACGCCACATAAAGGGGAATACATTTTTACTGCTTTCCCGTGAAGAAACACCAGCGAGCGGTTTGGATTTGTGCGAACTGGATGCCTACGTCACCTGTTGAGTTGCTCATGCTGTCGATGGTTGATCGTCTTATGACTGAAGATATGGACTGTTGTCTGTCTGCGGACATGAGGGGAACGTTGGGAGACAGTAGTCTGTAGGGCTCTGACGACATACTTTTGTCCCGATTCTGCTTTTTGGGTGCTGATTCTATTTAAATTGCGATTCTCACGATTCTTTGATATTGCTGATTTTTTTAGAATAAAAACAAACAAAAAAAAATGTACAAAATTTTTCTGCTCATCATTTTCCTTGATTTCTATGAGGAAAAAAACAACACAGCAGCCAGACCATCATTCTGCTGCTATAATACCCAAAAACACAAGTTAAGAGATCAATGAAAACAATAAAAAATGAAAAAAAATTGATAATAGATTATTTTTATTTATCTGAAAAAGAAACAAAAAAAACCCAAACATTTAAAATTGTGAAGCAAAAATGCCAGATATTTGATTTTTAATTCGATTTTCCATCCCTAGTAGTCTGAGTAGCAGCAAGCCTGTCGCAATAAGCAATAAGTCAATTAATCGCACAGTAAGAAATAATGCGTGCAATGAGTTTGATGGACGCAATAATTTTAATTAGTCTTTTCGGTGCCACATTTGTTTTAAGACAATACTAGCTAAACACAGTGATACAAGCTTCCATCTGCACTTAAAAACCAAACATTAGCAGCAGCTTTCCCAGCTGGGAAAAAAAAAAAAAAGAACCTTAACAAACAGGCTAGCTCCATCTTCCCGACAGTCCACCATCACTGGCGTGTTAAACCGACAGATTCAACACAAACAGGACAGTCCAACATGCCGTGCATTCAGACAGCGTGGTTGGTAAAGCAATGTTGCCCTTTAATGTTGTTATATTTTACCATTCCACCTCTGGTCAAGTCCAAACATGTCCCCTCATATGAGCTGACTATAGATGATGTAACTGTGTTACATGATGTTCAGAGACCACATGTTCCAGGTAACCAAGTTTCCAAAACCCCAGGAGAAATCCTGATGTGTTTCAGCAGACTGGATGAGTCTAGTCTGCAGAGCTAACTGTTCTGTAGAGATTAAAGTATGTTGATCTTTCAAAGGGTGAACTTGCATTATTACGGCATTTTTGGTATTTTAGTTGAAAATTGTCTCAAAATGGCAAAAATAATCCTTTTGCGCAATATTATCGTCTATCGCAATAATTAGAGACAATTAATCGCATTACAAAACTTGTTACCGTGACAGGCCTACCGAAATGCTTTTTTCTCTATGTCAGATATTTTGCCTGAGTTTGAAAAATAACCTCGTCGAATGAGAAAATCCGACACAAACAAACTCTTCTGGCTGCTTTTGGTAGTTGCGAGCATGATCGAGTGATGGATGCATAGATGACCAAAAGGGTCTATTCATGTCCTGCAATGGACTGGCGAGCCGTCCAGGGTGTACCCTGCCTTTCACCCAAAGACTGCTGGGATAGGCTCCAGCTTCCCCGCCATCCTTCACTGGATTAAGCAGTTAGGATAATGAATGAATGAATGAATGAATGATTGAATGAAGGGTCTGTTCAGCCTTTTTCTTGTTTTAATTCCTAAATCCTCTCTGTTCTTCTGTGTACGTGAACTTGCACGTCTTCTCTCTCTTGTTCATGAACACACACTTCACACCCCTGAACACACATTAGTACAAGCTGCAGGGATACGTGCACAGTTGTGGGTAAGTGCATGCTCAAACACAGAGGATGACCTTTTCCCTTCCAGCCTAGTAAAAGTGTTGCCATGGCATTTTAACTCCAACGAGGATGCTGTCAAAGTGAGAAATATTCTCCATCTTAATCATTTATTCATTTTCCATATTGCTTGGTTCAATTAAAGGTCGCGGGGAGACGAAGTCTAACCCAGCGATCATCAGGCGAGAGGCGGGTACACCTGGACAGGTCGCCGGTCCATCGCAGGCCTCTCTATTTTCGGACATGCTTTTTTTTTTTTCAACCTTGAGCTGCTGGCAATCAGACTTTTAATCACAGAGCGTATACGTACAGGTAATCCTTGGTATTCCGTCTGGCATTTATAGCTGCTCCTTTTGTCTTTTTTCTTCTGGGATATATTTTATGTTGAGCGAGAAACTGATATTTTCACAAAATAATCTCCATCATCAATACCTGTCAAATAGCTGGGATGCTTGCTGGGATGCGGCTTTGCAGGTGAATAAATCAAGCGACCCTCGCTAATGGTGGTGTTTGCTGAAGAGCTTTGGTGTCTATTTGTGTAGTTTTATCTGTTTTGTTTAGTTAATGAACACGAGGAAGCCAATACGTCTTTATTGGTGAGTAATGAATACAGTAAACAACAATCAGCCATCTTCCTGCTGCCTTCCTAACGGACTCGCAGCGGTTTGGGCTCCAGAAGACATCTGAAGGACTGACCTTGTGCAGGACATCGATGTGGAGAGAGAGCAGGTTGAGGATGAAAGATCTTTTTAAAAGAATGAATAAACCAAAATCACGGCTGGGATGTGCCTTCTGACGTACCTCACAGTTCGACTCAGGCGCTACGATTTGATGATTAAACAATTATCAGGATTTTCATGCATCCTTTTCTATACTGAGGTTTTTTCCGTCCTTTATAGTCAGTTTCCATTAACCGACCTGCTGGTAATGAAGAGGTTAATTAAAGTAAAAAACCATTATTGCCTCAATCTTTCATTCATGTGGAGCCATAAATAAATAAAATAAACACATTTGCATATTGTCTTTAAATGTTTTCCTGACAGACCAGTACTGCATTCATGCTGCACCACCCAAAGGAATCAGACCTGTTAAACAACATGTTTCTCTCTCCACCAGAGGCACAAAAACCTGGATCTGCATCAGATCTTGGTGGTCTGGGTGGATCACATCCTGGTGGTCTGGGTGGATCAGATCCTGGTGGTCTGGGTGGATCAGATCCTGGTGATCTGGGTGGATCACATCCTGGTGGTCTGGATGGATCAGATCCTGGTGGTCTGGGTGGATCACATTCCGGTGGTCTCGATGGATCACATCCTGGTGGTCTGGCTGGATCACATCCCGGTGGTCTGGGTGGATCAGATCCTGGTGATCTGGGTGGATCACATCCTGGTGGTCTGGATGGATCAGATCCTGGTGGTCTGGGTGGATCACATTCCGGTGGTCTCGATGGATCACATCCTGGTGGTCTGGCTGGATCACATCCCGGTGGTCTGGGTAGATGAGATCCTGGTGGTCTGGGTGGATCACATTCCGGTGGTCTGGGTGGATCAGATCCTGGTGGTCTGGGTGGATCAGATCCTGGTGGTCTGGATAGATCACATCCTGGTGGTCTGGGTGGATCAGATCCTGGTGGTCTGGGAGGATCACATCCTGGTGGTCTGGTGGTCTGGGTGGATCACATCCCAGTGGTCTGGCTGGATCACAAACTGGTGGTCTGGGTGGATCAGATCCTGGTGATCTGGTGGTCTGGGTGGATCACATCCTGGTGGTCTGGTGGTCTGGGTGGATCACATCCTGGTGGTTTGGTGGTCTGGGTGGATCACATCCTGGTGGTTTGGTGGTCTGGGTGGATCACATCCTGGTGGTCTGGGTGGATCACATCCCAGTGGTCTGGCTGGATCACAAACTGGTGGTCTGGGTGGATCACATCCCAGTGGTCTGGCTGGATCACAAACTGGTGGTCTGGGTGGATCACATCCCAGTGGTCTGGCTGGATCACAAACTGGTGGTCTGGGTGGATCACATCCCAGTGGTCTGGCTGGATCACAAACTGGTGGTCTGGGTGGATCACATCCTGGTGGTCTGGGTGGATCACATCCCAGTGGTCTGGCTGGATCACAAACTGGTGGTCTGGGTGGATCACATCCTGGTGGTCTGGGTGGATCACAAACTGGTGGTCTGGGTAGATCAGATCCTGGTGGTCTGGGTGGATCACATTCCGGTGGTCTGGGTGGATCACATTCCGGTGGTCTCGATGGATCACATCCTGGTGGTCTGGCTGGATCACATCCCGGTGGTCTGGGTAGATGAGATCCTGGTGGTCTGGGTGGATCACATTCCGGTGGTCTGGGTGGATCAGATCCTGGTGGTCTGGGTGGATCAGATCCTGGTGGTCTGGGTGGATCAGATCCTGGTGGTCTGGATAGATCACATCCTGGTGGTCTGGGTGGATCACATCCTGGTGGTCTGGATGGATCAGATCCTGGTGGTCTGGGTGGATCAGATCCTGGTGGTCTGGGTGGATCAGATTCTGGTAAAATAAAATTGTGTTAATGTATAACTGACAGAAAATATTTTTGAAATCGCAACGTTGATTCATCCATCATCCCAACCGCTTTGTCCGATGAATGGTGGCGGGGAAGCTGGAGCCTATCCCTGCAGTCTGGGGGAAAGGCGGGGTCACCCTGGACAGCTCACCACTCCATCGCAGAGTTTTAGGTTGTTCATCATATTTTAGAAAGATAAATCAATAAATCTGTGGATAATACCTTCACTTCTTTCTATAAAGACGAATGTGTAGTTTTCATCATTTATTCATTATGAGACCAGATTGTTCCGCATGCGGAGGGGGGGGGGGACTGAACTGTAAACGGACCCCTGGTTCAGGAACTTGGCTGAGACATGATTCTATAGGATGAAGAATGATGGTGGAGCAGCGTGGAGGAAAGTTAACTTCCACACATCTCTGCTTCTCCAGTTTTATTCCGGCTCACTTTACAGGAGATGAAAACACTTTCCTGACTTGCATTCGTTGGAATACGTCATCCGGCTCAGTTTCCACCTCACGGCGTGCTGCTCGAGGACATTGTGTCGACCAGCGCTGGATTCAGTGGTGTTACTGGTTCCCACCAGACTGGAAGGACTGGTTGTGTTGTTTTATTCAGTCAAACCTGTATTTTTAGTGCTGCTTGGTATTTGTATTATATGTTTCCAGGGCAAAGCTCTGGATTTGTACCCTGAAAAGCAGAAAGTATAAACACACTGACTGGTTCCCCTTCGGCTCATCTCGGTCGGACACAGAAATCTTGTGAGGAACGTGACAGTTTTTCCAACTAAACTTCCAGCGAATGAAAGATTCACAGCAGCCGTTTCTACCTCCCTGCCATGGACACACTTCTGCTGCCTGAGTTTTAAGGTCTGAGTCAGATAATCTGTACAGTCGGGTCAGCTGCGGCTTGTTAAAACCATGTTATGAGTTCGGGTTGCTTTTGTTTTCTGTAAAAGAATCGAGACCTGAACGTAAATAACAGGAACATCAGCAGAGATATGAACTATTTTATCTGCTCTAAACAGCACCTTAAACTTCCTCTCTTGGCACTGAGTCCTCTTCTAATCATCACTCTGCTTCATCAGAATTATAAATGAATTTTTTAACCATGAAAATAATCCTGTTATTCTATGACTTGGTTGAAATGTAACCTACTTACCCAACGTGCGTTACCACCGCTCGTCAGGCTGCTTTAGCAAACAGCTGATGAGTTTCACCCTGAAAGTCGGCTGGATAGCATCCATCAGTGTGGTAAATATCACGCCCTGGACGCTTCGCTTCATCTTTTTATTTGTTGTCATGGCAACCAACTGGGAAACTTTCGGCTGAAGGAAAAAAGGACAAAAAAAGACATTTTTTGCTGAAGTAAAATGAGCTTTTAGTTGGTTGGTGAGAGTTTTGGTGTCAGCAGCCGGTTATTTTTACGCAGGGACTCCAGCATTCTTGGAGGTTTTGTTGTGCTCTGGGTTAAGCCTATCAGTTACGCTCTTCCCTCCCAACTTGTATTAGACAACACTGGTTGAGCTCGCTCGGGGCGAAACTCATCGTAGCAGCAAAGTGCTGCTTCAGGGGAAAAATATTTTTTAAGCATTAATTTCTCTGCGAGCAGCTGGATTAGTTGTGGCTGAGATTTTTACTGTGTTAGTTTTGACTGCACCGCCTGCTACCGTGCTACTGCAGAGACGCTCATCTGTCCACACTTTCACTGGCTTTATCAACTTTTATAAACATCTGAAGGCAAAAAGCAAACTTTATTATTCTTATGTGTCTTTTACAAGTCTTTACTTGACTTAAGATGAGTTAGATATTCAGCAAATACCTTTTTTAAATGTGTGTGTGTGTGTGTGTCATGGTAAAATACATTGCCTCCCTGTGGGAGAGGTGATGTGTTCTCACTAAACAAAGTTTACTTTTGCCATTATTAGTAATTTGTAATAAATTATGGATCTTCAGTACATAAATCTAAGCACCTTTTATGGTATCTGTGGTACAGAAATGTATTGAATATTTCCATTTGCTGTAAAATCTCAGCAGATTTTTACAAGCGTTCCATGAAAGCTCTTTATACATTTTCTGCAAACCTGTTATTAAATTTCTTTTCTTTCTTAATTTCAACCTTCTCCACCAGCCGTGCAGGGCGGCGAGGAACCTTACTCGACATCTGGCACGAGTATCTGCTGCGTGACTCATCATGTTGTTCTGGGTCTTTGGAGTGTTGAATCAGACTGAAATCCCTTTTTATTTAGCAGGCGGAGACACTTTGTACCAATGTCAGACCAACACAAATAGAAAACAGAAAATGAGAGTGTGTTCAGGAGGCAACATGACTGGAATGGAGGCTGCAGATGCTTGCATTACAAGCTGAAAAAGAGAAAATATTGTAAATCTTTCCATGTATGCAGCAGTAACAAAGCGTCTTCATGCAGGCGGTTGACAATGTGCATGCTGTGTTCTCTTTCTGGCCTAAAGGCTCCGAATGTAACGTCCCTTCCTGCCCTTTTGTTGCACATTTTCTCCTCTGACCTTTATCTTTATGGAGAACAGGGATTTTGTTGTTCTTTCCTCCACTGATCCACTCCTCTCTCTCCTTTTCCCTTTAACAATGTCTGAGACTGTAGACTCTTTTGTCTAATTGACCCTGCGTCTTTCTTAAGTCAAAATACACATCCACACAAATGGACCCCCCCCCCCCCCCCCCCCCCCCCCCCCCCCCCCCCCCCAATCTGAAACACATATCCAGTCAAAAAATCCTGCACACCAACTACACACATCATCCACTGCCAATCGGTGTGAAGGTCACCACAGCTACTAGTGGTAGATGAGCAAAATCACTTTGTCCCTCAACTCGTCCAATCAAAGGCCTCTCCCGCTGCGGTGAGAGCCCTTTAATTACAGTCCCCACTTCAACAATGTGAGCTTGTTAATGATGTTCCACATTCTGTTCTCCCTGGCGCGCCCTCTAATTATTTCCCCACCCTTCAATAACACGGTTATCAGTGGAGCAAGTGCCAGAGGTTTCCCTGCGACCCCCCCATAAGGGCTGTCCAAGGGCTGGGTTATGATCTGTCGGAAATGATTCCTCAGAAATCAAACTTCTTAATGGCCACGCTGGAAGGCAGAGTAAAAAGACAATGATCATGAGGGGGGTTATAGAAAAGGGGTTACTGTGTCTTTTTAACACCAGGGTGAGCATTTTCATTTTTTTTCAGACACCTGTTGGTGTGTTTTTAGAAAGAGACTGTTTGGATGAAACATAAATCCCATCGGAGGGACCTTAAACGCTTCAGGTATAGCAGAGCTTCTCTTAATGTCCCTCATCTATGATACCAACCAGAAAACCCCAGAGAGGTCAGACCTCCAGCCAGCAGCCAATGTTCTGGTGCAATGCTAATTTTATCCTGGACTTTTCTCACCATTTTCTCACCATGCAGTATATCTGCATAGAACTGAACTGAAAAATGGTGTGAGTAAGAATCCTTTCCAACATTCCTGGATCGAGAAGCTGATCTGGACCACTCCTGTTCTCAGAAAAACGTTGTGAAGATGCCTCCAGTTTTTTGTCTAAAGTTACAAACAGACAGACAGATAAGCGGCAAAAAAACCTGCTTGGTGGAAGTAAAAGGAGGCGTTACTCTGATATTTTAGCCAGTGATCGCCTCATATTACTGCAGGGTTTTTAGAAACTGTGGGACCCTTTGAAAAAACTCCCAATGCCTTTATTCTTTTCCATCTTTAATAAGACACAGTTAGCGTGGGGACATTTAAATATTACTTTTGACATGGTGCCCATTGTCACTTCTACAGAACCTGAGGCCTTGCAGCCTCTCAAGCCCGCCGCTGTGTAGCCCGCCGCTGTGTAGCCCGCCGCTGTGTAGCCCGCCGCTGTGTAGCCCGCCGCTGTGTAGCCCGCCGCTTTGTAGCCCGCCGCTTTGTCGCCCGCCGCTTTGTCGCCCGCCGCTGTGTAGCCCGCCGCTGTGTAGCCCGCCGCTTTGTCGCCCGCCGCTGTGTAGCCCGCCGCTGTGTAGCCCGCCGCTGTGTAGCCCGCCGCTGTGTAGCCCGCCGCTGTGTAGCCCGCCGCTTTGTCGCCCGCCGCTGTGTAGCCCGCCGCTGTGTAGCCCGCCGCTGTGTAGCCCGCCGCTGTGTAGCCCGCCGCTTTGTAGCCCGCCGCTTTGTCGCCCGCCGCTGTGTAGCCCGCCGCTGTGTAGCCCGCCGCTGTGTAGCCCGCCGCTTTGTCGCCCGCCGCTTTGTCGCCCGCCGCTGTGTAGCCCGCCGCCCCGTAGCCTGCCGCCCCGTAGCCAGCCGCCCCGTAGCCTGCCGCCCCGTAGCCCGCCGCCCCGTAGCCGGCGCCCCGTAGCCCGCCGCCCCGTAGCCTGCCGCCCCGTAGCCTGCCGCCCCGTAGCCCACCACCCCTTAGCCAGCCGCCCTGTAGCAAGCTGCACTTGTAAACTTTTTCATATCATTACATGGAGTAAATTTTATTCTACCCAAATGTGCCGAGACAAACAGGAAACTAGTTCAAGTTGGCTGAAAGGGTATAAAGTTGTGAGAAGGTGAGGGAACCTGTAAACATATGGAACATTTTTGCTATATGGAGGTTATTCAGTCACTTGAAAGGTGTGATGCTGTTTTTTTCAGTACATCCACAATTCCTCATCTATGAAAGCCTTACCAAACGCACATTTTCTCCTCCCCACTCCTGCATCTCTTACCTCCCTTTGCTCTCCAAGAATTCCTCTGTGTCTCTGCTCCCAGCTGACTTTTCTTGCTCCTTTCTTCCTCCATTGTTATCATTCTCCCAGCACATCCTTCCCCGGGGGTTCATGTGTTGTGACAGGTAGTGGCGTCTCCTGGGCTGTCTGGCAGAATGGTGCTTGACCCCAGTTCAACCTCTGCTGCTGTCCTGCTCGCTATTCATTTGTCTCCAGCCAGCCAGCATAAAGCTGCTTCAGGTTCGATTAGAGTGCCTCCATTATGAAATCAAACAGCATCGTTGCTTCTTATTGCACAGAAACTGTTCTCTGTTTCCAAACACACATGCAGACTGGAAAAATAAGAGTCTCTGGTAACTAAAGACGTCTCTGCAGGACACATGATTGATAAGAATTAGTGTGACACCTTGACTGACGTGTTGATGCGAAATGTCTGAATCAGATCCAAGCTTTGTAACCACAGCTGTAGGAGGTATTTCTGTAGCACCAGGATCAAAGAGCTGGTTTGGAAGATGAAAATTGAATGTTGATAAGGCGTGAGAGACATTGTATGTAAAACAATCTGATTGATAAAACAGCAGTTACTTTAAATAGTCCAAGTGACCCGTTTTGCTGGTAAAACGGAGGTTCTGCTACTCACATGGAGCATCTTCCAGTGTCCCACCTTTGTAGAAATGATTTTGAACAAGTCACCCCCCTCCTGTAAGCAGCACAACCCAGATGCAAGGTTATCAGAGCTTAATGTGTCAGCTTTCACATCGGTTCAGAAAATGTTTGCTAACATTAGCTAGTGTTCGCCATCATCAGCATCATTAGTTAGCATAATTAGCCAGTGTTAGGTGTCATATCGTAGTATTAGCTGTCATTAGCTAGTGTTAAGTGTCATTAGCTATGATTAGCTGTCATTAGCTAGCGTTAGCTGTCATTGGCTGGCATCATTAGCTAGTGTTCGGTGTCGTTAGCTAGCATTAGCTGTCATCAGCTAGCGTTAGCTGTCATTAGCTAGTGTTAGCTGTCATTAGCTAGTGTTAGGTGACACTTCTTGGGTCGTTACAAAAGCATGCTTTGTGAGTTGGATTGTTTTCGCACAATGCTTTTGCCTTTAAGGAGGGTTTGAGACCATGTTTGTCTTCCTGTTTGTTTTGTTTTAAATACTTCTTATCTTTTGCTTCAGGTGAGTTTTAGCTGAGCGTCATCTGATTCACTGGAGTATGTTGAATGGCTACCGAGTTGTGTGAAGCTGCACTGCAACTGAGCTTCTCGGTAACTTCTTGCACCTTGTTGATAGGTATGTTGTGCAAAACTAAAAGTTTGTCGCAGCCGCGTAGGTGGCTCTGGAGGGCCAAGGATGGCCCTGTGCTGAAGTATCACTGGGCTAAATCAGGCCATTTAGTCTGCATTACGTTGTGTTTCAGTAAACTGGCACTGCTGTGCACGACTATTTACCAAGCAGACACCCATGCAACCTCCTGCCAACGTCTACTTTTAAAACTTTCTGCTCTTCACTGAAACATCAACATCTTTCATTGTTGACATGAGCGCAGTTTGATTTGGTTCCCTGTGATTACTTCACCTTTACTAAAATTACAAAGTGACCCAGTGACGTAAACATCATGTGAGCTACACCTGACATTGTTCCCATTAACCTGCATGTACTTGCATTCAGACGTGGCAGCTCTCTGTGTGCGCTGACCTCACATCTGCAACGTGTCATTTCATCAGAAATAGAGGTGACAAGCTGGATGCGGGCCAGCTGATGTAGCTCTGTCTGAGTGGCCATAATGAGAAAAAGAAATCCAGTCAAGCACTGCTGCTCTGCTGTCATGGAAGTCAGGGAGAGGTTTCTGAACAAGCCACATTTTCATCCGTAATGACAAGGGGCTGGCACATGTACAGCGGCCATAATGAGCAAAGACAGACAAGTGATCTGGCACTGATGGTGAACGGCGCTGAAATACGAAAGAGGAGGCCAAGAAAACTTTTTTCCAACTATCGATTAAGCCGCTTTGATGTACAGCAGCTGTCTAAACAGCTGTAATGTGCAGCGTCATGCATTAATAACACAATTGTAATGATGATATCTTTGTTAGTGGAGGATTTTAGAAAAGTTGGAAGGATTTCTGACTCCATCCAACCCACTGGTGATGTCATGATGAGCCGATAAACTTATCAGTAAGTCTTAGACTTACATCATTTAGCCCTCAGCGCTCAAACCAAACACCTCCAGAACAGTCAGATAGCTTAAGAAATGATGGTTCTGTGAAAATTCATTTGACAGAACCATGATTTTAGGTCATGGTACTTAAGGAGAGATTTCCAGCATTTCTATCTGCAGTGTGAAAGTCAGGCAGCAGGAAAAGAGCTGCTGAGGTGTCTGCTGAGATGTTTGAGCAGCGACAGTAAGGCACCGCTTTAGTCCCAGGATGTATTTAATGACTGTTTGTGGTCGTTGCTGCACTCCTCTTTCTATGAGACAATGCACGACTGTACTGCTAGTAAATCATCTGAGCGTATAATACGCTGCGGAGCTCATGATACATAGTTTACAGCAGCAATATAAAACTCTAAGTGCTTTCCAATAGCAGCGTTTAGTTCAGGGTCCAAGCTGTGGGCTTTGGTATAAAGCTGCTATTTGGGAGTTTGACATGAGCACAGCAGGCTGAAACGCAGCTCGTATCAGCCGTGGAGATTATTATTATTTTGCATGGAAGCTTAAAGCCTCCAGACTCTGGGAAGCGAGCATGTTTTTACTCACTGAGTGGGAGTTGCATTGCTGGGTGGTGATTAAACCTGGCTGTTGCAGCTGTGTCCTTGTGTCGGCCATTTGCTGAGGAGCTAGCTTTCTGGCCCCTGCGACGTCTCTATTAGATACTGCTTGTGCACGTACAACTTTATTATACTGATTTAATATAACAGAGCCTCCCAATATCCCATTCTGTTTCCTCTCCTTTCACTTCTTATTTATACCACTTTCCTTTGCCCGCTTCCATCCTTTCTCTCTCTCTACTTCACCCTCTGTACTGACTTGCACTAATGCAGGACCTGCAGCACAATACATATTAAATCAAATTTATTGTTGAGCAATATAATAGTGTCTGACCTGCAGAAATGTTGCCAAACGAACCTCCTCGAGCCAGGCGTCCCCATTCCTTTCTGCTCTGACATATCATAACGACTAAACAATTGATGGCCCCTCAATTTGCAGAGGAACTGGTGATATTCAGTTATCTGAACGACACCAGAGTACTGAGTAATATAGGTCAGTGTATGCGGTGAAATGGAGAAGCTGCAGGAGGGAGCAGATAGTTTTAGAAGCAATATATAAGCATAGTTATTTGAGCATCCTTCACCTTGTCAGTTGGACTGAAATGGGGAATGCAGCTGGTTATTATAGCCAGAGAAGAAGTGAAAGTAGCAAAAGAAAAAGGAAAGAATTTGGTTTCTTATGAAAGATGGCGTCATGTGGTTGGGTACGTTGTAAGTGAGCAGTGGAAAGAAAAACGACGTCTTTACTGAGGCGTTTGACGTGGAATAAGGACTTTTGTTGCATTATGAAGTCCCCCACTTTAACTGAGACTGAATTCATCTTTCTGTTTTCTGAACTTCTTTTCTTCACGTAGTTCTGATGTCCATTTCTGTCCCTGCTGGCTGGATCTCAGGGAAATTATTCCTCTGAAATCAGATGATAGAAATTCATACGATAAAGTAGTTTACTTTCACCAAGAAGGGTTTATTTTTGCCAGGAACTTTACACAAAACCTGCTGGAGAGATCTTCGTGGTGCGTTTCTGAGAACGGGTTTTAGTCTTACTCTGATCCGGATCCAGGAATGTTGTGAAGGATTCTTCCTCATTCTCAGATAGGACCATTTTCAGTATGTCTGCATAGAACTCCACAATAAATGCATATAAAACTAGACAATCCCTGTGAGGATGCAGACCCCCGCCAAGCAACTCATTTCCACCTGTGGAATGATTTCCAGCCGATGTTCTAGTCCTACTTCTATTTGATATGGATGATAGACTCCAGGATCAGATCCAGATCCAGATCTGGAAATTATTCACTTCAGTTTATTTCAACTCAATATGTTACCACGGAGAAAAGAATAAATAAAATAAATTAAGAATGAAATGGATAGATAGCCCTGTGATGGACTGGCGAGTTGTCCAGGGTGTACCCCGCCTTTCGCCTAAAGACTGCTGGGACTAAGCGGTTATGATAATGTATGAATGATATCAATAAATGAATTAATTAAATCACCATCTATCTTTAAACTGGATGGGTTTCCTTTCAGTTTTTAATATCTGCTCTTCTATTAATAAAATATTTGCACAGAAAATGCGAGTTAGCTGTGCTGTAATTGACATAACTTGTTCAATGAATCCAGATGTTGATTTGAGGCCAGTCCCAAACCAAAACTGAAAAATTATGGAAATCTGCCCAGTAGTATTTGCATAAAGTTCCTAAAAAACCGACATGAACGCTGGCTCAAACATTGTAGAGTTTATGAATGTAGAGGTGCGGTCTCTGGTTGTTTTAGTCGTGCACAGACCACTTCACCTCATTGCTACCTTCATTTGCATGCAGATTCTCACATGGACACATTTCCTTCCATGCAGGGAGGGTCTCTTTCCCCACCCTCTGTCTTTCTGCTTCTATTCTGGTCAGCACGCTCGTAGCAAAAGCAAAAAAGCCTCAGAAAGAACCAATGCCGTCGTCTCAGGGATGCTCTCATCCAGCCTCCACCGCTGGCTCATCATCTGGAAGGATTCTGCTTCCTAATGCACGGCAGGGGGAGGGTAACAAATGCAATCTTTCTGTCCAGCAGAAAATTGTAGAAGATTAGGAGCATTAAAGTGGAGGAACTTTCCTCAGACTTTAACAAGCTTCACTCCAGGTTTATATCATGATTGATTCTGTGCTCAGAGCTTTTTTATCAATCCATTAGAGCCCAGGCTGCAGCATGGCAGCCATCCAGACACCAGCATTAACATCCCATCTCAGGGCGAGAGACACCGGGAAGGTCAGTGGGGTGGGAGGGGGGGGCGGAGGAAACATTCACTACTCATTTACCGTTATTTCCATACAGCAGCGCTGCTCAACTTCCAACGTATTCACTATTTATGACCATATAAATGGATATAATGGCTGCTGTTAAATTTATTGCTATTATCCTTCAATATAGTTTAAAAGGTTGAAGAGAGGTGTGTGTTTTTAATGTTCCAGTTAGGCAGGGCGACGTGGCAAACACAGGGTCACAATATGTTTCTTCATATTGTACAATCACCATTTTATCACCATTTTTTCAGTATGGCTAGTTTCAAAACATTTGTCCTGAAACAAAAAAAAAAAAAAAAAGCAGAAATTAGGTCAACATCCTAAATAAAGCAAATAAAATTTCTACCAGAGTTTTTATTGCTAAAAGGATTTTAGCGGGTTTTAATGCAGAGAAACTGCATAAACTGGGACATTTTTGACATACACACTTACATACATACATACATACATATATACTAAATATATCTCTTTGAACGCAGCTTGTACATACCAGTGGCTACAAAAAAACACTGATTAGCTGCTGCTACTAGCAGTTAAACAGCTACTAGTGGCTAACCTGCTACTAGCTGGTGAACAACCTGCATATTTTAACTTGCTACCAGTGGTTAAACGGCTAATATCAGCTACCTTTCTAGCAGCAGTTAAACTAGCGGCTAACCTGCGAGTAAATGCTAAACTGCTTGCACCTTTCAACTTGCTACCAGTGAGTAAATGGCTAGTATCAGTTAACCTTCAAGCTGGAGTTAAACTAGCAGCTAACCTGCTAGTATCTGCTAAACTGCTTGCACCTTTTAACTTGCTAACAGTGGTAAATAGCTAATATCAGCTACCTTTCTAGCGGCAGTCAAACTAACGGCTAACCTGCTAGTAGCTGCTAAACTGCCTGCACCCTTTAACTTGCTAACAGTAGTTAAACGGCTTATATCAGCTAACTTTCTAGCTACAGTTAAACTAGCGGCTAACCTGCTAAGTCTACTTTGTGCCAAACTGGCAGCCTGCATCATGTAGGTGGTTCTCCTTCTGACGATTAAACAGACTTGCTGGTTTTAAAGGAGAATAGTTACAGACACACTTTATACATCGGCTAATTTGCTCCACATTTCTTATGGGCAGGGGTGGGCAACTCTGGTTCTGGAGGGCTGCAGTGAGTGTTTGGAGTTTCTCAGCTGCAACACACCTGATGATTACCTACAGGTGACTACAGACAGGTGCAGCGTTTGATGCTAATTAGGCCTGATGTGTGTCAGGAGTGTTGCTGCAACAGGGAAAGCAGGACTGCAGCCCATGAGGATCGGAGTTCATTGTTACCCAAACCATTGCTGAGTAAGTTTTCTTTTCAACAACGACCTCATCTGTAAGTCGTATCTTATATCTGGCATAAAAACACATAAGATCAAACACACAAACATGTTTTCCTCTGAAATTCTTTTCTTCCTGGACTGCACAGTGGGGTTGGAGGTGGAGCAGACTATCACAGCTCACGATAAAGCACATGAATATTAAACTAGCCGTGCATTCATCACACTTTGCTGCAACAACTTATTCGCTGGTAAATTGGAAGATGAGGGGGCGACACCTCATGAAAGCCCCTCTCTTCTCTTGTTGAAGTCCAATTTGTAAAACTACAGCATTCATTAATGCACCGTCAGAGTTATCCGAATAGCCCTGCCATCAGCAGAAGGCAAACTAAAAGGCTCGTGTGTTATCATTAAATCAAACGCTTATGGATTTTTCATTAAAAAGCAGCAAATGAAGAACATTTAGAGTGTAACACCTCTGATCCTTTCACCAATTAATCCACAGAGCACTTTGTAAACACCCACAGGGCCTGACATGCTCACTGAAGATGTAATGCTGCTGTCTTTTCTCTCTATTAATTTAGATGGACTGAGAAGATTAAACTGATAAATTCAAGGAAAACTGTTCAATTATAAGCAATTATCCTCAAGTATATTGTAGATACATTAAAATCACACGATGCTGTTTAAAAATGTGTATTTATTTGTTGTATGTTGGTGACAGCAAACTGAGCGAAAATGTTCCGTTCAAGGCGTCTAAAAGTTGGTCTGTTGAGTTTGAGTTTTCTCCTGCTTCGTCTCTGCTTCTGTCTTCTCCTCACATCCTTCAGTAATGTTTCATTTATTTCATTTTAGTTCTTTTGTGTTTTAAATCCGCCAGTGTGCTGATATATGCAGGCGTGTGACGTGTTAGCATAAAGCTAAAGGCCTGGTTGTAAATAAAAACACAAGTTGTGATGTGCAGTTTTCCAGCCTGGGGCTGCTGCTGCTAACCAGGAATTTACTACATAAATGTAAATACTTGTACAGGATTATTATGCTAAACAAGCTTTAATTTACACTGTAAAATATGTCAGTAAAATCAGGCCGAATGGGCCCAAAAATGTGATTGAATAAAGTTTTGGGTGTATCTTAAGAGCAAAGTTAAACATAATCTTCTGTCAAGAAGACGTTGAAAGACTGTTCTTACTTTTTTTTTTTTTTTTTTTTTATTTTTTTATATTAGAAATTTTATGAAGTAAATAATCACTGGAAGAAGTTATAAAGTCAGATTAAATCACAATTTAAACTTACACACCATCAGTATGAACTTTGTTAGTAAGAATTAATCTGAAATGTTGGTTATGTTTTTATTTATCCTGTGTTTTCATGGGCTGTGTTTGCGGCTCACACATCAAACTGATCAGGCTGCGATTAACTTACCTGGAGGAGAGTTTTACTTCATTTTAGTTTAAAAAAAAACCAAAAAAAAAAAAAACAAAGAAAAGTCAGCATATGAGAATAAAATAAATAAATCCACAATGCAAGATTGAAAATAAAAACAGAAATATCAAAATATTTTTTAAATTTTTATTTTCAATTGTTTTGTGGTGTTTTACTGCAGTTTATTATACATATTTATTCTGCATGATTGGTCTGATTTTACGTCACACCAAAGTTCTTTCTACACTGCGACTTGTCTTTGTTCTCCTGTTAATAAAGTTTAACTGATTTGAACAACGCCAAAGCTAATTTTAGCTTTGATCAAACGATAATACTTTTTGATCAATACTTTCTGTCCATAGTCTCATCACATTGATGCAGCATGTTGGATATCAGACCCCTGTGATGACACACGAGTGTCACATGATGGATCATCTGCAGGTAAAAACATTCAGCATCTGCGACTCGGTTCTTATCGTTTATATAAAACAGTCGTTTAAAACAACCGATTCGTCCATGAGCGTCACATCTCCAGCGCGACGCCTCTCTGTGGACGCAACATGGCAACGAGGCTCCTCATTCAGACAGTTTTCTAGTCGTGAATGCAAAACAAATGTGGAACTAAATCTCAGGAGACAAAAAGCAGAATGTGTTCACTTAGCCGAGAAGAAACTAAGAGACATGATGAAACCCAGCGGAAAGTTCGTCTCACCTCAGATGAGCGCTTCATAAAAATGTGTCGCACCTCCTCATCCTCTTTCTCGGCAGCCTGACTTCTGACTGGAAACACCGGCACTCCTTATCTGAAGGGCCTCGGCTCGTCTCTTCACAGACAATTAATCTTTTCTGATTATTTACACCCAGAACTCGGACTTCATTTAGAAATGTTGATGATTTGGAGAATTATGAACCAAGAAAGAGGAATGTATATCTGGAGGCTGATTCGCTGAACATGAGAAAGCAACTGCAGTGGAGGGACGCTGAAATACCGACGGTCCATCTCTTATTCATGCTTACAGTCATTTTATCCAGTTAATATCTCAATTTTGTGGCAAGTAAAATACACATAAAATCTTAATATTTTGTTTTTCTGAACTCTAAAATCCCATCAAGGTCATTCTGTTTGGAGTCAAGTTTTCTTTAGTAACTTTTCTCATTTGTTGGAGGCCAAAACCATTTTCTTTGACTTGTTTTGGCAGATGTTTGCAAGAAGGTGAAAATTATCACTGAATAATTTAAGTCTGCGGAAATGGTCTCAAACGGTCGGAAAGAACAAAATCTGTGTTCTGTTTATCTAAAGAGCAGGTCTGCAGACGAAGCTTCTGGTTTATTCATGCCGGGAGTTTCTTGTTCTTGTAATGCGTTCCCCACCTTCTCCCAGCCACGCAAACCAGCCGATCTTCTCCGGATCGCTTCGCTAGAAGGAACAAACAGCTGATTGGCCGTGCAGATAAAGATGCAGAAGGAAGTCGCAGTGAAACAAACATGAAGAAGAAGTTTCATCTCTTTGCTGTGGGGTTGTGAACGTCCCTGCCTGATGATCACTTTCTCTCCTCCTCCTCCTCCTCGCTCTTTTGGACTCCACATCAGAGGAGGAGGCGTGACACAAGTCCCCTCTCCATAGCAACCATATGTGATTATAGATACATAAAACCCATCATACCTGGAATCATGGAGAACCAGAACAGATGGAAACACCTGCTTGTACTAAATCCTCTGATATCCCTAAAAGGTTTTCTCGCTCTCATGATGTAGTTTTTCACGTGTCCATGTATGAGTATGAAACACGTCAAGGGGTCACATGACCAGCTCACTGCCAGTAGAGATGTCGCAGAGATTCTGCATCCATCCATGGTCGTGTTTGTTCCCGTTCATCCAGACTTTCCTCCGCTGCTTCCGTCTTCTCATCGGGACAGCGACGACCCAAACATCTGCTCCAAAATGCAAAATAAGATCATGCCAGAGTTACTGCTGACACGGTAAACACTCGATGGAAACACCTGCAGATCACAGCTGTAATGAGAAATATAGTTAATATTTATGGTTTTTTTGTGTTTTTTACCTTCAGTCTCTCCAGAAACGTCATCCAACGTCCGTCGTGATGCGTTTCTATCAGCTGGTGGATTCCTGGAGGCGTGGCCAAACAACCTGCTTTTCGCGTTCTTAATATTTTATTTTTTTGGCATTTTCACCAAAAACAACAAAAAACAAACAGAAAACCTCAAAGAGCAACCACCGGGAGCGGGAGGCGTGGCCTGCCAGGTAAATCCCAGTAAAATGATGGAATCATCTGACAAGAAAACTTTAAACTCAGAGCAGACATAACGAACCTAATCTCACGTAATCAGCGTCGCTTCCCTCATTAAGCCCGTTACGTAACGAATGTTTTCACCTTCAGAGCAACTCTCTGCTCTTTCAGACGTCCTCTTCTGTATGACCTGAATCTTTCGTTTGCATCCAGCTGAGCTTTTCTGCTGTAAAAGCACACTCGTGTTTAAAACCTGCTTTATGTTCGGGATAAGTTCCGATATCTGCATAGAATAAACATTTTCATGTGTAATATGTACGAGTTCCTATTAGAATATTGAGGATAAAGATTTTTCTAATATATTTATTAATTCATTCAGTGCAGAAAACTGGCATGACTCATTTAGAACGTGCAAATGTGGAAAAGGCGAGCGCTGCGTAGCAGGAGGGAGAGGGAGTGACGGTCTGAGCAGAGAAAGTCATTCCCCCGCCGAGGCAAGCAGACCTGTATCAGACCTTCATCCATATTGTTTTATATCTTCTAATGGCGAGCGAGCCCGTCAGGATTTCCTGCTTGAGAATAATTTATCCACCTCTTCGCCGGAGCTTAACGTGAACCTTCAGCGGGGAAACGGCCCGCAATATGATTCCCAGTTTATAGTCTGCTTTAGTCAGGATCAGATGGGATTGGATGCACTTCTGAATTTGAAAATGTATTTTTCTTTACTCCCTTAAATCAGGTTAAGATTTTGGGCCTTTGACATTCCATCAAAAGAATCCAATTTCCCAACTGTGCCTGGGAAATGTTTTTAAATTAACTTTGTTAAAGCTCGACGTCGCTTCTCGTAAACTTACAAGGTCTGAGATCTTTAAGTGCATTTTTAAATGGAAACACATTATAGAGCAATTCTGTTTTCTAGGTACGGCTCAGTGTTTGTGCTGCTTTTTGTCCCCCAGGCTGAAAAACAGAAAAAATACACATAAATCCCATCTGGATATGTCTGCACTTGCATTTAAATTCTGTCTCTTCCAGATCTTTTCTTCGAAGCGTGATGCCTTGGACTGCTGATTCTGTTTGCGTCTTTAGTAAATACAAACTATGAAAGATAAATCTTGTAGATTAAATTACATCTCAGAGATAAAACTATGTGCAGAACATTTTTATCTTTTTAATTATATTTGATCAGGATATATTTGTAATGTAAATTTGAGGAGGGAATTAGAGGCTTTTTCCTTTCAAATAAAGAATTTGGAGCAAATATCAAATAGTTTTAAGTATTTCGTGTTGTAAGAGGCTTTAAATCCGTCCCCACCTGCTGGGCTTCGTTTGTCCACACAGACAGGAATCACATGAAGTACGCAGAGGAATAAACTCCTCCTGAATTAAACGTTTTGATCAGTTTCAACCAACTACGCCTCCAAATTAAAGGTTCTGAAATAGTTTTCAATTCAACTTTATTTATATAGCGTCAAATCACGGCAATGCCACCTCAAGACGTTTTACAGACAGAAGAAAACATAATGAAGGCCAATTCATAACAGCCTATATAAGGAAACCAACAGATTGAGTTGAGTCCAACTCAACTCAATAATGAAGGCCAATTCATAACAGCCTATATAAGGAAACCAACAGATTGAGTTGAGTCCAACTCAATCTCCCATCCTGAGCAAGCACACTGGCGACAGTGGGAAGGAAAAAACTCCCTTTTAACAGGAAGGAAACCTCCGGCAGAACCCGGCTCAGGACAGGCAGCCATCTGCCTTTTTGGGGAAATATTGCAAATAAACATTTTGTTTCAGTTAAATTCTCTTCAAAGCAGGGCAGCTAAAATGTCTGTTTTTTACCAGAAAGCATGAAAACGCGCACGGCCAGGCAGGGAATGGGACTACAGTAGAAACATGAGAAGATTCATGTTAAATAGTGCAGCTTGTATTGTTAACAGCTCCTGTTTTCCTTTTGCTTCCCTCTTTTCATGCACTCAGTTCTTTCAGTCTGTTACTCTCCACATCCATAAAAAAAAACAAAAACATTTAGTATGCTTTTTATAGAGAAATAAACCAAAATGAGATAAAAAAAAAATGTTTTAAAGTCTTGTTTTAGCTTCAGCTTGCTGTGTTCTGCTGTGGTGGGGCTCCTAACCCCGCTGTCTGCACTAAACTCTGGCTTTTAGACTCATCTGTCAGCCGCCTGCGTCTCGTTTCTTCCTCTCTTTATCCTCATCACACACAGTACTTATAACATGTTGCATCCTGCAAATGCCAATACTCGCTTCGCCTCCTGTCACCTCCGTTTTTCACCCGCGGCAACCATCTTCTCAGCTTGTCAGGACCAATCAAGCAACACGCTCTCTAGCTCACCAAGGTGGTTCCTGAGGCTCCTGTCTGACTTCTTACAAGTTTTAAAAGATAAACAGGGATATTTTTCAGTCCTGGAAACCTTGAATTTGTACCGTTCCGTCAGACGTTCTTACAGATGAGAGTTGTCGAGGACACAGGTGCAAAGTTCAGTCGAAATCCAAACCGAGCAGAGAATAACTGGTAAAACAAGCTGGCAGTGGACATGGAGAACGAAGGAGCTTCTGTTCAGCAGGTTTAATCAGCTGATGAAACAAACGCAGGTGCGAGGCAGCAGGAGCAGGTGTGGAGTAAAACACACAAAGTTCCCGTACTAATGATGGACCTGACGGTGGAACGACGAGGCAAAACTACAGACTAGCTGAAGGGTTTCCACATGAGGGATTATAATCCTGCCAGGATCTGGAACTGCAAAACAAACACTTGAAGTCTGAAATAAAGTTTTGAAACCTTAGAAAGTTTTTTAAATCTGAGAAACAGACCGAATCTCTGCAAACAGAACTTTGCAGAACTTTTTTTTTTTTTTTTTTTTTTTAATGCACATTACAGAGTCTGAGATTCAAACCTTCATGTTGCAGCCGTGCTGCGTTCAAGTTGACGGCGATGCCGTGTCTGAAACTCTGAACATGTAAACGACACGGCTGCAACCGGAAGGTTTGATTCTCTGAAACTCTGTAATGAAAATAAAAAAATCGCTCTCTATTCGTCCAACAGGCAGGAAGGTAGGATTCCCTTTACCGCACACCGGCAGGAAAACCACATTCTGAACCGAAACTTGTCTTTTAGTGTGCAGTGGAAAACCAGGAATTTGGCTTGGGATGTTTTATCGTTTGCAATGTTGTCGCCATGGCAACGCATGCTTATTTAACTGCAGCAGGTTTGCATAGAGACGATGGGAACGCCTTGTTTACAGCAAAGCAGGGAAGCTTGTTGCATTCTGGCGTCTCGTTTCCATGGTAACAGTTTTAGTAGGATAGAAACACAGCGGTCGTGAGTCCAGGGGTTCTGTCTGTGTGAACTGGAATCAGAATCTTTCACGTCGTTTTGCATTTGGACCCTGTTCAGACGGCGAAACAACGATCGTACACCTCTGTTCTGTTTAACTTATCTGTTCTACAGGAACCGGTTCTGCTTCAACAGAACGTTTATACTCGTGCAGCTTGTTGTACAGATTTAAGTGTAGGGTGTCTAAATTAGAAAAGAACCTAATAGCTTTGTTTATCCTGAACGCAGTGATGCCAGTTTGTCAACCAGATTGTGGAACCCCTGGCCAACCTCTTTACGTTGGACACTGACCACTGTGGAGTTCCTTCTGTATTTTCTTTTCTGTGTGTTTTTGTGGTATGGATCATTCCGGGTCTGAAATAAAGTTTAGTCAAGCGAACTAATGTTGGATTAGACGGGATTCCTGCCCGAGCAGGAAGAGATGGTTTTGGCTCTTTTCTAAATAAACGGCAGGCTTTGACTTTTAGCACAACAACAAAGATGGGATATTCAGGATCAGGTCAGTTCAAGGTGGAGGGAGGAGAGCTTGGAAAAAAGAGTATCAGTGGCAGCCTGCTACTTTTGATGAATGGAGGTCAGCCAGAGAGGAGAAAGGTAAGCTGATAACGACAGATGAACTAGGAGAAGAAGCATAGACCTCCATACTTTACCGCTAATGACCACCCCTGCAAATGGCGTGTGCGGCCCGGCGGCTGGCCAATAAAAGCTGGAGACAAAGGCAAAGTGGTGATAAGGGATTTGTGAATCTGCATTCATACACTTTTCTGCTCCTTATCTGGTCCCGCTCGCCGTCGTGCCTCGCAGACTGATGGTCGCCTCTGATAGCCGTGTTTACAGCCGACTTCCTGAATGGGGAAACTTGCCGTCTCTGAGAAGAAAGTGTGACATCGCTGCTCTAAAGTTGGGCAGCCGGCCTGGCAGCGAGTTGCTTTCAGCAGCATGTACTTTGCATCGGCTTTACATCTTCCTGTCATGGCAGCTAGCTTTACTAGCGCCGCTTTGCTGTTGCTGTTTATAAACCATAAAGTCAAAGACGGGAGAAAGTCACCACTGTCTTCATGAGAACAACAAAAAGCCTTTTCAGGTTTACATACTGAGGCTATTAGACAAACAACCATTTCAAGGTGAATGAGCGTGGCACGGAGATGAAGCTGGATGTGCGCAGACTGACATCCAAATCCCAACAGGGAAACAATGAAATGCGTTCAGATGAATTCTGCTGGATAACAGCTGGTGCCTGCAGCAGACGCCGCTGCTTGCTTCTGCGCCGTGAAGGGAGAGGCGTGCAAGGTGGAGGTGTTGACGAGTGTGCCAACTAGAGGGGGGATTTGAGCAGACTGACGGGGAGGAAATGATACTGTCAGGGTTAGGCCGACACACACACACACACACACACACACACACACGGTGGATTTGCATTGCGGTGATTCTCGCCTGCTTGAATAAAATGTAACACAGTAAGGCTGATGTTGCAGTAACAGCAGGTCTGATGGTTGCCGTGTCGACGGGTCGTTCAGGTGGAAAAGACGCTTTTATTTTGGTTTAATATTGACTCGACGTGCCACAACCGTCATGGACGGAGATGTTCTCTGTTCCCACAAAAGCCTGGGAGGAAATCTAACAGCTAGTCAGGACTTTAACCCTCACAGAAACTTTGCTCTGCAAGACAGACGTGTCTGCAGCAGCCGCGGTTGTTTCAGAGCCGCCGACGCTGTCAGTCGCTTTGTCTGATAGATGCTGCCTGTCGTTGGGACAGCGGCGTGTCGACGGGGCGGCGGCGTGTCGACTATGTGTTGATGCGATGGTTGCATGTCGACAGGACGACGGCGTGTCGACTATGTGTTGATGCGATGGTTGCATGTCGACAGGACGACGGCGTGTCGACTATGTGTTGATGCGATGGTTGCATGTTGATGCGATGGTTGCATGTCGACAAGACGGCGTGTCGACTATGTGTTGATGCGATGGTTGCATGTCGACAAGACGACGGCGTGTCGACTATGTGTTGATGCGATGGTTGCATGTCGACAGGACGACGGCGTGTCGACTATGTGTTGATGCGATGGTTGCATGTCGACAGGACGACGGCGTGTCGACTTTGTGTTGATGCGATGGTTGCATGTCGACAAGACGACGGCGTGTCGACTATGTGTTGATGCGATGGTTGCATGTCGACAGGACGACGGTGTGTCGACTATGTGTTGATACGATGGTTGCATGTCGACAAGACGGCGTGTCGACTATGTGTTGATGCGATGGTTGCATGTCGACAAGACGACGGCGTGTCGACTATGTGTTGATGTGATGGTTGCATGTTGATGGGATGGTGGCGTGTCGACGGGACGATGGCGTGTTGACGGGATGGCGGCGTGTCGACTATGTGTTGATGCGATGGTTGCATGTTGATGGGATGGTGGCATGTCGACGGGACGATGGCGTGTCGACTGTGTGTTGATGCGATGGCGGCGTGTCGACGGGACGACGGCGTGTCGACTGTGTTGATGCGATGGTTGCATGTTGATGGGACGGCGGCGTGTCGACGGGACGGCGGCGTGTCGACGGGACGGCGGCGTGTCGACGGGACGACGGCGTGTCGACGGGACGACGGCGTGTCGACTATGTGTTGATGCGATGGTTGCATGTCGACAGGACGACGGCGTGTCGACTGTGTTGATGCGATGGTTGCATGTCGACAAGACGACGGCGTGTCGACTATGTGTTGATGCGATGGTTGCATGTCGACAAGACGACGGCGTGTCGACTGTGTTGATGCGATGGTTGCATGTTGATGGGACGGCGGCGTGTCGACGGGACGACGGCGTGTCGACGGGACGACGGCGTGTCGACGGGGCGGCGGCGTGTCGACTATGTGTTGATGCGATGGTTGCATGTCGACAGGACGACGGCGTGTCGACTATGTGTTGATGCGATGGTTGCATGTCGACAAGACGACGGCGTGTCGACTATGTGTTGATGCGATGGTTGCATGTCGACAAGACGACGGCGTGTCGACTATGTGTTGATGCGATGGTTGCATGTCGACAAGACGACGGCGTGTCGACTATGTGTTGATGCGATGGTTGCATGTCGACAAGACGACGGCGTGTCGACTATGTGTTGATGCGATGGTTGCATGTCGACAAGACGACGGCGTGTCGACTGTGTGTTGATGTGATGGTTGCATGTTGATGGGATGGTGGCGTGTCGACGGGACGATGGCGTGTTGACGGGATGGCGGCGTGTCGACTATGTGTTGATGCGATGGTTGCATGTTGATGGGATGGTGGCATGTCGACGGGACGATGGCGTGTCGACTGTGTGTTGATGCGATGGCGGCGTGTCGACGGGACGACGGCGTGTCGACTGTGTTGATGCGATGGTTGCATGTTGATGGGACGGCGGCGTGTCGACGGGACGACGGCATGTCGACTGTGTGTTGATGCGATGGTTGCATGTTGATGCGATGGTGGCATGTTGACGGGACGGCGGCGTGTCGACGGCGTGTCGACGGGACGACGGCGTGTCAACGGGACGACGGCGTGTCGACTGTGTGTTGATGCGATGGTTGCATGTTGATGGGATGGCGGCGTGTCGACGGGACGACGGCGTGTCGACGGGACGACGGCGTGTCGACTGTGTGTTGATGTGATGGTTGCATGTTGGTGGGATGGTGGCGTGTCGACGGGACGACGGCGTGTCGACTGTGTTGATGCGATGGTTGCATGTTGATGGGATGGCGGCGTGTTGACGGGACGGCGGCGTGTCGACTGTGTGTTGATGCGATGGTTGCATGTTGATGGGATGGCGGCGTGTCGACGGGACGGCGGCGTGTCGACTATGTGTTGATGTGATGGTTGCATGTTGGTGGGATGGTGGCGTGTCGACGGGACGGCGGCGTGTCGACTATGTGTTGATGCGATGGTTGCATGTTGGTGGGATGGTGGCGTGTCGACGGGACGACGGCGTGTCGACGGGACGACGGCGTGTCGACTGTGTGTTGATGCGATGGTTGCATGTTGGTGGGATGGTGGCGTGTCGACGGGACGACGGCGTGTCGACTGTGTGTTGATGTGATGGTTGCATGTTGGTGGGATGGTGGCGTGTCGACGGGACGACGGCGTGTCGACGGGACGACGGCGTGTCGACTGTGTGTTGATGTGATGGTTGCATGTTGGTGGGATGGTGGCGTGTCGACGGGACGACGGCGTGTCGACGGGACGACGGCGTGTCGACGGGATGACGGCGTGTCGACGGGACGACGGCGTGTCGACGGGACGACGGCGTGTCGACTATGTGTTGATGTGATGGTTGCATGTTGGTGGGATGGTGGCGTGTCGACGGGACGGCGGCGTGTCGACGGGACGATGGCGTGTCGACTGTGTGTTGATGCGATGGTTGCATGTTGATGGGATGGCGGCGTGTCGACGGGACGGCGGCGTGTCGACTATGTGTTGATGTGATGGTTGCATGTTGGTGGGATGGTGGCATGTCGACGGGACGATGGCGTGTCGACTGTGTGTTGATGCGATGGTTGCATGTTGGTGGGATGGTGGCGTGTCGACGGGACGACGGCGTGTCAACGGGACGATGGCGTGTCGACTGTGTGTTGATGCGATGGTTGCATGTTGATGGGATGGCGGCGTGTCGACGGGACGACGGCGTGTCAATGCGACGACGGCGTGTCGACTGTGTGTTGATGCAATGGTTGCATGTTGATGGGATGGCGGCGTGTCGACGGGACGGCGACGTGTCGACTGTGTGTTGATGCAATGGTTGCATGTTGATGGGATGGCGGCGTGTCGACGGGACTACGGCGTGTCGACTGTGTGTTGATGCAATGGTTGCATGTTGATGGGATGGCGGCGTGTCGACGGGACGGCGACGTGTCGACTATGTGTTGATGTGATGGTTGCATGTTGGTGGGATGGTGGCGTGTCGACGGGACGATGGCGTGTCAACTGTGTGTTGATGCAATGGTTGCATGTTGATGGGATGGCGGCGTGTCGACGGGACGACGGCGTGTCAATGCGACGACGGCGTGTCGACTGTGTGTTGATGCAATGGTTGCATGTTGATGGGATGGCGGCGTGTCGACGGGACGACGGCGTGTCAATGCGACGACGGCGTGTCGACTGTGTGTTGATGCAATGGTTGCATGTTGATGGGATGGCGGCGTGTCGACGGGACTACGGCGTGTCGACTGTGTGTTGATGCAATGGTTGCATGTTGATGGGATGGCGGCGTGTCGACGGCGACGTGTCGACTATGTGTTGATGTGATGGTTGCATGTTGGTGGGATGGTGGCGTGTCGACGGGACGATGGCGTGTCGACTGTGTGTTGATGCGATGGTTGCATGTTGGTGGGATGGTGGCGTGTCGACGGGACGATGGCGTGTCGACTGTGTGTTGATGTGATGGTTGCATGTTGATGGGATGGCGGCGTGTCGACGGGACGGCGGCGTGTCGACTATGTGTTGGTGCGATGGTTGCATGTTGATGCGATGGTTGCATGTTGGTGCGATGGTTGCATGTTGGTGCGATGGTTGCATGTCGACGGGATGGCGGCGTGTCGACTGTGTGTTGATGCAATGGTTGCATGTTGATGGGATGGCGGCGTGTCGACGGGACGGCGACGTGTCGACTATGTGTTGGTGCAATGGTTGCATGTTGATGCGATGGTTGCATGTTGGTGCGATGGTTGCATGTCGACGGGATGGCGGCGTGTCGACTGTGTGTTGATGCAATGGTTGCATGTTGATGGGATGGCGGCGTGTCGACGGGACGGCGACGTGTCGACGGGACGGCGACGTGTCGACTATGTGTTGATGTGATGGTTGCATGTTGGTGGGATGGTGGCGTGTCGACGGGACGATGGCGTGTCGACTGTGTGTTGATGCGATGGTTGCATGTTGATGCGATGGTTGCATGTTGGTGCGATGGTTGCATGTTGGTGCGATGGTTGCATGTTGGTGCGATGGTTGCATGTTGATGGGATGGCGGCGTGTCGACTGTGTGTTGGTGCGATGGTTGCATGTTGATGGGATGGCGGCGTGTCGACTATGTGTTGATGTGATGGTTGCATGTTGGTGCGATGGTTGCATGTTGGTGCGATGGTTGCATGTTGGTGCGATGGTTGCATGTTGGTGGGACGACCGCTGTACGTTCTGCGTAGGAACCTGCTGGGAAACATGAATCCACCCAGTCAGGCCTGATTGTTCGCTGCCAGATAAAAACTACTGAAACTTTATCATTTCTCTTCGGGATTTTTGTGTAATTTCATTTTACTTTTTATTTTATGGCTTTTAGCAGAAGTTTAGATGAAATCAGTTTATTGAAATGAATCTCGATAAAAGACATTTTGGGGGGAATCGAATGAAACTGATCGAATTTAACTTGATTTAAAATGAAAAACTGTTTTAATCATGAAGATTTTGCATTTTCCACGCAGACAAATGTGAAAGTTTCGTAAGAAGGTTGTGTTTGTGGCAGTTTCTCTGCTCCAGTCAGACTTTTCTGTTTGCAGGAGTTAATGAGCTAAATTCTTTAATGAGGAAATAAATAATCCTCAAAAGCAAATTTAACTTGCTGTGCAGCAACAAAAGAGTTTTATCTCTCTGAAAGCTATTTTTACCTCATGTTTATTCTCTTCTTCTAAAAGTTCTTTCACAGCATCCAGCTGCTGGTTTAAGCAACCAGGCACCTCCGATAGATTTCTGCATCATTATTACAGCCACCTCTTCTATCATAAACATTAACAAGCCTCCATCTCACTCTGAATAGAAGCTTTTCAGCCTCTTTGTGCAGAAACTAAAGCTGAATCAACAGGCTGCTGCCAAAAAACCCACATTCAGTCGCCAATTCCAATTACTTCTCTTCCCTTGCAGTTTGGCTGCTCTGTCAGATGAGCTCCACCACCTCATGAAAATCTACTCAAATTAAAAAAGAACTGTGTATTTGTCATCATTTTACTTTGATTAAATTAGCGGTTCAGAGTTCAGAGAACATCCCTGTTCCAGCAGCCAGGGGTCGTGGAGATGCATCGTTTCTCTGACACACCTGAGCCAGATGAATGTCTGGTCCGCAGGTCTGAGCGGAGCTGGATTACATGCAGACGACTGATTTCAGCTGCTCGTTTCAGTGCTGGAGACTCGATGCATCGAAAACCTGCAGGATGGACCTTCAGGGAGGTGGCCAGCGGCGTGCCAACCAGTCCTGCTTGTCCGCTGCGCTGCCTTTGATACTGTGGAGCAGGACATACTGATTCCAGAACCGGTTTAGGTACCAGATCCGCTTGGACCTCGCGATGATGTCACGCTCTGATTGGCTGATCATTGGCAGACGATTTTTTAAATTAAATTATTTATTGGTTTTTATGTTTATTGGGATTTATTTTAAGTTTATTACTTTGTATTTTTTTATATTTTAGTGTTGTAACATTGTTTTATTCTGTGCAGCACTTTGGAAACTGTTTCCGTTTATAAAATGTGCTGTATAAGTAAAGTGGATTGTGATTGGACCAAACAACTAGATAAGTACTTTTTCTGCAAAAGGGATTGTTGTTGTTCGTAGGAAACAAATTTTACTTAGAAGTCCAGGATCACATGATGAGCACAACCAGACTGTCAGCTCCCGGGACCATCTGGAAGTCCCGGGAGCCAACAAGCTGCTGTCGGAAAGGCATTGAAACGTCTCCGTGTGGCTTTGTGTGGACGTGAGCGACTCGTTATTTTCTTCAGTTGAACCAGTTATCGTAGAGAAGCCGTGAATGAATGGTTGCTGCTGCGTTAGACGAGCAGGTGTATCAGCAGCAGGACAAACGCCGCTTGCTGGACAAATGCCGCTTGCTGGTGTCTAAACGTAGATTTAAAATCACGTCAATTCCTCTAAAGGAATTCATCTTGCTTTTATATTCCACATGAAAAAAATGATCCCTTTAAATATATTTTTAATGTCCTGACTCAGATTAAATGGCTTCAACAGCCAATGAAGTTCTGCACAATGACTCCTTAGTCTGAGCCGGAGGTGTTGGAGCAGGGAAACATTGGAAACCTGCAGGACTGTAGGGTGGACTGGTCTGGACTCCAACAGGATTTACAGTGGAACCCATCCTCCATGTTCTGCCATTATTTGCCATCATGGTCGCTCCAGCAGAATGACTTATTCCTGCTCCGCACCACTTTGTCCGGATTAATTCCGCAGCCGATAAGCGAGCAGCAGAGTTTCTGGCGAGAAGCAGCGGTTACTCTCAGTGCAGCGAAGACAACGAGGTTCATCGCAGCCACATCGACCTGCTGCTGGGAGAGGTCTGCTATGGCTCCACCCCCTGGTAGTTGCCATGGAGATGAAAATAAGACGTGGCAGGTGATTCTTCAAAGTGAATTCAGCTTTTAGTCTCGATCAAAAGGTCCTTGTTGCCATGTCTGCACTGCCCCCGTTGCCATGTCTGCATCGCGCCGGTTGCCATGTCTGCATCGCCCCCGTTGCCATGTCTGCATCGCGCCGGTTGCCATGTCTGCATCGCCCCCGTTGCCATGTCTGCATCGCGCCGGTTGCCATGTCTGCATCGCCCCCGTTGCCATGTCTGCATCGCCCCCGTTGCCATGTCTGCATCGCCCCCGTTGCCATGTCTGCATCGCCCCCGTTGCCATGTCTGCACTGCCCCCGTCGCCATGTCTGCACCGCCCCCGTCGCCATGTCTGCACCGCCCCCGTCGCCATGTCTGCATCGCCCCCGTTGCCATGTCTCTCCCCCATCACGGCCTGATTGTTGCATCTGCGCAGTGACAGCAGCAGACCAGCTGTGGAGATGCTGATCCAGACCTGTCTCCCCTCGCTTGGCTGCTGTGTGTTTACTGCTCCAGCCGTGTTTTACAGGCCCAGCAGGCGTGGCCGGGGTTCAGCAGTCTGGGCCAGGAACCAGATGGTTGCATGACTCAGGTGCTCCACGCCTGGCTAACCTGCCAGCTGCAGGTGTCTCAGGCCCCTCCTGATTGATTTTTGCCCGTCTCCCGCCTGGTTTCTGGCTTCAGCTGGAGCTGTGGCTGCAGCTCGTCCTGGACGGGTCAGCCAGACCTACACCAAGGTGTGTGCACTGACATTTTACCTCGATGGAGACGCGCTATGCAAGATAAGAAGGGCGGACGGTGGCTGGATGAAATGTCAGCGTCCTGGCAGCCTGTCTGCTTGGATTGTCTGCAAACTAGCCACCATGAACACAGCAAATCAGACACACACAAATGGAGCCGCTGAAAGCAAATCCAGACATGCATGACCGGTGAACATTCACACACGCTGGCTGCCATGCTGGATGACTTGAAAACACACACAGCTGCTCATCTTCATGCAAAAATAAACATGCTTGAGCAGGAAGCACAAATAAAAACATGACAGTTCAGCGTGACGGACAATGTGGCTTAACTTTATTAGCTTCACACAGTTTCCATCCTTTAAACTGTCAAGCGCCGTTTTCCTTTCAGTTTTTATTCATAAGTCTGCAAGTGGAATGAAATCCAAACAGCTTTGTTCAGATAAAAGGCAACTAAATAAAAACGAGCTGAAGAGACAGCAACGGCCTCAACAGACATTTCCTCCCTTTGGCTTCGTTCTCTGGATAACACCAGCATGCACAAGCACTCAAACCACTTCCAGCCGGTCTCGCCACCTCTTCACCCCTTACCTCTTCAGCAAATCCAGGAATAGTGGCCTCTCCATCTCTATCGACGCGCTGTGGACTCTTCAGGCGGTATTGATTTCCACCAGAGGTGACATTTACTGTTTGCTCCCCCAAGTCATCGCCTTAATCACCCGCCTGCTCCTTCAGCCTTGAACTGAATCAGATGTCAAACTCTGGAACTGGTGTCACTGCTCCGTCAGAATGTGGGTCAGAAAAAGCCCAGACCTCTCCGACATCAGACCTTTTTAGTCATCCTTCTTCCAGTCAATACGAACGGCGACTCATCTGAGATGCTTTTGCACCTTTCACTCCATTTACTGCAAAGCAGAAGTTGAATCAGACCTTACAGTGAGCAAGCCTGGTCTCCATGCAGGAGGTAAAGTGTATAGACTGAGAATCCACTGGAGAGCGAAGACAAACACAAAGTCTTGCTCTGTGTGTTTGTTTAGATGTATTTATTTCTCTCTCTCTGATCTGATCTATGAAGCAGATCGAAGCTCGTTGCTGCAGGGAGACGTGGAGGACCTGCAGGAAAGCTCCGTTTCTCTTTTAGCTGTTTCCGATGCAGACTGAAGCTACCGGCGTGGTCGCGTCGCTAATGTCCGTCTCGGATTCAAACCAACGAGTCTCTGCATCCCCAGCGCTCTAGCTTCTAAATGTCGCATTTCTCCACACAGATGTGCTTCAGTACGACTTCTGTCTTTACATTTCTTTCTTTCTTTCTTCTGGTAACATGAAAATGAGAAGTTTCTGGGTGTCGACGTTGGCTTGACCGTTCCACGTTTAACTGGTTTAGAGATTAAATTGACTCTTTTTTTTGTTAAAATCCGCCATTTTTAATGTTTACCTGTATTAATATGCAACAGGTTGGATGACGGGGACATTTTGATCTTTATGAAACGTGCTGAGAACTGAAACGGTCTCGTATTATGTCTACTTTTACATGTTTTTATAAAACACATCCAGGCTCTTATCGGCATTTCGCCGCCTCCATATTTGCATAGTTTGTAATCCAGATCAAACCTTCCCAGCCTCTTCTAAAGATTAATCTTGTCTGCACTTTGCAGTTGGTGCAGCAGGTGAAACGCAGTTAAAACGTGTGTCTTTCAGTTTCCAGTTGAAAGCAGCATGATTAGAGGCTTTTCTGGGGATAAATTCTGCACCTTCTAGTTGTTGGCAGTGCGCTTCCACTTCCACATCGCGGCTGCTGTTCCCACTGATCTCTGCAGTCTCGTCTCATTAAGATGGCACACACCACAATTTTCTGTGTCCAGATTTTCTTGAGTTGCTAATTGGTCCTGCTGGATAAACATTATTTCATGCACCCGAGGTGCTTTCTTCCTGTTAGACTGGACCGTAGACGCCGCTTTCATTTGATGCTCTTTTCTGACAAACTGACGCCCAGGCAGGCAAACGGAGAACTCTGTTGTCTTTACAAACAGCAAAAAACTCAAACTAGTGAGGATGAAACATGCAAAAATAAGCAGATGTTTTTCAGAGCTTCTCTGTGGAATTACTTCACACTGTTCTTGTTGTTCTGTGTATATGTTCATGTTTTCTGATGTTTAGGTTTAATAATGTTCAGTCTTTATGCATAAATGGCCTCAATTTAAACTGAGAATGAACATGAACTCACATCAGTGGTTTGGATTTTCTGCAAGCAGAAGTCGCAGCAGTTTCCCATCATGGAGTAAATGTATTTATCAGCTGAAGGGTTTAACTGGTAGCAGCCCAGCATGACGTTTATGAGGCAGTTTGAGACATTTGGCATCACTTTATAGTAAAAACGTTGCTCAGAATCCTGTTGAACACAACCTGAAACTTGGCTTCTGATCCTTATTGATTCCACTAAAAGATTAAACTACAAGAAATTCCCTAAAAACAAAAAGTTACTACTGAAACGAAGAAAAACCTCGTATAAAAAAGGTTTTTCCTACCATTAGGGTTTGATGGTACACACCGTATATCCTGGATAAAGTGATGTTGCAGGTGCGGGTTATCTTGTCATTTGGTTGGTGCCATCTTGGGTTTATAATCGTTATATCAGACTTTGGACTAACGGCTTCATATCAGTCATCCAGCGGGGGGGTGGGGGGGGGGGGCGTCCATGGCTTCTGATCCTGCTTCATCCCAGTCGATCTGTGGTTGTCTTCCTCACACTCCACCCACCTCACCTCCAGTGTCTGCATCGCTGCGATACGGACGTGTTGGAGCTCGTTGCTGGAGCTAAAATGGCGACGTCGCCTTCGCCCGGCGCCTTCGCCCGGCGCCGTCGCCTTCGCCCGGCGACGTCGCCTTCGCCCGGCGACGTCGCCTTCGCCCGGCGCCGTCGCCTTCGCCCGGCGCCGTCGCCTTCGCCCGGCGCCGTCGCCTTCGCCCGGCGACGTCGTCTTCGCCCGGCCGTTCTGTGTGCAGCTGAATCAGATTAATGGTTGGTCACAAGCTGTTTGCGAATCGGCCATGTTGGAGCAGGGAAACACCTTGAGGACATCTGAGCTGAAATGTGTTTCAGCAGCAGGACTGACCTTTTGGAGGCTTTTCGAACTTTTCTCCTATCGCCTCCTGACTCTTCTCTAAACTCTCTCTAGCCAGTAAAACCAGTTTGCTATGGACTCCTGTCTCTTTTCCTTCCACTAAAGTCCTGTTGTGTCCTTCGGAATCGGCCTTTGTGTGTTGTTCAGACTGACTGAAACATGGTGCAGCATCGTGCGTGATGAAAGTTCGTGTGCCATTAAAACCAGTCAGACCAACGAGCTTTAAGGCCTGAAAACGACTGAAACATGGAGGCAGGTGAGGATTGACCATGTTTTATTCCTGCATCAGCTGTGAGCTGCAGAGGTTGATGCTTGGCGCTGTGAGGAACCGTCAGGTCCTTAATGCTGTTCTCAGGTCAGAACTGGCTGATGAATGAGGCTGCAGGGTCGGTGGTCGGCATCTTGACTGACATGACTGAACGCAGCACAACTTTATTCGCAGGCGGTTACGGGATGCAAACACAAAGACTGTGCAGAATTCTTGCCTTTTATTGGGTATTTCTAAAATAAAGTCTCATTTTGCTGCTGGCGGCATAAACGGACCGATCCAGATGCTGACCTGATGTCTTTCTGATCAAACATGGGATCTAGTCTTCAGGGAACACATCCTGTAGACTTTCTCTGTTGGCATGGAAACCAGAGAGGATGTTTGCAGCACTTATCCTTGGAAACTCTCCTCTTTACTCCCATTAGAGTAAAAAAAAAAAAAAAACAACCCAAAAAGCTTAAACACGTTTCTTTGTTTTGGTCTTTTTATTTGAGTTGTAGGAAAAGAACCGGGACCGTCTGGAAAGAAGACAAAGATTCTGATGACTTCTACTGTTGACTGCAGTTATGTATCTACTGCATGATGCCTCTTCAGCAGAAAAATAAAAATCTCATCTGACCTTCATGTTTTTTAGGATATTTATAAAAAAAAAATGGCCAAAATAAAACCTAAAATCTTCGCTGAAGCAACCTGGTCGACATGGTGACGCCGTTTTGCTTTTGCTGTCTGACATCGAGTCTCAGCAGATGGATGTAAAAATACTTCCTCTCTGCTGCTCACATTTCTGGGTCCTTCTGAAGCATCTGATGTTTTTCTGGTTTGGTTTTCTGTTTTGGGTTTCTGTCCTACGGACCCCCATGCTCTGTGTCCCACCTTGTCAGGAAGACATTTGTATTATTTGTATTGTATTTGTTTGCTGATCGTGCAGGTTGATCTCTGAAAGAGCCCAGATTCTGAGCTTAATGTTAATCATGCCGTACTTTACCACGTCTTTCTCTCTAAGATGCATGTTCTGGTGAACATGTTCATGCGACACACGTGATACTTTACATGGGTTCAAAGTTAAACCAGAAAGATTCTGCTGCTGGATATGAATGTCTGTAAAGAATTAGATGTAAAAATAAAAGAATTCCAGCTGACGACTGTTTAGTAGCGACGGACATTTTCAGTATCTAGATAGAAAAAAATACCGTTCTGATACAAAACATGTTATTTGTTTCCATTTCTGAGAATTTTCAGTAATAAAATTACCTGTGATGTGACTGCCTTCTGTCTCACATGATCATGGCAGCCAATCAGATGTCATGAAAAACAGTTTTTGAGACTTCAGACGTGGATTTTTGGTTCCGTCTTTACACTTTTATCTGATTGAACAGTTTTCCAATTTACATCTGTGAACAGATGTTTTTGTTTAAACATGTAAATATTGTGCAACCACATCGAGATTTGAGATGTTCTTATCAGAATCTGCAGCGTGACCAGCAGAAAGTACGTCGTGAAGCGGCAGGCGAGAAGCGGCAGGCGAGAAGCGGCAGGCGAGAAGCGGCAGGCGAGAAGCGGCAGGCGAGAAGCGGCAGGCGAGAAGCGGCAGGCGAGAAGCGGCAGGCGAAGCGGCAGGCGAAGCGGCAGGCGAAGCGGCAGGCGACGCGGCAGGCGAAGCGGCAGACGTCCGTCCGACAGCAGCGTCCCGTCACAATGACCCTGCTTAGTTCGGAAAACCAGCTGTTTCCTGTTCATCAGTCAGTGCAAGAACAAGATGCAGCGTCTTCACAGAATAATCCGACAACTGCCCTTGTTTGGTTTTTTTTGTGTCGGGCATTTGGTTGTCATGGTTACGTTTACGGTCAGCAGGGTTAGGGGGAGGAGTCGCCCGCCACCCCGGTCATACCTGCAGATGGAATCAAACTGCTGCTTTTAAACTTATTTGATCAACTTGATTTTAATTCTGTTTTCATTCTTGAAGCAGTTTGTGCTGCATAAAAAGTGTAAATAAAGTTTTGATTGTAAAGTTAAAAAGCTGAATTGAATAGAAGATGAATGTAAACTTTTTGGATGACGACATAACCTGTTCAGCACAGGGAGGGGGGGACACACTCAATGCTGCTCAGTTACAGTGAAGTAAAGTCTAATTCTGAATTTAAAGCTTTATTTTTAGTGTTTGTTTTTTTTTTTTTTATCAAACTTTACTGCATGAGAATCTTTAAAGGCAGAAAATAAAATCTAACGAGGAAAGAAGGAATAATTTTGGTGTTTGGAACGTCTGGAGGGGTTCTTTGCTCTGTAAAATGGATCTCCATGCAGTAAATCTGAGTCTTGTTGGCATATTTACGCCGCCGGCTGCCTAATAAGCGAGTGAATGACAGGAAGTCTGACTTCTTGTGTTGACATCTGCTGTTTTCTGCTCCACAGGTCGCCCGTGTCGGCGGCGACGAGGACGGAGGCCATGAAAGTTGTGTTCCTGGCTTCCAGGTGAAATGCTACCACGTGGCGTTCGGCGGACCTTTCCAGAAAGGCCAGCCGCTTACACAAGGTCAGTGAAAATGGACGTAAAAACCGCATTTAACCTGTTCCTTCGACACGACGGCGTTGTCCTGTCGATGGAAATGAAGCGGGTTCTTCCACGTCGATTATCATCACGACATTCCACACGTTTCCCATCAGTCCTGCTGCGAATCAGCTGGAAGACGGCTGCTTCTCTGCAGCACAGCAGCAACAGGATGTGTGTCTTCTGATGAATTATTCTCCTTGACTGGATGATGCTTACCGTGTCCCCCCCCCCCCCCCCCCCCCGAGACGCTTTAGGCTGCATGTGTGCTGCTGCGGTGTTCACCACGTGCTCGTTGATCTCTGCAGACTTCTGTCCTCAGTAACCTCTGAGTTCCTTGTTCAATCGCAGCAGATTTAGTATCAAAACACTTCAGATTTACCTGCAGAGTTCAGCTGTAGATTCTCTTCCACAAAGGCTCGGTTTCATCCCTGAGTCCGTCGTAAGTCAGCTTCTTTTACTGCAGACTCCACACCGCCTCCTGCTCTGCACGACTTTGGCCACAAGTCCAATTTCAGCTCCATATTACTGCCACAACTTATTGGTCCGGTCCGCTCCTCTGGGGCGATGCAGACGTGCCTATCTTTGCACCTCCACTTCATCTCCACAGAGATCAGCAATAATGTCTGCCGGCTAGCCGCCTGCTCCTCTGGGGCGCTGAGTTATGGTGCCTGACATGTCTTTCCTTAGAAATCGACAAGGTGCCGACAGCTAGCGGGAGCTTTTACCACAGAGCCACCATAGATTTTTCCTCATTTATTTGCTCAATAATTCATCTGCAGTTTCACTCAGACATTGTTTTGTTTGTAAGATGTGATGAAACACAATGAAAATATGTAAATGGGGTCGGGAATAATTCATAGTTTTTAATGCAGTCTGTCATTTCTGGTGAAAGTAGTTTTCATTGTCCTCATTAGTCAGTTTCCTCTTTATTTATTTCATCATCCGCCTGTTGTTCAGCACACAACAACTCACCTGCTTCAGCCTCACACACATGAAGTGCTTCACATATAGACACGGCTCTTCTTTCATGGCTGGAGTGGCGTGCGGCGCGTTTACAGGTCGTCTCAGACATAACAAACTTTCTTGACAGACAGCTTTTCCAATAAAAAAATACATATTTTCCTGCCAAGACAGCAGAATATGACAAATCTTTGAGTTTCTCCTTCAATCTGCTTTCTTCTTTCTCAGCTTTATTGTACTTGATTTGGTCAGCCAGTGAAGCATTTTGTCATCTGGAGGCTCACTGGTGCGTGTAGTCGAAGACAGAACTCAGTTCTGCCTTGCTGCTCCGCTCTGGGACAACAGACTGGTTCCATTACCTTGAATATGCTCCTGTCAGCAGAAACACCTCCAGTCGGGGTGGGGGTCCCGCTGCTCAGCGCTGCTTAGAGAGAAGGCAAATGCATGGCCGTGGCCACACACAGACGTGCACGTTCACTTCACATCAGAAGGTTGGTCTTTCTGGGAACAGGTTTGCTAACGTTAATCTGAGGTGCAGTGTGTGTGTGGAGCTCTTGTTCATACCGACTCCTTCAGCACGGCTCAGGAGCTACGTTCTGACAGGAAAAGATGAGCGGTTGTGCACGTGTGTGATCATGCTAAAGAGGCGCTCCACCTGGCAGCGGCGTGCCTCGTCACGTGCAGTTTGATGCAGCAGTTTGTGTGTAAAACCTGCTGAAACTTTCGTCTTGGAGCCACAGCGGAGGAAAGTCGTGCTTCCACCAATCAGTTCTCAGCCAATGAGCTGCGGTCATGCCGATGATAAACAACGCCGTTAACTTCCTGTGACCGTCAGGGTTTTTATTTATCTGGTTTTTAAGTGGAAGCGATTTGTTCGCCAGTCTGCTTCAGAAAGCAGACAGCTCGGTGGGCGGTTCCTACCATCACCATCTTGGCAGGGGCATGCGTGTCGTCTCACCCGAAAAATACAAATATGGGCAAAGAGGTGGAGCTGAGAGGGGGGCTGTGAGCGTCATGGTGGATGATTGACATCAAGCGAACTCTGAGCTTTCTGTAGCTAAGAGCTAACCGAGCTAACCCGGAGATAACAGGAGCTAACCAGCTAACGGAGGTAAGTGGGCTAAAGCTAAGTCATGTTGTTAACCGGCTAAAAACCGCGGTTGTTCTACGTTCTTCTGACTTGAAGCAAGAGATCGGGTACCTGTCAATCAGAAGGACACGCCCCTAAATATGCCGGATTTCGAGATTAAATTACTTTTAAACGGGCGAGTTAGAAAAAGATTCACTCCCCCCACAGTTGTCATGAAGGTAAACCTGACCTATTAAACCAAAAAGGAACCAGGCTGTAAACATGTTTATTCCTGCTGTAAACATGTTTATTTCTGCTGTGAAGTTGGTCTTTTTAACATGGGAGTCTATGGGGATTTGCTCTGTTTTGCAGCCCCTAGTGGATGAAGGGGGAACTGCAGTTTTATACACTTCTGCAGAGGCTTCACTTTTAACCGCCATCCGTCCATCTTTCTCATACGGTTTCTGGTTGCAAAGCAGTTTCCAACCGTTTTATGGCGGTCATGTGTCTGTTAGCTGTTTAGAGCAAATGATCTGCAGCTCACTGAAGAATAAATTAAAAGTTTCTGTACAACATGAATAAAGAAATTAAAATTTGCCTCTTCATAAAGAAATGGACAGATTGCGACTTGGTCACACAGAATATTGTGAAAATTCAGCATGTGGATGTTCGGTACACCTCTGGTCTTGGCGTTGTTTGAGGTCCAGCCGTGGTCCAGACTCTGTGGACAGTTTACATCCTGATTCGTTCAGTTTCACTTTGTCGTGATTTTTAATTTCACAGTAAATAAATCATAAAGATTCTTCCGTGTTGGAGGAATCCGAGTCATCCTGCCGCATGGAAAACGTCTCAACTGTAAGGAAATAAGGAAAATCTGGTTCTCTCGTCAAGATGTTGCCAGATTTTTAATGCAACATTTTTATGCAGTAATGTAAAGGAAATGTGTTAATTATACAGATTAATATCTTTTATTGAGACATTAATTTTAACAGCCTGAATTAAAGTTTAAAGACCTGTAAGGAGTGGCCATGTGTGCTGGAAGTTAATTCACACGTAATTATCATGATAGCTGTGAAATTGTCTGACAGTAGAGACGAGACGGGACGTAAAGGCGACTGAATTCCACCTGAAGCTGTTTGTCTGCAGTGTTTCGGTCAACGGTGCCAAAATCCCGCAGCTCTCTCCAAAAACCACCAGAAGAAATGAAAACACTTCCTTCTGAAAAGCCGAAGCCTGCAGAGTCTTTCTTTGGTTGCATCAGCAGCCCTGAGAGTTTTCCACATGACGTCCGGCCGTACCGCGGCGAGGCTTCATGCAGGCCGAGACGTGAAGGACATCTACTGACGGATCAATTAGTTTCTCGCTTCTGAAAAGTGACTTTAAGGCTGTCAGTCGGTTCTGCCTCGATGCTTAGAAGCCCAGCGATGAAGCGTATTGATTGTGAGATGCTGTTATGGCTCACCTTTCTCCTCCAGGCTGGGTTGTGTCTGGCCTCGTCACTGCCCGCTCAAAATAAAAAAAATAGCAATCAAGTTGATGCAGTTTGCTGTCAGAGATGATGGCGCTTCATAGCATCAGCAGGGTCGCTCCTGTGCAAAAACTGGACTCATTTCCGAGCACTCGCAGCCAGGAGTGTGCTCATAAAACACACGAGCTCGGGAATTTATGCAAGCATCAGGCGGGAAGACACTTTGGGTTTTTGGTGCAGCAGGAAGCTACAGGGCAGACCGTCTGACTGGAGATAAACTGGAGTAGAAATGAAGAGAGCCTCCTTATCTGTTTCCTGCAGAGCAAACCGTGGCTCTTCAATCCCACCCCCATATACGGCTGCTCCTAAAAATCACAGCTGCCGTTAGCATTACTCACATTTCATAATTAAACATTCTTTAACAGCTGACCTAAAAAAAAAAAAAGAAGAAAGGGGGGCGGGAGGAAAGGGTTTCTGCGGGCTCGGCGTCGCTTGCAGCAGCGGTCTGTGGACGTGGAGCTCTCCCAGCTGGCGCCAGGCCCACGGCTTATTAACTGCATTGAGCTCCAAAGATCTCCTCGCTGGCACTATCCTTGTCTCTTCCCTGTATCCCTGAGACTTTATCACCAAGGCAATTTAAAAGTACTTGAATTCCGATATAGCCTAGTGGTTTTAGATAAATTGGACAAATGGAAGAGCTCGGCCTGCTTTCTAAGCCTCGATGATGAAGTTGGCTGTCCTGAGGACCCTCAGCGCTGTGGAAATAATTTTTCATGCCCCCAAACAACACAAGGACAAGCACACACAGGCGCCGACAGAAAGACATATTTATATTGCATGAAATGGTCCATCATGCGCCACGTGATGGAAGCGTTTTGTGATTTATTTGCTGCTTTAAAGGTTGACTTTTTCCAGACACAATTCATTCAAGTAGAACTGCTCATGCAGGACGTTGTTGGAGTATATTCATTTTTCTTCTTTTGTCAGGACTTTAAATACACCCGTTGCTGCCTTATGTTGTCACTGAGTCATTATTTCCCCACGGTGACGTGAGACAAACAGCCTCGAGCCAATCGGAGCACAGCGTGGAAGGCAGGAAGCAGAAAAATCACGTTTTTATGTGTTTTCTGCAACAAACTGAAAGTTTCATGGTCCTCTCATTTCTACCGGCGAAGCAGGAAAAGAAGAAGAAAAGTCCTGTAAACAGGTTACCTTCTCTACAAACTAACACAGCTTCATTTTCTGCTCTACTTGCTCATGTTGCCATCCTTACCTGCACCACTCCAACCAAACCCCCCCGATCACTCACCTGCTCAGTCATCCACAGAGCGCATATGCTGGAGTTTCTGCTGCTGCTCACTCCGCGCTGCATTGAAGGGTGCGTATCCGGATCATGCCACTCTCATGCCTCTAATGGCGCGGCATTAATCACTTTCCGCAGCCACAGCTACCAGGACCTGCAGCTTCCTTTCCGGTGTATTTTTAATTTGGCCATAAATCAAGGTATGCTTTTGACAAATGACTGTAATTACAAGAAAGGCCATTACTAATACGGGAATGCTAGTGTGTGTGTGTGTGTGTGTGTGTGTGTGTGTGTGAGAGCAGGTACGTTTCTACCTACAGTATGTTTGCATGAACATGTTTACCGAAGGCGTTGTTTGGTTGGAACAGGTGACACCGAGTCTCCACGTTGCTCCCGGCGACTCGGGTAACCATCGGCTGAATTCGGCGTACAACACGAGGGTGTGTGTGTGTGTGTGTGTGTGTGTGTGTGTGTGGACGGCCTGGATGGACTGGAGATGGAGTGATGTTGCAGGAAGGGTGGAGTAAAGGTTGGAGGATGTGGGGAAAATATGGAGTCGACTTGAAAGCAGAAGTGACGGCAGATTTTTTTTTATGGCACGTCGAAGATGACTAAAAAAAAAGGTCTTTGTTTCGTGCGTGTGCTACTTTATGACCTCAACACAGTTCCTTCTAAAGGACTTGTTCTCAGACGGGGGCCTGGGACCCCCCGGCGGTGAATAGAAACCCGACATTTATCTAAGGAAGGCCTGACTAAACCAAACCATTCATGCAGATAAAGCTGAAATTAGAGCCTTTATTTTTAACATGTGCAACAAAATTCCATGTAGTTTTTGGGGTTTGTTTAGATCAGTCCATCCTCTACAGAATTCACGCCATAACACAGAAACTGGACTCAGAGTAGCTGAAGCAGTATGTCTCCATGTGTTTCACTGTACTGCAGTATGTGTTTGAAGTGGCGCCTGAATCCTCGACCTCGCAGGTATGCTGACAGGCGAGCAGAAATGATCACAAATTACATTAAAAATCAGAAATTTTAGGACTAAAAGCTCGAGCAGATGCAGCTTTTTTCTATTTGTGACACGGTTTGAAGATTTTTTGAATAGTTTAAGATGTATGTTGAAAAGATGGGTGGAGCCTCCGTGACACCACCCGTAGGGTTCTGATGTACTAAAGTCATTGATCAGCCATTGGAGCTGAGAAGGGGGTGTGAGTGTAGAGGTGGATGATTGACACCTATCAAACTCCAACCTGCCTGCAGCTAACAGCGAACCAAGCTAACAAGGAGCTGAAGGGACTAACAGACGTAACAGGCTAAAGCTAAATCATGCTAGCTGGCTAAAAACTGCAGTTTTTAGCCTGCATCTATGCTGAATTTTATTATTAAATAACATTTAAATGGATGAGTTATTAAAAAAAAACTCCACCCACAGTTGTCATGAAAGTAAACCTGACCTGGTAAACCTAAAATGTTTTTTGTACCAGGCTGTAAACATGTTTATTTCTGCTGTAAACATGTTTATTTCTGCTGTGAAGTTGGTCTTTTTAACATGGGAGTCTATGGGGATTTGCTCTGTTTTGCAGCCCCTAGTGGATGAAGCGGGAACTGCAGTTTTTGGTACTTTTGGCACCGCTTCATCTTTACTTTTAACCACTGAATAGGGTGGTCAGATGTCACGCTTTGTGCGGGATCGTCCCACATTTCTATTACTTTTCACACATCCCACAAAACGGGGCGCTGTCCCACATCGTTATGACCAGTCTTCACTTTTGTGAAGGAAAAATAACAATAACAAAACTGGCTTTTACTAATTGTGTATGGCAAAACATTTGTCATATCACACCACCTGCTGGTTTGAGTTACACTCATGTCAATCAAACTAGGAGGCGGGACTTAATGCACAGCTAGGATGCACCGGTGCACCCACTAACGAAAATACATAAATAAATACACCGATTGATCATGGAGGACAGGGAGTGAAGAAGAAAAGAAAGTGATGTTCCAACAAAGACTGGGAAAGCAGATATTCCTGGGTTAAACCTGTTCAAGGAGACTGAGAGGGTATGTTGTGATGTTTGTATGTTGTGATGTTTGTCAAAGTCATTTTTCTGTGTCACAAGGCGGAGAGTATGACGTGAAATGGCACAAAAAATCCGAGTCATAAAAAACGCACTACTCGATAGTAATTTTATTACCAATGAGCAGAATAGAACGTTTTTTTTTATTTTGTTTATTTTAACTTTGTCATGGCAGAGGGGAATCACACATTGTCCCACATTTTCAGTCTTTGTCCCACATTTGGTGAGAGAAGATCTGGTCGGCCTACCACCGAAGGTTGCTGCTTGTTTAAATCTTAGACATAAAATCAGCCAGATTGCATGAAATAATGTTCAGAAAGTAGCTTGAAGCAGGCAAATGTGTTGTGGAGACTAAACATGGTAGAAAAAAAACTAAAGGAAGCTGTAACATACTATGAATCATCAACTAGGAGCTGAAATGGATTCTGCTGATTTATCATCAGTCAGCTGGTTAACCAGACAGAAGCCGTTAGCTGAGCGGCTGTAAATAAAAAAGGATAACTGTGTAGAAATACGGGTCCTGATGACATCACCTTCATCTGAAAGATGTTTTTCAGTGATCAGTAAGTCATGGGAATCAGACTTTATCAGAGCGGAAATGTTTGACCTCAACGCCAGTTTTCATATTATGCTTAGTTTTATTTATTAGTTGTGGAAAAAAATAGAAGAATATCTCAACATGGTGTCTGCACACCTGCTGCTATGAAATCCCACGCTTCACCTTAGTGACACCCAAACTGGCATCAGCAGTCCGGAGAGGCAGCTGTACAGGCTGCAGTCACAGGGCAACGGGGCAGAAGGGACAGCGGTTGCCAGATGCAGCAGGACTGCAGGTGGAGCTTTGGCACATGATGATGTGACTCGATATCGTTCCTGCTTCCCTCCTGTTGTCATGTGTCGACTGGGTAACACGTTACATCTTCGTTTGGGTCGGACCAACATCACCGGCTCTCCTGGAACTGAAGATGTCTCGACATGCGGTGCAGCAAGAGGCCACTCAGCAGCTCCGACATGGTGTCTTTGCTGCAGCTTCGGGCAGAGATGAGTGGGACGTTAGGCAAAGAATGACAAACCGGCTACATGAATTATAGAATAAATGACACTACAGACATCAGCACATCCTGGTTCTAAGATTAAACAACGGTTTACAGCCAATCAGAGCAGAGACATCAGCTGAGAAGCAGCTCAGTTTTTCTTTTTAATGATCACGTATGGCCTCATTTCAGCCTGCAAGACAAGAAAAGTGGAAAAATGTGAAAACTAAATGCTGCCATCAGTCCAAACAACTCGTGTCCTCAAAACCAACTGAAATGCGGTTTTCCCGGTCGGCTGATCATCTGTTCCAGGTGTCTTTGGAATTCCCAGAAATTCTGCCGAAGACTGGAACGTGCTTTTGGAAGATCCGATTAGGTCGAGTCGTGCAGCGTGATCGCAGTCCAGACCTTAGAAGCGATGTTAGTTGCATCGTTCCATCTTTTTGTCTGCTCGTTGCGTCCATCAAAGACATTTGGAAACGTATTGATTAGCGACTCTTAAACCTAAAACTATCAGACCAGCACACTGTAGAAGAAAATGAACTGATTATTAATCATTAAGGGCAGTTGAGTGCATATCATCTCCTTTTGGTGCTGAAATTCATGCTCTTCACTCAGAAATGAACTTTTCTCATCCTGATCCGACGACTTCCAGGCTGCGGTGAGACGTTCTGTGTCTGGTCAGCGGCTTCGCTTGCAGCCTCTCTGCTTCCTGCCGGGTTGGCACATGTCAGCTCCGTGTCGGTTTAAAGAGCCTTTCTGTCCGTTTTGTCCCATTCGTCCTCCACAGCTGCCAAGGTCGTGCATTATGCTCTCCTCTTTTGTTCATTTATTTTTTCTCTGAATAGAATTTCACTGCAATCTAAAATGTTGTTTTTCTTACATTATTTACTTCAACAACAGTTGTTTCTTAGTAAACTGTGAGCATAACAGCATCTGTTGTTTGGCTTTTATTGATCTGAAATACCTTCTTTTATCTGGGAAAAGGTGATGTATTTGTCAGGTTTTGACCACAGTGAATATAAAATATTGATTTTAGAGATGAAGTGACCTTACATCTTACAACACTTTTACAAGATAAAAGATAAATAAAACTATCTAAAGTAAAATTGGCAATATAGAATATGGAAATTTACAATATATACAACATGTGACTAAATGCAGTGCCAGTTTACACAGGGGCTTTGAAATGAATGTTATCTGTCACAAAGTGGGGAGTTATTGTACATCTGTATAGAGACTGGTATGAATGTGTTCTTGTAGCGCTCACTGTGACAGCGCAGCTGTAAAAGTCTATTGGAGAAGGAGCTCCTTTGCCCCTCTACAGTCCGGTGGAGTGGATGAGCAGGATTGTCCATAATAGAGAGCAGTTTGTCCAGAGTCCCCCTGTCCCTCACTGTCACAAATGTCTCCAGTTGACAGCCAACCACCTGTCCAGCTTTGCGGATCAGTTTGTCAATCCGAGAGATGTCCCTTTTGGATGTACCGCTGCCCCAGCAGGCCACAGCGAAGAACAGGGCGCTGGAGACCACAGACTGGTAAAAGATCTCCAGCAGTTTACTGCACACATTGAAAGACCTGAGCTTCCTCAGGAAGTACAGTCTGCTCATGCCCTTCTTGTAAACAGCATTACAGTTGTCCCTCCAGTCTAGTCTGCTGTTCACATGGACTCCGAGATATTTGTAGCAGTCCACTATCTCCACCTCTGAGCCCTGGATGGTGATTGGCTCCACTGGTGTCCTCTTTCTCCTGAAGTCGATGACCAGCTCCTTTGTCTTGTCCACATTCAGGAGCAGATGGTTAGCCTGGGATCACTTCACAAAGTCTGCAATCAGTGCCCTGTACTCCATCTCCTGTCCATCCCCGATACACCCCACCACCGCAGAGTCATCAGAGAACTTCTGCAGGTGGCAGGACCCGGAGCTGTACTGGAAATCAGAGGTGTACAGAGTGAACAGGAAAGGAGACAGGACAGTGCCCTGCGGAGCTCCTACATTACTGACCACAGTATCAGACAGGGTGTTCCCCAGCCGCACATACTGAGGCCTGCCAGACAGGTAGTCAGCAATCCAGGAGACAGTGGAGGAGCTGACACCCATCCCGAGCAGCTTGTCACTCATCAAAACAGGCTGAATAGTGTTAAAGGCACTCGAGAAATCAAAAAACATGATTCTCACCGAGCCTTTAACACTATCCAGGTGTGAGTGAGGACGCTGCAGAAGATAGATGACAGCATCATCCACACTAAGTTGAGCCTGATATGCAAACTGTAAAGGGTCCAGGGCAAATGACACGAGGGGTCTCAGCTGGGCCAGGACGAGTCTCTCAAACACCTTCATCACGTGAGATGTCAGTGCAACCGGTCTGAAGTCATTGAGGCCAGATGGGACGGGCCTCTTTGGTACCGGTACTATACAGGAGGTCTTCCATAGCACCGGTATCTTCTCCAGCTTCAGACTCAGGTTGAAGATGAGGTGCAGGACTCCAGTCAGCTGAGCAGCACAAGTCTTCAGGACCCATGGGTTGACTTTGTCCGGTCCAGGAGACTTGTTCTGACGAACCTTTTCCAGCTGCTTCCTCACCTGGCCGGCTGTCAATGTCAGAGGGGATGTTTCCTCTGTGGGGGTGGGGGGCAGGTAGGGGGGTAGAGGTGTTGAGCTGCGACAGGGGGGCAGGTAGGGGGGCAGGGGTGTTGAGCTGGGACAAGGGGGCTGAAGGTGAGGGTTGTTGATTGTCCGTCTGAGTGCTCTGTGGGGAGGTGTGTGTAGACGGTCCAGGAAGTGTGAGTACAGGAGGGGAGGAGGAGGGGGCAACAGGAGGTGAGAGGCTAAATCTGTTGAAATGCAGATTGAGTCGTTCAGCCATGTCCTCTCCACCATCCTGTTGTTTGGCTTTGGTGTTGAAGCCAGTGATGGACTTTACACCCCTCCAAACCTCTCTGGTGGTGTTCTGCTGGAGCTTGGCCTCCAGCTTCCTCCCATAAGCGCTCCTACACTCCCTTAGTCTGACCTTGATCTGTCCCTGTATCTCTTTCAACTTGTCCTTATCAACAGACGCAAAAGCCCTCTTCTTCTGATTAAGAAGACCCTTCAGCTGACTGGTGATCCAGGGCTTGTTGTTCGGATAACAGCTGACAGTCTGAGTGGGCACAGCTACATCCTCACAGAAGTTGATGTAGTCCGTGATGCAGTCCGTTAAACTGTTGATGTCCTCCCCATGGTCCTGACAGAGCACATCCCAGTCTGTAGTGCCAAAGCAGTCCTGCAGCGCCTCAGTGGCCCCCTGGCTCCACTTCCACTGTTCTAGTGGAAACAGGAAGCCTCTTCACAACAGGGACATACTCCGGTGACATCCAGATAAGGTTATGATCCGATCGGCCGAGGGGGGGCAGGGAAACGTCAAAAACTCAGACCACATCTCTTATGTTACGTCACCTGGACATAAAAACCGCCTTGGCCTGTCGGAAACTGACCATGCGAGTCTGAAATGAAGTGGCCAGATCAGGTCCTGCAGGATTTTAGATGTTTGCCCGTTGCAATGCACTTGATTCTAATTAAATCTCCTTTAAATAGTCTGGATGTTCTGCTCAGTCACACTGACACATTAATCTAGTTCTGGTGCTGCAACAGGAAATGACATCGCTAGCCCCTGAGCGACGATGTAGAGTCTTGCTAAGCGAAGCTTGCATGGGGAGCGTGTGGGGGTTGACGTCCTGCATAGGGAGCGTGTGGGCGGTGCCATCCTGCAGGGGAGCGTGTGGGTGGTGACGTCCTGCATAGGGAGCATGTGGGCGGTGACGTCCTGCATAGGGAGCGTGTGAGCAGTGACGTCCTGCAGGGGAGCGTGTGGGCGGTGACGTCCTGCAGGGGAGCGTGTGGGCGGTGACGTCCTGCAGGGGAGCGTGTGGGCGGTGAAGTCCTGCACGGGGAGCGTGTGGGCGGTGAAGTCCTGCACGGGGAGCGTGTGGGCTGTGAAGTCCTGCACGGGGAGCGTGTGGGCGGTGACGTCCTGCACGGGGAGCGTGTGGGCGGTGACGTCCTGCACGGGGAGCGTGTGGGCGGTGAAGTCCTGCACGGGGAGCGTGTGGGCGGTGAAGTCCTGCACGGGGAGCGTGTGGGCGGTGAAGTCCTGCACGGGGAGCGTGTGGGCGGTGAAGTCCTGCACGGGGAGCGTGTGGGCTGTGAAGTCCTGCACGGGGAGCGTGTGGGAGCTGACGTCCTGCATAGGGAGCGTGTGGGCGGTGAAGTCCTGCAAGGGAGCGTGTGAGCGGTGACGTCCTGCAGGGGAGCGTGTGGGCGGTGACGTCCTGCAGGAGAGCGTGTGGGCGGTGAAGTCCTGCACGGGGAGCGTGTGGGCGGTGACGTCCTGCACGGGGAGCGTGTGGGCGGTGAAGTCCTGCACGGGGAGCGTGTGGGCGGTGACGTCCTGCACGGGGAGCGTGTGGGCGGTGACGTCCTGCACGGGGAGCGTGTGGGCGGTGACGTCCTGCACGGGGAGCGTGTGGGCGGTGACGTCCTGCACGGGGAGCGTGTGGGCGGTGACGTCCTGCACGGGGAGCGTGTGGGCGGTGACGTCCTGCAGGGGGAGCGTGTGGGCGGTGACGTCCTGCAGGGGGAGCGTGTGAGCGGTGACGTCCTGCACGGGGAGCGTGTGGGCGGTGACGTCCTGCAGGGGGAGCGTGTGGGCGGTGACGTCCTGCAGGGGGAGCGTGTGGGCGGTGACGTCCTGCAGGGGGAGCGTGTGGGCGGTGACGTCCTGCAGGGGAGCGTGTGGGCGGTGACGTCCTGCAGGGGGAGCGTGTGGGCGGTGACGTCCTGCAGGGGGAGCGTGTGGGCGGTGACGTCCTGCAGGGGGAGCGTGTGGGCGGTGAAGTCCTGCAGGGGGAGCGTGTGGGCGGTGAAGTCCTGCAGGGGGAGCGTGTGGGCGGTGACGTCCTGCACGGGGAGCGTGTGGGCGGTGACGTCCTGCACGGGGAGCGTGTGGGCGGTGACGTCCTGCACGGGGAGCGTGTGGGCGGTGACGTCCTGCACGGGGAGCGTGTGGGCGGTGACGTCCTGCACGGGGAGCGTGTGGGCGGTGACGTCCTGCACGGGGAGCGTGTGGGCGGTGACGTCCTGCACGGGGAGCGTGTGGGCGGTGACGTCCTGCAGGGGGAGCGTGTGGGCGGTGACGTCCTGCACGGGGAGCGTGTGGGCGGTGACGTCCTGCACGGGGAGCGTGTGGGCGGTGACGTCCTGCACGGGGAGCGTGTGGGCGGTGAAGTCCTGCAGGGGGAGCGTGTGGGCGGTGACGTCCTGCACGGGGAGCGTGTGGGCGGTGACGTCCTGCACGGGGAGCGTGTGGGCGGTGACGTCCTGCACGGGGAGCGTGTGGGCGGTGACGTCCTGCAGGGGGAGCGTGTGGGCGGTGACGTCCTGCAGGGGGAGCGTGTGGGCGGTGACGTCCTGCAGGGGGAGCGTGTGGGCGGTGACGTCCTGCAGGGGGAGCGTGTGGGCGGTGACGTCCTGCACGGGGAGCGTGTGGGCGGTGACGTCCTGCACGGGGAGCGTGTGAGCGGTGACGTCCTGCAGCAACTTGAACAGAACTTAACAAGCTGCAGGAAATCCATTTTATTTGATCAGGTGGTTGCAGCTGGGAAACATCCAGCATCCTGCAGGATCCTGGTCCTCCAGGACCAGAGGTGGGGACCTAACATTGGTCCCTAACTTGAAAAGTTGAATTTCAGCTGCACAAAACCTGCCAAGTATTTTAACACTGATAATATTTTGAGGAACCCAAACAGTCTTCATGTTTCTGATGAATCTTATGGACTCTGGCTTGCATACGTCTGTCATTTGGAGGATTCTCACTCTGCATCGTTTGCATTTATAGAAGACGATGTGTGTCTCTGCATTCGGTTTTTTCCCAGATGCATCATTTTCTGATCTAAACTGGAAGTTGTGAGAAGCAGTAGGAGTCGGCAATCAAATGAACAGATTTTCCTTTCTGTCATTTTAAACACACAAGCAGTCGACACCTCATTATGTTTTGACCCTCTTGCCATGCATTCCTGTATTCTATGTTTACCTATTGCAGAACATACATTTCTAATTACACAAAGAAAAGTTCTGTTCTGGAGCCTTTTCCTCACGATGAGACTTCTGCAGGAGTTTTATGGAGAATCCAGTCATTTAGGACTGAACAGCTGCAGATAAACTCAGCATCTAAAGCTTCACATCCATTTGAGATATTTTACTAATCTTCTCACGGGAGTTTGAGGCTGCAGGTGGGACAGAAAATCAGCTTTAAACTTTATTTTACACAACATGATGTTTTTCATACCTCGATATTAAAAAACCTTTTTGTATTAATGCAACATGTCTTGATGTATATTAATGTGTGGATGGATGTAGTCTGGTCTTTTTGAGGCAAACTTCTGACAGACTCCAAATAAGAGATGTTTATTCTATTCTATTCTATTCTATTCTACCGTTATTAAGAAGACGCTTTTCTACAAAGGAACTTCATAAGATTTTCATGAATCAGACTGAATCATGAGGTGGATGTGGAACGTTCTGGAAACAACCATCCAGAACGGCAACAAGTTTTCATCAGTGCAAGAGAACAAACGTACAACAAATTCAGTATCAATGAATCTGGAATCTGATCGTGGATCCATAGAAGATGGATGTCGGACCAGAACATCGGCTGCTGGATCAAAGTCTCACTGGAGGTTTCTAGTTTGATCTTGTTTTTACTTGTTAGCTCCAGGACAACTTCCACACTGGAGACCTTGCTTGCTTGCTCCGCATGGTTGTTGCCATGGTGATGACCCTTGCTTGAGTGGCTGTAGAGACCCTGCACTGCTGCCTTGTGGCTGTAGTGTGGACAGCATTGACCCAGGTGGTTCCTGTGGTGCCGCTGTGTCTGGGTAGGCTGGTTTCTCCTGGCATACTGTTTCCTCACAGCAACGTCAGACCAGATGTTTATGTTTATGCATATTTTTCTACTTGCATTCAGAAGATAGAGGGTATTCATCTGTGTGAGAACGGAGTGTGTGTGTGTGTGTGTGTGTGTGTGTGTGTGTGATGGAAAGAAACAACAATGAGGTGTGTGTTGTGAAACAGCTGCTGGTGTTTGAAGGTTTTTATTATTTTGTTTTCATATGCATAAACAGTTTTTATCATGCTTAGCGTTTTGCATGAAAAGCGTTTCATAAATAAAATCAGATTTTTTTAGAACGTAGAATTAAAAATATATTTTCCTGCATCAGAAACTCGTGTTTCTTTGTTTCCTGTGAAAAATCTCTACTCTGGTTATGTCCTAAATAATCCATGTTGGGGAGATGTGAACAACCCTCCGCCGCTAATGAAAGATATCTGGAACAAATTGTGCCTTTTAGAGCAGAAGCTGAGGATTGCCCTGTGTGCTGAGAGTTGGTGTGTTTTTAACAAAGAGCATCGGCGGGTGTATTGAGAGGTCTAACTGCAGGCTTCACTTCGACATGAAAGCAGACGGAACAAATGAAACCTGAATAAAGGAAAACGAAACCGCTGCAGTAAAAGGAAGGAAATCCTGAAATATTCGATGTGCAACACATCAGCCGACATCTCCCAGGAACTGGATGCTGTCTAACGTTCTGATTGCTGACAGAAGTACAGTGGAAAGTTCTCCTCCTCCATTTCCCTCTGATCTCCAGCTCTTGGCCCACCGCCCAGCGTGGCTTCTCCTCAGTGGTCAGCCAAAGTGCTGAGTAACTTGGCCAGCGCCTCTGGGGCTCAACCTGGGTGTTACCGGCTTCCTGAAAGCCTATTGATCGCCCTGAATGCTCGAACGCCTTGCTCGGTGCCCGTACGCTGCAGGATGTGGGCCTGTGTGTGAAATTATGCTTGCTGATGGGTTTGTGTTGGGCTGCGTGTGCGCATTGAATTCCTGTGTGCACGTCCGCAGCTGAGCTGTTGGGTTGAAAAAGTTTGTGTGTGACTGCGTTTGGCAGGAAGTTTTCTGCATTTTGTTTCCAACTTGGCTTTTAAATATGTTGACAAATACCGCCTCCATCACTTCGACCAGAATAGATCTTTAAAAACAGTTTTGAACTGGTTTCTGCACATGTGCAAAAGGCGCATTGTGGAAAGAGCTCTGCTGGGGGTCTGTGTGATGGAAAAGGCATGAAGCTGCAGCAAAAATCTACACATCACGTGTCTTATCTCGCTGCCATCTGGCATATTATCTTCTGCATGTATTTTACACATGCACAGACCCACCCCACCAGCACTGATAAACATGATTAACAGGAAGCAGCTTCCGCACGGGTTCTGCATCCAAACATCTAATAAGTGAGCGTGACCTCTTTCCACCTTAGAAGCAGAAGTTTCTTCATTTCTCAGTCCTAAATGAATTTACAAGCATAGAGCACATGCAACAGGTGCATCTTCACCTCTGTGTGGAGGCAGGAAAATCACGTGTACAGCTCATATGTTCACAAAGGTTTTTCTTTTCCCTTTTAAGTGGTGGATGTAGTTGCTCATGAATAAATTCAGAGAATGGAGACAGTAAGAGGAGTTTTCAGGGGCAAAGCGCTTGTAGACAACGGCCGCCAACAAGCTTATAACAATTAGAAGCTAAATATATGATCATGGTTTAAACAAACACCGATCTGCATCCTGTGACTGAGAAAACCGTTTTCCAGCCCAGTTCGTCACGTTGCAGCTGCGTTTGGCTCGGTATGAGTGACTGATTCTCAAAATCTCTGTTTTGAGAAGCAGAGATTTTGAGAAGCAAGCGGCACGGCTGACTCAGCAGAGACATAAAACCTTCTCAGAGACGTAAAAAGAGGCGGCGCAGTCGACGGTGGTGGTCTCTGTGACATCACGACCAGCTCTACGGAAACTGCTGCATCAGGGTTACAGTCGGCTTTCTGAAAACAGAAGGCAGACAGAATGTTTAACGTAGAGCATAAACCAGGCGCTCAGAGAAGAGAGAGGATGCAAACCAGAGGAACTATTATGCAACAAATCTGTTGACGTTCTGTAGCGTCACTGCATGCAACCTGGGAGTACACGGACTATTGTCTACCTGTTGGACACAAACTGCTCACAAATACACAAAACAGCAAAACAAATAACTCCAGTAAATAACCTGACCATTTCAAGCATACAATTTTTTTTTTTCAAAATAAATGGACATTATTTAATGCGTGGTGTGTCCGAAAGCATAATGTGTTCACACTACAGCTCTAAAAGTCCATGCAGGACATAGCTGCAGTTTTAATTTCAACAACCAGAGACAACAAACCTCTTTCATGTTAAATAACATGCCTGCTCAGTGAGGATGGTGATTATAATAATGTTTATTTATTTATCACTTAGCACATGTAAGGGTGTGAGTGCAGGAGGTCGGACTTTTAAGCATGCGATAGCTGTTTGGATGACGGAGGCGTATCTGCAGACACATGCTTTGTATTTTATATAATCGATGTTTTTTACTTTCTAAATATAATAACAGCGTTTTTAAAGCCAAACCAGATAAAATGAACGTGATAAAGAAGAGCTATCTGCTGCACAGCCATGCTAAAGTACATCACATGGAAGGTATTTGCTTCTTTTAGATATACAGAAATATTATACAGAAATTGTGATGCAAATAAGTTTTTTTCTCTGTTCATTCATTTAAATGTAAAGAATTTATGTCTCTGTTTTCACTGCTGTGCCCTTTTGCCCTCTGTTAGGTCACTTTTAGGCATTATGTTGCTAAGTGCAAGAAAATGTAAATAAACGCTGGTGTTATTGTTTGTGCTGAAACAGCTGAAACCATAGACTGTATATAAAAGATGTAGGTTTCTGAAGAGCTGAACTGAAGCTCAGTGGGCGGTTCCTACCATCACCATCTTGGCAGCGTCACGCGTGTGGTCTCTCCTGGAAAATACAAAATAGATCAAAGAGGTGGAGCTAAGAGGGGGGATGTGAGCGTCATGGTAGATGATTGACATCTAGCGAACTTTGACTTGCCTGTAGCTAACCGAGCTAACAGAGGTAAGCGGGCTAAAGCTAAGCCACACTGTTAAACCGTCTTAAAACCACGGTTGTTCAACATTTCCCTTCTTGCAGCGGGAGATTGGGTACCTGTCAATCAAAGGGACACACCCCTAAATATGCCGGATTAAGAGATGAAATTACATCTACACGTAAACATATTTATTCCTCCTGTAAACATGTTTATTTCTGCCGTAAACATGTTCATTTCTGCTGTGAAGTTGGTCTTTTTAACATGGGAGTCTATGGGGATTTTCTCTGTTTTGGAGCCCCTAGTGGATGAAGGGGGAACTGCAGTTTGGCTGAAACTCTCCTATTATTCAATCTTTATTACAAATCTTAGACTACAACTGGACTTCAGTTTTACAATAGATGGTCATGTTCACCCTTTTGTTTTAGTTTTTATCGGTTATGAAACGAAGTCAAACAGTAGAGGACATCGTGAGAAGGTGCTGGTGGACTGTTCAGTTGGATTCAGGTCCTCACATGAAGTGCTGCAGGCTTTTTTTTTTTTTTTTTTTGGTCTTCCTTCCCACCCCACAATATTACAGATGTTAAAATACAAAGAATTAATATAATAATGTTTGTTGCAAAGAACTGGACTAAGTTCTCCAACGTTCCAACAAATATAGCTATACTAAGTATGGAGGTGCTATGGAGTCTTCAGCTTGCTCTTAACAGTCAACAAGGACTCTGCAGAGCGGACAGAGTTTGGGAGATCATTCCACCATTGTGGCACAACAGAGGAAAAGAGTCTGGCTGGTGTATTGGTTATAACACGAGGCGTCTTTCACTGGTGGAACGTAGCATAGAAATATGGCCAGGCTGAGCGGTTTTGTTTGCCTTGTTGTCTCGTATACGTTGGACTACCGTAACCCCTCATCCACCTGCTTAAGCAAGGCCCTTGGGACCGTCTACAGATGGTACAAAATGCTGCTGCCAGGCTTCTGACTGGACCTGAGAAGTTTTACTTGTCCTGTTACGATGGCTTCAGGTTTTTTCTAGAGTTCATTTTAAGATGTCATTTCTCGCCCTTTTGACACTTTTGGGGTCTGTTTCTATAACTATTTCACATTTATTAAAAAGCAAGTATTGAAGATATTTTTCTGTTGAAACATGCAGAGAATTTCCTTCAGATGAGCTTACTTTACCTCCATTGTATAAAGTAGTTCACATGAACGTGATGTCAAGGATTTATTTGTATATTTAGCCTTTAGCTATAAAAACTCTTTCTTGCCTCTCAATTGCTGAGAATCTCTGTAAACTGGAGGGTCATGCACTACAGATGGAAGAAGTCCACAAGGCATCATTAAGCTTTTCTCCAGCAGGAGCATTTCTCAGCTTTCTCCACTCCTGGATCACATGCAAAGATCCTTACAGGATAATATTGTTCCACTGAGCTCAAAATCAATTGCAGACATTATTCTGACGTACATTGTTAATGTTAAACTCCAGTTTATGGTTTAAAAAAGGAGCAGTGTTGGTGTTAAACATGAGGGAGAAGCAGGAATATGCTCCTTGTAATGCTACTTGTTGAATTCTCCTGCAAACAGAGCGTCGCTGCAGGACCCGACACCCATCGGTGTGTTCCTTAGATTCTCCTGCAGACAGAGCGTCGCTGCAGGACCCGACACCCATTGGTGTGTTTTTTTAGTTTCTCCTGCAGACAGAGCGTCGCTGCAGGACCCGACACCCATCGGTGTGTTCCTTAGATTCTCCTGCAGACAGAGCATCGCTGCAGGACCCGACACCCATCGGTGTGTTTTTTTAGTTTCTCCTGCAGACAGAGCGTCGCTGCAGGACCCGACACCAATCGGTGTGTTCCCTAGCTGCTCCTGCCGACAGAGCGTCGCTGCAGGACCCGACACCCATCGGTGTGTTCCTTAGATTCTCCTGCAGACAGAGCATCGCTGCAGGACCCGACACCCATCGGTGTGTTTTTTTAGTTTCTCCTGCAGACAGAGCGTCGCTGCAGGACCCGACACCCATCGGTGTGTTCCCTAGCTGCTCCTGCAGACAGAGCGTCGCTGCAGGACCCGACACCCATCGGTGTGTTCCTTAGATTCTCCTGTAGACAGAGCGTCGCTGCAGGACCTGACACCCATCGATGTGTTCCCTAGCTGCTCCTGCAGACAGAGCGTCGCTGCAGGACCCGACACCCATCGGTGTGTTTTTTTAGTTTCTCCTGCAGACAGAGCGTCGCTGCAGGACCCGACACCCATCGGTGTGTTCCCTAGCTGCTCCTGCAGACAGAGCGTCGCTGCAGGACCCGACACCCATCGGTGTGTTTTTTTAGTTTCTCCTGCAGACAGAGCGTCGCTGCAGGACCCGACACCCATCGGTGTGTTTTTTTAGTTTCTCCTGCAGACAGAGCGTCGCTGCAGGACCCGACACCCATCGGTGTGTTTTTTTAGTTTCTCCTGCAGACAGAGCGTCGCTGCAGGACCCGACACCCATCGGTGTGTTCCCTAGCTGCTTCTGCAGACAGAGCGTCGCTGCAGGACCCGACACCCATCGGTGTGTTTTTTTAGTTTCTCCTGCAGACAGAGCGTCGCTGCAGGACCCGACACCCATCGGTGTGTTCCCTAGCTGCTCCTGCAGACAGAGTGTCGCTGCAGGAGCCGACATCTGTCGGATTTGGCACCCCAGCTTCTCCTGTAGAGCCAGATGTTTGGCACAGAGCATCATAGCAGGACAGTCGGCCAAATGCAGCCATTTATTTAATGCAAACAGAGCGGCGTTTGACCTCCGTCAATGAATTTGGCTTCAAGTTTTTATTTCAGGGCTGATTAATGACTGATGGCTAAACATCCCATTTCTACGCTGTGATCCGTGACCCTCTGTGGTATTTACATTTACAATCTGCTTGGACTGGTGGCAGCTTCTGTTTAATTTGACCAGGTAACCTGTTTTAACCGCTGTTTGCTGCTCAGTCTCGTCTAAGACGTATATCGTATTTTCTGCCAGTTTGTGTGAACGAATGACTAATCTGACATCCGATTATTGCGATTTGTTGATTAGGATCATCGCATGTCACATCCGGCTGTATACAGTGTGGAGTTGCTTCGTAGCTCCAAGGCTGAGTAGTCATGTGATATATCTTTATTTGACTTGAGCAGTGAATGCAGTGCCTTCCTCTGCCAGGCTTTACTATCATCTCCTGGCATCCCGCCTGCCCTATACGTCTTTGATGAAGCGCTTTGCCCTGACACTGACAAACACAAGCTGATTGAAGTTTGTTATGGTGCTCGAATAAACCTTCCTCTCTCCTTTCAGATCTGCTGCTCACCTCGTCAAGCTTAGCTTCAGGGGGATCGCAAATGCTTGGATACACAGATGCATTTTCATTTATATTTATTTTTTTTCACCTAAAACTTGAGTGGAATGCAATTATTTGTTTGAAATGGGGACTTAAATTAATTCATATTTTAGCAGGTGTAACCTTGAAACAGGCAGCTTCAAAGCCGAAGCCTGGAGGACTAAACATTTCCAGCGTGCATGGACCCGGCGTGTTTGTCGCTGCTGTCTGAGTTAGATGTGCATACACCATGTAAAACCTTGAAGAGTACATTTACTCGTGGCAGATATGCTCATTGATAAATGAAAATATGTAAGTGCAGGTTGTTTGCGTATGTTCATCTTCCTGCTGGCTTTGCCCTCTGCTCTCTGAGAAAAGCTGCCAGGTTTGCTTTTCTTAAATCGCACCAGAACAGCAGCAAACAAAACGCACATGAGACGTATCATTTTCCTGTCAGTCACTCGAAGAGAACAATTTGTTCTCCTCCTCTACTTCAGAGCCATTCATGAAACGCTGCTCTGCAAGCAGCGAACAGCAGAGTCTGTGACTCTGTTTGCTTCCTAATGGTGATTACAAATAAAATACACAATACGCAGCATTTATGTCAAAGAAAATAAGTCAGAGGAACGTAACTGAAAGAGCTGCAGGTTGTTTTGCTTCTGTCACGGCTGAAGATCACAACGGTAAACTACTAAATCAAATAAGATCTGCAGAAAGAAGCAGCTGCTAGATGGACAAATTGCTAATATGAATTTTCGGTCCTCTAAAGAAAGTTATTGATGCCTGAAACTGAAGAGAAAATAAAGATCAAAAGTGGAGATATTATCAGGAGTTTAGAAATGATGACCTTTTCTTGCTCTTTGTTTTTGTGCAACCAGTCATGTTGGTAAATGCTGCCCAGTTCTCTGCACAGATGACATCATTTTAACTTACAAATAGTCTTCAGAACTTTATTCTCATGTGTTTTAAGAATTCTTCAGTCCTAATAAAACATATGAATAAATTAGAGCAGCATCATTCATGGATGAGCATCCTGAGGCTGAGTCAATCGACACCATGTGAATGTTGGTGATACTCGAATGTGCACCTAAATGTTGCTGAACGTAGCAGAGGAAAGAGACTTTTACATGCCAGGTAGCGCTCGGAGAGGAGACAGGATGCACGGCAGATGCTGAGTTAAACTTTTTGCAGTAAAAATCTCCGAAGGTCAAGAGTTATTTTCTCCATGAATTAAAAACAATGTTGGAGGCATTTTCATAAAAAAATAAAAAACAATTTAACGTTCCGCGGTCCGACCCAGGAAAACACGCAGAATCGTTTCCATTTATTCCCTGAACTATAAGAAATGATTCTGATTGGCTGCTGGCTTTAGGAATGTACAACGCACTCCGACTGGTGATGGAAAAAGTAAATTTACAGTTCAGAACATAAACACCAGCAGAGAATAAATCCTACTGAGTTTTCTGCCTCCTTGACCTTTCCTTCTCCTGTCAAAATGACTTCTTTTAGTTGCTGACCAATATATCTCACTTGTTGCCATGACATTTGGCCCTACATATTGATTAGGTAGACATATGGATACTTTTCTCCCTCCTGCCTTCAGGGAAAAATATTCAACTTCGTTTCTGCAACAGTTTTTACCCGACGGGATCGGAACTGTGAAGCTTTAAACCTCTGGAAGAGATGAGTAACTTCTCCAGGATGTGTAGAACCATTAAATTCACATGGTGCTGATTTATTATTAATTATTCCAGATAAAACCTCCAGGCGAGACCTTTAAATGAGGCTCCTATATGAGAACAGGATTTGGCTTTGTTAGTACAGATCGTGTAGGTGACTGTTTACTAGTCACCTCAGGTGGATGAGTTGTAACGTGAAGCAACACAGAGGATTTCCCCGAGCCTCCATCCAGACCATCGTTACCTCACCGTAACCTGTTTGTCCCTCTTTTTGGCTAAGTTTTGCTGATCTACCGGCAGCAGACGGTACCGGAACCGACTACATCCTCACAACAACTGCTGAAATTACAATTTCAGCTGCTGCTTTTAGCACAGCAAGCACATACGTTGAAACCACGCTGCACGAAGACTCTGCTGCTAAGCTTGGACTGACTGAACTATTTAGTAAGTGCCAGCTTATCATAATCAGCTTTTGCACATTTCTAAGCTACTGATTCAACATCTGTGATCTTCCAGTAAATAACTGGAGGAATGTCAGTCCATCGCAGAGCACATTTTCTTTCTTTTTGCTGTTTGACAGTTTTTAGTGTAGTTTTAAAAATTAAAATTCTTTCACATATTTCACAAGTAGATAGATAAATATAGTTTCCATTGGGATCTTTATCTGCAGCACGAATGAAATGCTTCATGGAATAACAGGTGCGGGGTAATCTTACATTATCTGACGTATTAATACAGTTTCCTTCATAGGAACTCTTTCTGCTGCCATAATGTTCATTCAGATTTTCACTTTTGTGAAATAATTCAGTAGCTGCGTTTCCATCACCCCTACAATTAAGCAAAACCTCTACATTTCTAAACACCTCTCAGATATAACTAAAATGTTTTTATGCACTTTTTATTTCCTAATAAAAATTGAGTTTAATAGAAAACATGTTTTGGACGTGACATGTGTGGGTTAGGGTCACTTATAAACGATTAAAGAGAAATATATAACCTCAATCCTTGATAGCAAACTACAGCAAAATGCAGAGTTTTGTAAGGAACTATAGAGAGGAGAGAAGCGCTTCGTAAGCGGTGAAAAACCCTGGAGGAATGCTACATGGCTAGCTGGCTAAAGCCGCGATTCTGCTGCAACTGAAGTGAAAAACATCATCCAGTGGTTTGTCGACACTTAAGATATATCAGTTCATTAAACAAAAACCTCTAAAAGAAACGCAGTTAATATTTTCCTTGCTTGCAGATTTTTTTGTTTGTTGTTTCATGAAGTGTGTTTGTATGCCAGTTTCATACCAGTTCCCTAAAGACCGGAGGTTTTGAGACTCCAGAACGTAGCCAGAACCAGAAACCTGAGGTTCTGAGACTCCAGAACGTAGCCAGAACCAGAAACCTGAGGTTCTGAGACTCCAGAACGTAGCCAGAACCAGAAACCTGAGGTTCTGAGACTCCAGAACGTAGCCAGAACCAGAAACCTGAGGTTCTGAGACTCCAGAACGTAGCCAGAACCAGAAACCTGAGGTTCTGAGACTCCAGAACGTAGCCAGAACCAGAAACCTGAGGTTCTGAGACTCCAGAACGTAGCCAGAACCAGAAACCTGAGGTTCTGAGACTCCAGAACGTAGCCAGAACCAGAAACCTGAGGTTCTGAGACTCCAGAACGTAGCCAGAACCAGAAACTTGAGGTTCTGAGACTCCAGAACGTAGCCCGAACCAGAAACCTGAGGTTCTGAGACTCCAGAACGTAGCCAGAACCAGAAACCTGAGGTTCTGAGACTCCAGAACGTAGCCAGAACCAGAAACCTGAGGTTCTGAGATTTCAGAACGTAGCCCGAATCAGAAACCTGAGGTTCTGAGATTTCAGAACGTAGCCCGAACCAGAAACCTGAGGTTCTGAGACTCCAGAACGTAGCCCGAACCAGAAACCTGAGATTCTGAGATTTCAGAACGTAGCTGGACCCAGGACGTGTCTGAGTGGAACCTCTCCCATCAACAGCTATTCTCAGCTGTTGAAATCCCATCGCCATGGCAACGGAAAGGGCTCAAAACAGCAGCTTGACACCTGAAGAAAGTAGAAAAAAAACTTGACAGATTTCCCGACGTGGAGGCGGCGCGGCTCTTCTACAAGCTGATTCTGATCTTCATCACCACCGTCATGCTTTGGCGTTTTTGTTTGGTTCTGAACCTCTCAGACCCAGGTCCCAGTTCCTCCTCCTCATCCCTACGACTTCTTTTTCTTCATTTGTGTCAGAAGTTTAGACTTTCAGAGCATATACAGCTTCAACATAACTGATTTAATTAGATAAAGTTCCATAATGATATCAGTAATCTCGTAATGCTGCAAAAAGAAAATGAAGCTGACCTCCAGCAGGAAGCAGGAAATATTGTGTTGCTAAGCATTCCCATCCTCCTGCTAACTGCTTTTAGCCCACTGACAAACATCTAGTGGCACACTGAACACATTCCTCTGCTTCCATGCCGTCTTTAAATGTTTGCTTTTTGTTCTTTTTCATATGAGGACGAGAGTTGAAGGATATGCCGATCTGTGCTTCACTTTCAGCTCATGCAGACGGCGATTCACCAACACAAATGCTTCCTTTTCCTTTTATCAGATCCTGAAATAAACCAGCTTACTGCTCCCTCTCCTTCCCCTTTACTTCCCCCTCCCTCCCCATATTCAGTTCCATCTTCCTCCCCACCCATCCATTGTGCCTCGTCTCGAGCTGATGAGTGTAAAAGTTCTGCAGACGGTTCTGGGTGGACAGTGGGAGGCAGGAGAACGATACACACTGAGATAACAACTTTTCCTCTTCTGCTCTTTATCTTCTTACAAATCGATGATTGTGCAGCTCAGTTATTCCTGATCCTTCCTGGTGAACATTCGATCCGTACTGTCCACGCCTTTCTGTCTCCTAGCACCAGCGCATTCATCCTACGACTGGAAGGCAGCGGACTCTGAGGCCGCTCCATCACCTCGTTGCTCTCAAGTTGTCTTGTGGTTTAATAGATAGATGCTGCTATTCTCCGGTTCTGACACCTGCTTCAGCAGAACATCTTTACTGTCAGTTTCATCCTGCGCTCTTTCCTCTTCGCACATGTCAGGATCAAAGACCCGACGAAAAGCCTGGTGCAGAGTCAGTCATCCAGAGAGGCTGTTTGCCACACGATCATCACCGGTGTGTTTGTGTTTGTGTGTGCTTTATTTATCTGCTTGGTTTACACTGTGAAGGGCAGAGCTTAAAATAAACTCTGAAACACAAGAAATATCAAATTATCTGTTTACATTTTATACTTGAAAATTCCTGGAGTGCTCCAGCTATCCTTGAGGAGACAGAGCAGGCTCCAGCACCTCCATGACCCTGGAATAAACATGGAGATGGAAGCTGGAGAAATATTTCCTTGAGAGTCTTTAGAAATGGCAGCCCTTCTGCTTGTTGTTTAAGCTTGAAACTATTCTTTGAAGCGCCTGACTGGAAAACTGAGTGTGCCCACCTGAAGCACATAGTTGCACATAGTTGCCAAGATAGTTGGCCCATCTTGAAGCATCAGAGTCCAAGTCCGGTCCTGGAGATCTACTATCCTGAAACATTAGATGCTACCATTCTCCACCACACCTGAATGAAATGTCTCATTTCCAGGCCTCAGCAGCGCTGCAAGCCACGCGGACGAGGGAATTTAGATATTTGATTCAGGTGTGTCAGAGAAGTGATGCTCCTAAAAGTTGTTATAGGAGAGTAGATCTCCCGGACCAGGCTTGGACAACTCTGTCTCAGGACATTGGTTGGTTTTTCAGGATTTTGATGCAACAGGTAGAATTACAATTAGACAAGTGAATGGAGTAGCTGGCAGAGTAGTGACTGGAAAGTCTTCTAGACAGGTGAGGCATGGCTCAGGTGAGGATTATGGAAAAAGAAAAACCTTTGACTGGACAGGAAGACTAATTCCAGGAAACAACATAAAACTCATCGAGAGATAAGAATATCAAACCTACATGTAAAGGTATTTTATCTGCTTGTTAGTTTATATGTGCAGCACCTTTACTTGATTGGACTTGGCGAAAAGACCCCTGAAAGAACATCTGCATCGAGGGGGAATCGCAGACAAACAAGACAAACTGAGAAATGGAAACTGAAACAGATGATGCAGTCAAACCTGGAAACTGACCTCTAAAATCTTTATTTCACTGACAAATCTGTTATTCCCAGAGCATCTTGTAATGTATAGCCAAAAGCCTGCAACTGAAAGTCCATCAAGAAGTTCATCTTTAAATCTTAATATGTTTAAGGTCATGTCTTAGAAAAACAGTTCAACCTGTTTGGCAGTAAAAGAAAGTGAAAGCATTTCCACTGAACGGAGTTTAGCTCATGAACACCATTCAGTGGCAGGTAACGCTGTTCCAGGGTTTCCTACTGGCTGTGGAAGATTCTCCACGGCTTTTCGAAGCATTTCTCTTCCTACTTCCTGGTAAAACTGCATTTCGCTGTTTGCTGTCAAGGATGGAGGTTATATTTTTCTCTTATTTGTGAAAAGATTTCCATCTCCTCTTCCGTCCATACACACCATCTTTACCTGTAAAAGGACCGATCATGGGACCACCCCCCCCTTACGTCAACTGAACCAGTGTTTGCAAGGTAGTTATGTGACATATATACACATATGACTCCCCCCGCCCACACCCCCCACTGCCATGAGGGTATAAAAACCGAGCGATATTTGGATGTTTCCGAGATGTAGATGTTTCCATGCCGTTTTTATTGCAATGTTTAGGTTTTCTCATGGTGATGAAAACGCAGATGATTAAAACTTTGGTTTATTGGGTGACATGACGGTAAAAACAAAGGCATCATTTTAATGGTTGAGATTGTTTTTTTTTCCACGTTAGTGATCCTGAGAAACGACCTTTTCCAAACTGAGGTAAAATCACCTCCAACCAGTAAGACGTTGAAGAAAGCGCTGAGGCGAGATGTGTTGATGGTGTCTGCATGTTGCTGACATTGAACAGTTCACACCAGGACTCTGATGTTCCCTCGGATCAGAAAGTAACTGTACTCTAAATGACTTTAGTTACCGTACATCAAAGCCAGATCAACACATTTTTACCTCACCTGATGAGAAATCTCCCATCCAGCACGATGAGCTCAGGTTTGGGCGGAAAGATCTGCTGAAGCCTGGATTAAAGGTTCCGTCTTCAGGAGAAATCCTGTGGAATTATCTTCCCAGAAGAAGCCTTGTGAATCCCAGGAATGGCTCTTACAAATACTCCACCATAAGAAACTCTGGGGTAAAATGCAGTTCAGGCTGTAAATACATTTTTCAAAGCAGCTCCGTCTCTAATGCCAGGTGATTATTTGAGGACGGTTTTCTCCGGAGTCTTTTTGTTTTTATGAGGCTGAGCAGAGTTAGACACGGCAGCTATCAGCTCAAACACAGCCATGGTGCCACCTTTGAGATTACTCCTCTGATTCACATCTCTCCCATCATGAGACTTGACATTTTATTACAAGACACAAAATAGTCTTTAAGAAACCTCAAAGGGAAACTTTACCACCTGACAGAGGAAGAAAATAAATATGGCTGACAAAAAGAGCGGAGCTAATGTAAATCCTTTGATAAGAGTAGATGTTAGCGTTATTCAACGTGATGTTTCTGCCGCAGGTGGAAAAAAGGAAAATATTAGTTTAGAAATTAAAATATTGAATAGCTGGCATGGTGTTTGAACCCTTCCTCACCTTTTCAACCATCCTTCTGGAGGTTTGTAGCCGACGACATGGAGTTAATCCTGCAGGCATTTGTTTTATAACATGCCATTAGGACTGCTCTACATGTGTGGAATCTTTTTAGTAGAAAACCTGTAAACATAGAAAATTTCTGCTAATTTGAGAAGAAAAAGTCTTATTTTTGTATTTTCATTTCCTTTTTAGTTTGTTTAGCATCATCTTTAGAGCCTTCTGCAAGTCACCAGATTTATTTCCATGCATGAGTTGTGGGTTGTGACCGAAAGAAGGAGATCTCGTATACAGGCGGCTGAAATGAGTTTCCTCCGCAGGGTGGCCGGGCTCTCCCTTAGAGATAGGGTGAGGAGCTCGGTCATCCGGGAGGAGATCAGAGTAGAGCCGCTGCTCCTCCACATCGAGAGGAACCAGTTGAGGTGGCTCGGGCATCTGGTCAGGATGCCTCCTGGACCTCCCTGGTGAGGTGTTCCAGGCACGTCCCTCTGGGAGGAGACCCCGGGGAAGACCCAGGACACGCTGGAGGGATTACATCTCTCAGCTGGCCTGGGAACGCCTCGGGATCCCCCCCGCAGAGTTGGCAAATGTGGCTGGGGAGAGGGAAGTCTGGGCTTCCCTGCTTAGGCTGCTGCCCCCGCGACCCGACCCCGGATAAGCAGCAGAAGATGAGACAAGATGCACCGTTGCGTTAATTTATCTGAAAGATCTCATACTTGTGATTGGAGAGTCCCACCACTGCACAAAGCTTCTTTAGACCATCCCTAAGATCCTCCAAGGGGTTCAGGTCTGGAGAAGCTCCAGATCATCCCAAAGATCCTCCATGTGGTCCAGGTTCTGGACTCTGTGGTGTGAAACTGACGTCTCCTGTTCCCTGAACCGCTCTTTAACAATCTGAGCCCCATCAGTCCTGCAGGAAGATGGAATAAGATGCTGATTCAGGATATTCAGGTACGGCTGACCCTGAACCTAGACCTGAACCCTACTGGCTTGTAGAGTAGTCAAGCCTGTGGCATCACTTCATCTGTGTCTCTTCTTACCCTGATGTTCCATGACTCTGGAACAGGATCAATCCAGAGAATCAGACCTTCTTCTGGCTCCAGAGTCCAGTCTTTCTGCTGGTTCTGATCCGTGGTTTTCTTCCGGCTCCGGAGTCCGGTCTTTCTGCTGGTTCTGATCCGTGGTTTTCTTCCGGCTCCGGAGTCCGGTCTTTCTGCTGGTTCTGATCCGTGGTTTTCTTCCGGCTCCGGAGTCCGGTCTTTCTGCTGGTTCTGATCCGTGGTTTTCTTCTGGCTCCACAGCTGTTCAGTGTCATGGTTCATGTGGAAATGTTCTTACTGTCTCTATGAAACCTGCTCCTGAGTTCTACTGCTGGTTCTGGTTCTGGTTCCTTTAGACGTTCCAGTGATCACCATCAGCTTCATTCAGGATGTTTTTCCACCACGTTTTTTCCTGGAAGTCGATGCTTCTCCACCATCCTTCCAGTTTTAATGCTGTCAGGAGAAGTTTTTCAATTAGTTTATATTTACTTATAACTGTATGAAGTGTATGTTTATCTTCACCATACAGAGAACATGTCAGTGATTTTCCGTCTTGTTGACTGACAGCACAGGAAAACATTTTTTACAGTGTAGTCAGGGCACTGCAAAGCAACCAATCAGGATGACTCCATCCGAGTCTTGTGATTGGTTGGAAATATGACACATTGCTAGCGCTTCACCTTGCTGAGCGAGCGTGTTGACAGTACTGAGCGTAGATGCACAGAATTAACTTTAGTTTGCTCAGATTAGATGTTGCTCACAGTGGGAAAAGGTTTTGCTGAAGCACAAGAAGGCGGCCATAGAAACGCAGACGGACGGAGAGTTTCGTCCGTCTCCTGTCAGATATGAATCCAATTTGGTCCATTTTCAAGAGACTTGGGTTGACGCAGAAGAAGGTGGAAGACCTCCAGAGAAAGGCCAACACCAGAGAAGACAAGCTGGGTCTAAACCAGAATTCAGATACTTATGGAACATTTAAAGTTAGACAGAAACTTTCATTTCCTTTTAAACTGAATTAAAGCAAATATTTTCGGTGAGTGGAACAAAAAGGTTCTTTAGTCAACAAATAAAATCAACAATGTTTTAAATACACAACTGTATTTATTTATTTTATCATTATAGCTAAAAATTAATTTAAAGAATTTTTTTTAATGTTTATTATGAAGCAACATTCAGCTTGTTTTGTCCTCATGATGACGTAATGTCATTACAAGTAGAATCATAAGTTTTGCCTTCAAAATAAAGATCAGCAGCTGCAAACGAAGCTGAAATCCAGCAGAATTCACCGTAATATATAAATATGTAACTCTTCCTGACTTCTGTACAGTTACAGCTCTGCTGCATTTCAGGCATAAGATCTTCAAAGAGAGGGGAAAAAAACTAATTATTTGATTTATGGTGCCATATTAATCAGTTAATAACCCATTTTAAATAATAAAGAAACATTGCAATTTTTTTTAATACAGTATTTTACCTCTACAGACATATGTAATACATTTTTTGATAATTAGTAATATTTAGAATTTATCATGATTTAAGATTAAATTTAATGTATTCTATAAAATATTGATAATTAAATAATAATTATATTATGTAAATCTTTTATAAAATCATTTTCTTTTCCTATTTATTGTAAAGGCAAAGTTGTGAAATTACATTATGTTCAATGATGTCATGTTTATTTTTTCCCCAGTGAGTGGAATATATTGGATGACTCCATAACATCCACTGAAGTGGTTTATGTACAAAAATCACATCCTGCTTTATTGATATGCAAGAAAAAAGCTTGTAAATTGATGTCTACTATATGGCCACGATGTGTGCATGAAAGGGTTAAAATAATCTGTAGCTGCAGCTCCAGTTAAAGATCAGCCAGATTCAGCTGCACAGCCTTTGTCATGAGAACGATCACCTCATCAGAGTGTCTCTGGGCTTTTCGTGGCCATGAGCTCACCAGACTCAGACATGGATCTGGAGCAGAGCGGTGTCGTCTGATCCGGCTGCAGGAGCCGCAGCTTTGCAGGAAACTTGTGAACATGCAGAAGCAGCATGCTGGGCTGTATGCAACAGTTAAAGACAAGCAGAGGTTTTTATTTTTCTCCTCAGTTTAACGGTGTGTTAAACTGAAATGTTTGGGAGGCTGAAAAGCCTCCACCAACCGCGAACCTGCCTGGCTGAGTTTCTGGACCGTTCACAGCCTCCATGTGAGGTTTTTGGCCTGAAAGACACTTGAATACCAAACTTGAGGAAGAAGTAGAAGCCCCATGCCATGCCCCCCTTCTCATCTGGAATCATCAGTTTGGGGTTTCGGTGACCCTAATCCACGTTGTGGCGTTCTCTCCACCCTCAGCCAGACAAGGCATGGGTGTGTGTTTATGTGGATACTGAGTGGGATGAGCTGCATTCCGTCATTGTTGTCTGACTTCAAAGCCATCAGCTCACCATGCTCTCTTCTAAAATCCCCAAAAACCTGACATTAGAATACCATCAAACACTCTCTTGCAGCCTTTGAAATGCCACTAAAACTGTTTGGCGCTGCAATTTGCAGCTCTGAAGAGCAAGCCCGTGTTATTGAAATAAATCTGAGGCTTGTAATGGAATGAAAATGAACACATCGTTCATGCTTTGGCTCAGAAGCGAGAGTTGAATATGGAGATGGAGCCTTGTTTCCCTGCAGAGTAGGTTGCCCACTTTGTAGCTCTCCTCTGTTGTAGACATTTCTGTCAGATTTTACTTTCCGTTTGCCGTTCTTTACTGGTGCTGTCTCTGTTCCCCTCATCCGAACAGCAGACAGCGGTGCGGCAGCCAGGCCGATAAAAAGCAGACTTAAACAGTCATAAAGGTTAAGCGTTTCAAATAAGAACTTTGATAGACTTTAGTCTATTGATTTTACTGTCAGCAGAGCTAACCGCAGACTCTACCCCACTCCACTGGCCGCTGGAGGATGGATCATAAATCATATTCAGACCTGCTGGTGTTTTGCGATGTAAATGGTGATTGAGACGGCCGCATCATGATAAATGAGAAGCAGAATCTTCGTTTCAGTTTTTTTAATGAAAAATGAACATTAAAAGCTACAAACTTTCAGTAGATGGAAAATATGCGAATTAAAGGGGTGGGTTGTCCTTGCTCTGGCACCAAACAGCAGCTGTCTCCTTGTTGTGCACTCATCTGTAAGCATCAGGACTCTATAAATCCTAACATCACTTTCCTGATGCTGGGACTCAAACTGATGCTCGTGCATTTGTTTTCACATGTGCCGACGTAAGAAGTTGGGTTTTATCTATTTTCCAGCTAAACTTCTCAGAGCTGTGATGTTTATTATCACTGCATCACGCTGAAGAGAAATCGCATGCAATTTAATTTTAATTCAGTGTTTATAAATATGATACTTCACCTTTAGCTTCTGTGTGTTTTCGTCCATCCTCACTGTGTTTGATGCGCCATCTTTGTTTAGACGTGTCCAGGTCCTGAAGACGGGCTGTCCAGCTGTAGTGGAGCTGTGGACAGGTAGAAGTGTGAGCTTAGCGATGTTAACGCATTTCAGAGCTGTGATGTCCGAGCAGCTTTTGGTGTTGGAGGCTGATCCCAACCCCTGATTGATCAGTGATTTTGCAGATATTTTTTGCGCTGGTTGAACTAGTAAAAGCTTGTTTTGATGCTGTTTGAGTCATTTTCACCTGGATCTGATCCATGTTTGTGGAAAGCATCCAGCAACCTTCCAGCTTCTATGTGTAGAAACTATTTACACAATGAAGAGAAAATATACTGCAAGCGAAGAATGTTTCCAGCAACAGACTCGGTCTATGTTCGAGTGGTGATTCTCATGTCTGTGGGGCCCTCCAACAAGCATTTATTGCCATTTTTATATATTATGTGCTTATCATAACAAATGTTATGTTCTTCAACTTATACTGATTTTTTTTGTTTAATTAAATGTAAGCATTATGTTGCAATAAAGAAGATTAAACTCTGGTCAAATGTGTATTATTGAGGTTATTTTACAGCTAATACATTATACTGAGTAGTTTTCAGAGACATAAAAGCTGCTGGACGTGGAAAATAAAATAAACATCACCTGCACTCTGCAGCTTTCATCCATAACTTCTGTCCTGCACATGAGACGTCTTTTCTGTAAGACTCTTAAATTTACACTTAAGGTGAACTAAACGTCTTTATGTTATACAGAATATGTAAGGGATAATGCCCGACGAGGTGTCCATTATCAGAAATTAAATGGACGACGTGGAGGCGTGAACCGTTGCATGTCCTCCCCGATTCTCTTGATATTATGAAGAATTATAGTTTTTGGGCGGGAAATCATCACCATATTTTAATTGGAATCTGTTAAAAGGACGGGACGGCACTTCCGTTCAAAACCTTTATCTGTCACGTTAGATCAGCTGACTGAGCGCCGTGCACACACACTCACGCAATTTTTATACACACCGAGCTCCCTGGAGCACACAGTCACACACATCCCGCAACACGATTATATTCCACCATCATCAGTGATTAGTTGCAATAGTATCTGCAGCCGAATGAGCTGCAGGAGCTGCCAAAGTCAGTTACCATGGCAACGCCACAACAAGAGACATTAAATAGTCCACTCATTTTAAAAACACGATTTTAACAGTAAAATATTAGTAAATAACTTATATTATTTCCTTTGTGAGCGATTATGGTATAAGCTGGATAATGCCCAATGAGTTGTCCATTATCAGACATTAATGGACGCCTCTGCATCGTCAATTTATTTCTTATTATCTTTCTCAGACTCAGCTGCTCTGAGCTGAATTAGCTTCAGGATTATGTGAACTATGTACCATTTAATTGCTGAAATTTAATGTTTCATTTCAGCTTTTTGTTCATTCCACTATAAAAATGCAATAAAAGCAACTTGTCTGTATAGAATCATAAACATTGTTTAGTATTAAATGTGTAAAAAACTTGAAACTCTGGACCTGTTACAATGTCCAGCTTGGCTCCTCCCTCAGTGCAAAGTTAAAACTATTCCACAAAAACACTCAAAAAAAATTAATTAAAAGGAAGTATTTCAACTTATCTCCTAATGACAAACTAAAATTGCTGTTTTTGCAATTTCCCTGTGAAATTAATAAAACATTTTTTTATTTAATCGTGTGTTTCCATGTGCCTGCTGGGATTATACTGGGATGATTTGTATAAATTAAACCCAGTAGACAAACTGAACATGCTGGATCAGTTGTGATTTCTCCGTTTAATCATGTTGCTGTCTGACGGTCTGAGGAAGACGGCCAAACGGTAATTAACTTGCTGCACTACGAGGCTGATTCATGGCTGAATGGTGCTGTCTAACTGAAAACTCTGGTCAGTGTCATTATTGACAGAAAAAACAAATCTAGTTTTTATAGTGTTTTATCTTAGTGTGAAAAAGTTCACGACTCTCCATGTTGCAGTTTTATGGTAATTTATGCAGATCAGGTTGAGTCCCCACAACAACACAGTGTCATAATTTATACCAGCTCCTGTACAAACACCAGAATTTCCTGCATCTGCCTGCAGTAGAAAAACAGTTGAATTTAGTAGAATCCTTTAAAAATGTCAGATGGGACTATTTTTCTTCATAATGAAATATTGGCATAAAAACTGAGTTGCTTTAAACTGCAGAAGTTGTTGGATTAAAAAACTGTCGATGGGACAATTTTGGCCGTGAAGGTCAACAGTTGTTTCTGATGCCACATAAGAAATACAATCAATGAATAAAATGCAGGCATTTAATCACCATCAGACCAAGCTCATAATAAATATATTTGGAAAATGATCAAGTTCTTTTTTTAATGGCTAAGGCCATAATTAAATAATTTAACTGGCATTTTAAAGGGTTAAAGTCCTGAAAATTATTTTATTTTGCAAAAAAAATGTCCAAAAATGAAGTTGTTGATGGTGAGTAGTGTTAAGATAAGCAGTCTTTATAAGACCGACTTTTTTTGGGTCATGTGATGAATTAAGACTTTGTCCTTGTGATAGACGACACGTCTAAAATCATGTGGCTTGATGAATTCTAACCATATGGAGTATTTCCCAGCCTGATGTTTACAGTTTGAGGCGGTTCTTGTTCTCCATCATTACTGAGTGTAAAAAGCAGAAAGGGGGTTTATGTAAGACTCCATATGTCTAAGGCAGAAGTTTTCTCCTCGTTTCACACCTACGCTGAGTTACAGCCGCATAGTTCTTTTTGTACCATGAATCACAGACGATGCAGAACTCCTCTCTGAAAGCCTCCTTCGCCCGTTATCGGCAACAGTACGGATCATCACAGGAGGCCGAAGTGAAGAGGAGGTGACGGATGAGGGAGGGGAGGATTGTCAGGGCTGAGGGTGGGGGAGGACATGGGAATCATGCTGCAACACCGAGGGGAGTGTGTGAGGGAGATAAAGAGAGGATGAACATGATCAGAAGGGATAATGCCTGCTGGAGTGTTTGGTGGTATCTCCCTGAGTCAGACAAGACGAGTCCACATGGGCTTGCGTCGTGTGTGCAGAACTCAGGTGTGTTAGTCTTCAGGTCTGCAGCCACATCTTCAACCACTCCACCCCCTGCAGCGAGCTTTAACAACGAGGCCGTATGCAGGAATGGGTGCCATTGTGTCTAACTGATGCAATGAATTTTCTATTGAAAACAAATCAAATGCACTGGCGGAACACATTTATAACCTGCTGTCGACCAGCACAACAGCAGCCCTAAAACAAGAATATAGTAATGTCAGTAAAACCAGTAACAACAGAAATTTATAAAAGTTCAACACAATGTCAAGGCAGCCGGTTCTACGGTTTAGGAGCCACCACTGAAAAGGCTCGATCACCCCTATCATCAACTTCAACTTCTACAGCTAAGATCAACAGATGTAAGGGATACTTAAAGGATCCAATATGTCAGGCAGATAAACTGGTTTCTGCCCATTTACCTCCTTACAGGTCAACAATAAACCTTTAAAATCTACTCTGTTGGGACAGGGAGCCGATGAAGGGAAGCAGGTCGAGAGAGGTTCATGCTTTCTGGTTAAAAGGCAAGCGGCAGCGTTCTGGACCAGCTGCAGCATAGAGTAACCAGCCTGACCAGCACAAACATGCCCAAAGCATTACTGGGATCCAGTTGGGAAGTAATAAAAGCAGCGGAAAACATTCAAAGTTGGTCGAGTATCACATGCAGGTCTTTAACATCTGGTTTTAGTTATAGCTCCCAGTTATGTAGATGTAAAAACATTTGTAGGTCCCAGTTAATTAAGCAGCCTTTACTGGAGTGGTTTTATCTGATTCAGCCTTTGAATCCAGCATAAACCAACGTAAGATCTAAACAACACAAACAAAACAAAACAAATATTTCTGTCATAACGTTGGTTACCTAAATTAGCTTATAGCATCCAACTTTAGCCACATATACATTCACATTTCCAGATATCTTATATGCCTGCAGATCGTCTTCAAACATACCTCGTTTCTACATCGGACTGGTGCTGACACTGGTTCTGTGCCAATTAGTTTTGCCTTAAGCTATACTTTGTCAGTGGGTTGCACTGAACTATTCACGGTACTTTCGCTGCACATTGACCGTTAAAAACATCCACTACAGCCCTTTCAAAATAAGACGGTTCCGTGTTTACAGGAAGTTTCAAAACAATGTTTTAATCAATACATTCATACTTTAATAGGTGAAACTATAAATTATAAACTCACATCAACAACCTTTACAACGTTGCAACTTGGCCCAAAGATATCTTCTTCAGTTTTGTCCTTTTTTTTTAAGTTGAGCTGAAAACCATCCAGACTATAAATTCTCTGAGCCCTTCAGTGGTGTGTTTTCAGCTGGAGGTACATCTGAGCGTCGTCCACATAGGAAAACACATGTCATATTTTTTTGTAAATGAGGGTTAGTGGAACATGTAAAGCGAAACCAATATTGGTCCAAGAATGGAGCCTTGGGGAACTCCACACGGAAGAGGAGCTGCAGAAGAAATGGAAGTTTGAAGGATGCCTGGCTGAAGTATTTTTTTTTTTTCAGGTTATATGTTCGACATCATGGCTTGTCGTCTTCACACCACAGCTCACACCAGTGACGGTTCACTGTTTTTTTTCCTTCAGATTGGTGTGAAAACCATTTCCTGTTGTGTGTTGCAGTTGAGTTCGACGACTGTGCAGGGAATGAGGACGTGAAGTTCGACGTGTCGGATCCCAGCTTCCATGTGGACCGGGATCTGAAGTTGGTTCCCCTGCGAGACGTTCCCTACAGCGGACCGGTCCTGTTTATCTACGGGGTCAGTGCACATGCGGATGACGTGGCACAGGTGGATGTCGGCGGACTGCCGCTTCAGTCGGCTCACACTCTCAGGGTGAGTTGTGTATGTGTGTTATGTTGTTGCTTTTTTTTTTTAAATGAATTAATTTGATGTTGCAAATGACTTTGTGGGTAAAATTATGTGGAGAAATAAACTCTCTTTATATTCTGACCAAAGAGAGTGTTAAAACGGAAAATGACAGCAGTCTGGCCCTAAAACAAAACGTTAAATAAATAAAATAAAAATATTTTAAACCTGTTTATCCAGTAACTTGTGCTTTATAGAAAAGAGGAATAAAGAAATTCTGTCTGCAGGTCTGCTTTCTGACTGAAAACCAGATGCAGATGATCTGAGGGGTCTGCTGGGTTCATACTGGGTCCTGAATCATTCAGAGCTTCATAGACCAGCAACAGGACTCTAAAGTCTGTCCTCTGACAGACATGCAGACAGTATAAAGACCTCAGAACTGGACTGATGTGGTCCACTTTCTGGTCTGAGAAGAGGACTGGAGCAGCAGAGTTCTGAATGAGTCACAGGTGTCCAATAGCGCTCTTAGTCAGACCAGTAAAGACCCAGTTACAGTAATCAATATAAAATCCTGGACTAATTTTTCCAGGTCCTGCTGAGACGTCAGATCTTTTACCCGTCATTTATTAAGTTGATAGTAAGCTGGGTCCATCACTAGATCCAGATTTATGTATTGGTTTCTGGTTTTTAGGTCCAGGTCCATCACCAGATCCAGATTTATGTCCTGGTTTCTGGTTTTTAGGTCCAGGTCCATCACCAGATCCAGATTTATGTCCTGGTTTGGGGTTTTTAGGTCCAGGTCCATCACCAGATCCAGATTTATGTCCTGGTTTCTGGTTTTTAGGTCGAGGCCCATCACCAGATCCAGATTTATGTCCTGGTTTCTGGTTTTTAGGTCCAGGTCCATCACCAGATCCAGATTCATGTCCTGGTTTGGGGTTTTTAGGTCCAGGTCCATCACCAGATCCAGATTTATGTATTGGTTTCTGGTTTTTAGGTCCAGGTCCATCACCAGATCCAGATTTATGTCCTGGTTTGGGGTTTTTAGGTCCAGGTCCATCACCAGATCCCGATTTATGTCCTGGTTTCTGGTTTTTAGGTCCAGGTCCATCACCAGATCCAGATTTATGTCCTGGTTTCTGGTTTTTAGGTCCAGGTCCATCACCAGATCCAGATTTATGTCCTGGTTTCTGGTTTTTAGGTCCAGGCCCATCACCAGATCCAGATTTATGTCCTGGTTTCTGGTTTTTAGGTCCAGGTCCATCACCACATCCAGATTTATGTCCTGGTTTCTGGTTTTTAGGTCCAGGTCCATCACCAGATCCAGATTTATGTCCTGGTTTCTGGTTTTTAGGTCGAGGCCCATCACCAGATCCAGATTTATGTCCTGGTTTGGGGTTTTTAGGTCGAGGTCCATCACTAGATCCAGATTTATGTATTGGTTTCTGGTTTTTAGGTCCAGGTCCATCACCAGATCCAGATTTATGTCCTGGTTTGGGGTTTTTAGGTCCAGGTCCATCACCAGATCCAGATTTATGTCCTGGTTTCTGGTTTTTAGGTCGAGGCCCATCACCAGATCCAGATTTATGTCCTGGTTTCTGGTTTTTAGGTCGAGGTCCATCACCAGATCCAGATTTATGTCCTGGTTTCTGGTTTTTAGGTCCAGGCCCATCACCAGATCCAGATTTATGTCCTGGTTTCTGGTTTTTAGGTCCAGGTCCATCACCACATCCAGATTTATGTCCTGGTTTCTGGTTTTTAGGTCCAGGCCCATCACCACATCCAGATTTATGTCCTGGTTTCTGGTTTTTAGGTCGAGGTCCATCACCAGATCCAGATTTCTGGCCTGGTTTCTGGTTTTTAGGTCCAGGTCCATCACCACATCCAGATTTATGTCCTGGTTTCTGGTTTTTAGGTCCAGGCCCATCACCAGATCCAGATTTATGTCCTGGTTTCTGGTTTTTAGGTCCAGGTCCATCACCAGATCCAGATTTATGTCCTGGTTTCTGGTTTTTAGGTTGAGGTCCATCACCAGATCCAGATTTATGTCCTGGTTTCTGGTTTTTAGGTCCAGGCCCATCACCAGATCCAGATTTATGTCCTGGTTTCTGGTTTTTAGGTCCAGGTCCATCACCACATCCAGATTTATGTCCTGGTTTCTGGTTTTTAGGTCCAGGCCCATCACCAGATCCAGATTTCTGGCCTGGTTTCTGGTTTTTAGGTCCAGGTCCATCACCAGATCCAGATTTCTGGCCTGGTTTCTGGTTTTTAGGTCCAGGTCCATCACTAGATCCAGATTTCTGGCCTGGTTTCTGGTTTTTAGGTCCAGGCCCATCACCAGATCCAGATTTATGTCCTGGTTTCTGGTTTTTAGGTCCAGGTCCATCACCAGATCCAGATTTCTGGCCTGGTTTCTGGTTTTTAGGTCCAGGTCCATCACCACATCCAGATTTATGTCCTGGTTTCTGGTTTTTAGGTCCAGGCCCATCACCACATCCAGATTTATGTCCTGGTTTCTGGTTTTTAGGTCCAGGCCCATCACCAGATCCAGATTTATGTCCTGGTTTCTGGTTTTTAGGTTGAGGTCCATCACCAGATCCAGATTTATGTCCTGGTTTCTGGTTTTTAGGTCCAGGCCCATCACCAGATCCAGATTTATGTCCTGGTTTCTGGTTTTTAGGTCCAGGCCCATCACCAGATCCAGATTTATGTCCTGGTTTCTGGTTTTTAGGTCCAGGCCCATCACCAGATCCAGATTTATGTCCTGGTTTCTGGTTTTTAGGTCCAGGCCCATCACCAGATCCAGATTTATGTCCTGGTTTCTGGTTTTTAGGTCCAGGCCCATCACCAGATCCAGATTTATGTCCTGGTTTCTGGTTTTTAGGTCCAGGTCCATCACCAGATCCAGATTTATGTCCTGGTTTCTGGTTTTTAGGTCCAGGCCCATCACCAGATCCAGATTTATGTCCTGGTTTCTGGTTTTTAGGTCCAGGCCCATCACCAGATCCAGATTTCTGGCCTGGTTTCTGGTTTTTAGGTCCAGGCCCATCACCAGATCCAGATTTCTGGCCTGGTTTCTGGTTTTTAGGTCCAGGCCCATCACCAGATCCAGATTTATGTCCTGGTTTCTGGTTTTTAGGTCGAGGTCCATCACCAGATCCAGATTTATGTCCTGGTTTCTGGTTTTTAGGTCGAGGTCCATCACCAGATCCAGATTTCTGGCCTGGTTTCTGGTTTTTAGGTCCAGGCCCATCACCAGATCCAGATTTCTGGCCTGGTTTCTGGTTTTTAGGTCCAGGTCCATCACCAGATCCAGATTTCTGGCCTGGTTTCTGGTTTTTAGGTCCAGGTCCATCACCAGATCCAGATTTATGTCCTGGTTTCTGGTTTTTAGGTCCAGGCCCATCACCAGATCCAGATTTCTGGCCTGGTTTCTGGTTTTTAGGTCGAGGTCCATCACCAGATCCAGATTTCTGGCCTGGTTTCTGGTTTTTAGGTCCAGGCCCATCACCAGATCCAGATTTCTGGCCTGGTTTCTGGTTTTTAGGTCCAGGCCCATCACCAGATCCAGATTTATGTCCTGGTTTCTGGTTTTTAGGTCCAGGCCCATCACCAGATCCAGATTTATGTCCTGGTTTCTGGTTTTTAGGTCCAGGCCCATCACCAGATCCAGATTTATGTCCTGGTTTCTGGTTTTTAGGTCCAGGCCCATCACCAGATCCAGATTTATGTCCTGGTTTCTGGTTTTTAGGTCGAAGTCCATCACCAGATCCAGATTTCTGGCCTGGTTTCTGGTTTTTAGGTCCAGGCCCATCACCAGATCCAGATTTCTGGCCTGGTTTCTGGTTTTTAGGTCGAGGTCCATCACCAGATCCAGTTTTCTAGCCTGGTTTCTGGTTTTTAGGTCCAGGCCCATCACCAGATCCAGATTTATGTCCTGGTTTCTGGTTTTTAGGTCCAGGTCCATCACCAGATCCAGATTTCTGGCCTGGTTTCTGGTTTTTAGGTCCAGGTCCATCACCAGATCCAGATTTATGTCCTGGTTTCTGGTTTTTAGGTCCAGGCCCATCACCAGATCCAGATTTCTGGCCTGGTTTCTGGTTTTTAGGTCCAGGCCCATCACCAGATCCAGATTTCTGGCCTGGTTTCTGGTTTTTAGGTCGAGGTCCATCACCAGATCCAGATTTCTGGCCTGGTTTCTGGTTTTTAGGTCCAGGTCCATCACCAGATCCAGATTTATGTCCTGGTTTCTGGTTTTTAGGTCCAGGTCCATCACCAGATCCAGATTTCTGGCCTGGTTTCTGGTTTTTAGGTCCAGGTCCATCACCAGATCCAGATTTATGTCCTGGTTTCTGGTTTTTAGGTCCAGGTCCATCACCACATCCAGATTTATGTCCTGGTTTCTGGTTTTTAGGTCCAGGTCCATCACCACATCCAGATTTATGTCCTGGTTTCTGGTTTTTAGGTCCAGGCCCATCACCAGATCCAGATTTATGTCCTGGTTTCTGGTTTTTAGGTCCAGGTCCATCACCAGATCCAGATTTATGTCCTGGTTTCTGGTTTTTAGGTCCAGGTCCATCACCAGATCCAGATTTATGTCCTGGTTTCTGGTTTTTAGGTTGAGGTCCATCACCAGATCCAGATTTATGTCCTGGTTTCTGGTTTTTAGGTCCAGGCCCATCACCAGATCCAGATTTATGTCCTGGTTTCTGGTTTTTAGGTCCAGGCCCATCACCAGATCCAGATTTCTGGCCTGGTTTCTGGTTTTTAGGTCCAGGCCCATCACCACATCCAGATTTATGTCCTGGTTTCTGGTTTTTAGGTCCAGGCCCATCACCAGATCCAGATTTATGTCCTGGTTTCTGGTTTTTAGGTTGAGGTCCATCACCAGATCCAGATTTATGTCCTGGTTTCTGGTTTTTAGGTCCAGGCCCATCACCAGATCCAGATTTATGTCCTGGTTTCTGGTTTTTAGGTCCAGGTCCATCACCAGATCCAGATTTCTGGCCTGGTTTCTGGTTTTTAGGTCCAGGTCCATCACCAGATCCAGATTTATGTCCTGGTTTCTGGTTTTTAGGTCCAGGTCCATCACCAGATCCAGATTTATGTCCTGGTTTCTGGTTTTTAGGTCCAGGCCCATCACCAGATCCAGATTTATGTCCTGGTTTCTGGTTTTTAGGTCCAGGTCCATCACCAGATCCAGATTTATGTCCTGGTTTCTGGTTTTTAGGTCCAGGCCCATCACCAGATCCAGATTTCTGGCCTGGTTTCTGGTTTTTAGGTCCAGGCCCATCACCAGATCCAGATTTCTGGCCTGGTTTCTGGTTTTTAGGTCCAGGCCCATCACCAGATCCAGATTTATGTCCTGGTTTCTGGTTTTTAGGTCGAGGTCCATCACCAGATCCAGATTTATGTCCTGGTTTCTGGTTTTTAGGTCGAGGTCCATCACCAGATCCAGATTTCTGGCCTGGTTTCTGGTTTTTAGGTCCAGGCCCATCACCAGATCCAGATTTCTGGCCTGGTTTCTGGTTTTTAGGTCCAGGTCCATCACCAGATCCAGATTTCTGGCCTGGTTTCTGGTTTTTAGGTCCAGGTCCATCACCAGATCCAGATTTATGTCCTGGTTTCTGGTTTTTAGGTCCAGGCCCATCACCAGATCCAGATTTCTGGCCTGGTTTCTGGTTTTTAGGTCGAGGTCCATCACCAGATCCAGATTTCTGGCCTGGTTTCTGGTTTTTAGGTCCAGGCCCATCACCAGATCCAGATTTCTGGCCTGGTTTCTGGTTTTTAGGTCCAGGCCCATCACCAGATCCAGATTTATGTCCTGGTTTCTGGTTTTTAGGTCCAGGCCCATCACCAGATCCAGATTTATGTCCTGGTTTCTGGTTTTTAGGTCCAGGCCCATCACCAGATCCAGATTTATGTCCTGGTTTCTGGTTTTTAGGTCCAGGCCCATCACCAGATCCAGATTTCTGTCCTGGTTTCTGGTTTTTAGGTCGAAGTCCATCACCAGATCCAGATTTCTGGCCTGGTTTCTGGTTTTTAGGTCCAGGCCCATCACCAGATCCAGATTTCTGGCCTGGTTTCTGGTTTTTAGGTCGAGGTCCATCACCAGATCCAGATTTCTGGCCTGGTTTCTGGTTTTTAGGTCCAGGCCCATCACCAGATCCAGATTTATGTCCTGGTTTCTGGTTTTTAGGTCCAGGTCCATCACCAGATCCAGATTTCTGGCCTGGTTTCTGGTTTTTAGGTCCAGGTCCATCACCAGATCCAGATTTCTGGCCTGGTTTCTGGTTTTTAGGTCCAGGCCCATCACCAGATCCAGATTTATGTCCTGGTTTCTGGTTTTTAGGTCCAGGCCCATCACCAGATCCAGATTTCTGGCCTGGTTTCTGGTTTTTAGGTCCAGGTCCATCACCAGATCCAGATTTCTGGCCTGGTTTCTGGTTTTTAGGTCCAGGTCCATCACTAGATCCAGATTTCTGGCCTGGTTTCTGGTTTTTAGGTCCAGGCCCATCACCAGATCCAGATTTATGTCCTGGTTTCTGGTTTTTAGGTCCAGGTCCATCACCAGATCCAGATTTCTGGCCTGGTTTCTGGTTTTTAGGTCCAGGTCCATCACCACATCCAGATTTATGTCCTGGTTTCTGGTTTTTAGGTCCAGGCCCATCACCACATCCAGATTTATGTCCTGGTTTCTGGTTTTTAGGTCCAGGCCCATCACCAGATCCAGATTTATGTCCTGGTTTCTGGTTTTTAGGTTGAGGTCCATCACCAGATCCAGATTTATGTCCTGGTTTCTGGTTTTTAGGTCCAGGCCCATCACCAGATCCAGATTTATGTCCTGGTTTCTGGTTTTTAGGTCCAGGTCCATCACCAGATCCAGATTTCTGGCCTGGTTTCTGGTTTTTAGGTCCAGGTCCATCACCAGATCCAGATTTATGTCCTGGTTTCTGGTTTTTAGGTCCAGGTCCATCACCAGATCCAGATTTATGTCCTGGTTTCTGGTTTTTAGGTCCAGGTCCATCACCACATCCAGATTTATGTCCTGGTTTCTGGTTTTTAGGTCCAGGCCCATCACCAGATCCAGATTTATGTCCTGGTTTCTGGTTTTTAGGTCCAGGTCCATCACCAGATCCAGATTTATGTCCTGGTTTCTGGTTTTTAGGTTGAGGTCCATCACCAGATCCAGATTTATGTCCTGGTTTCTGGTTTTTAGGTCCAGGCCCATCACCAGATCCAGATTTATGTCCTGGTTTCTGGTTTTTAGGTCCAGGTCCATCACCACATCCAGATTTATTTCCTGGTTTCTGGTTTTTAGGTCCAGGCCCATCACCAGATCCAGATTTCTGGCCTGGTTTCTGGTTTTTAGGTCCAGGTCCATCACCAGATCCAGATTTCTGGCCTGGTTTCTGGTTTTTAGGTCCAGGTCCATCACTAGATCCAGATTTCTGTCCTGGTTTCTGGTTTTTAGGTCCAGGCCCATCACCAGATCCAGATTTATGTCCTGGTTTCTGGTTTTTAGGTCCAGGTCCATCACCAGATCCAGATTTCTGGCCTGGTTTCTGGTTTTTAGGTCCAGGTCCATCACCACATCCAGATTTATGTCCTGGTTTCTGGTTTTTAGGTCCAGGCCCATCACCACATCCAGATTTATGTCCTGGTTTCTGGTTTTTAGGTCCAGGCCCATCACCAGATCCAGATTTATGTCCTGGTTTCTGGTTTTTAGGTTGAGGTCCATCACCAGATCCAGATTTATGTCCTGGTTTCTGGTTTTTAGGTCCAGGCCCATCACCAGATCCAGATTTATGTCCTGGTTTCTGGTTTTTAGGTCCAGGCCCATCACCAGATCCAGATTTATGTCCTGGTTTCTGGTTTTTAGGTCCAGGCCCATCACCAGATCCAGATTTATGTCCTGGTTTCTGGTTTTTAGGTCCAGGCCCATCACCAGATCCAGATTTATGTCCTGGTTTCTGGTTTTTAGGTCCAGGCCCATCGCCAGATCCAGATTTATGTCCTGGTTTCTGGTTTTTAGGTCCAGGTCCATCACCAGATCCAGATTTATGTCCTGGTTTCTGGTTTTTAGGTCCAGGCCCATCACCAGATCCAGATTTCTGGCCTGGTTTCTGGTTTTTAGGTCCAGGCCCATCACCAGATCCAGATTTCTGGCCTGGTTTCTGGTTTTTAGGTCCAGGCCCATCACCAGATCCAGATTTATGTCCTGGTTTCTGGTTTTTAGGTCGAGGTCCATCACCAGATCCAGATTTATGTCCTGGTTTCTGGTTTTTAGGTCGAAGTCCATCACCAGATCCAGATTTCTGGCCTGGTTTCTGGTTTTTAGGTCCAGGCCCATCACCAGATCCAGATTTCTGGCCTGGTTTCTGGTTTTTAGGTCCAGGTCCATCACCAGATCCAGATTTCTGGCCTGGTTTCTGGTTTTTATGTCCAGGTCCATCACCAGATCCAGATTTATGTTCTGGTTTCTGGTTTTTAGGTCCAGGCCCATCACCAGATCCAGATTTCTGGCCTGGTTTCTGGTTTTTAGGTCGAGGTCCATCACCAGATCCAGATTTCTGGCCTGGTTTCTGGTTTTTAGGTCCAGGCCCATCACCAGATCCAGATTTCTGGCCTGGTTTCTGGTTTTTAGGTCCAGGCCCATCACCAGATCCAGATTTATGTCCTGGTTTCTGGTTTTTAGGTCCAGGCCCATCACCAGATCCAGATTTATGTCCTGGTTTCTGGTTTTTAGGTCCAGGCCCATCACCAGATCCAGATTTATGTCCTGGTTTCTGGTTTTTAGGTCCAGGCCCATCACCAGATCCAGATTTATGTCCTGGTTTCTGGTTTTTAGGTCGAAGTCCATCACCAGATCCAGATTTCTGGCCTGGTTTCTGGTTTTTAGGTCCAGGCCCATCACCAGATCCAGATTTCTGGCCTGGTTTCTGGTTTTTAGGTCGAGGTCCATCACCAGATCCAGATTTCTGGCCTGGTTTCTGGTTTTTAGGTCCAGGCCCATCACCAGATCCAGATTTATGTCCTGGTTTCTGGTTTTTAGGTCCAGGTCCATCACCAGATCCAGATTTCTGGCCTGGTTTCTGGTTTTTAGGTCCAGGTCCATCACCAGATCCAGATTTATGTCCTGGTTTCTGGTTTTTAGGTCCAGGCCCATCACCAGATCCAGATTTCTGGCCTGGTTTCTGGTTTTTAGGTCCAGGCCCATCACCAGATCCAGATTTCTGGCCTGGTTTCTGGTTTTTAGGTCGAGGTCCATCACCAGATCCAGATTTCTGGCCTGGTTTCTGGTTTTTAGGTCCAGGTCCATCACCAGATCCAGATTTATGTCCTGGTTTCTGGTTTTTAGGTCCAGGTCCATCACCAGATCCAGATTTCTGGCCTGGTTTCTGGTTTTTAGGTCCAGGTCCATCACCAGATCCAGATTTATGTCCTGGTTTCTGGTTTTTAGGTCCAGGTCCATCACCACATCCGGATTTATGTCCTGGTTTCTGGTTTTTAGGTCCAGGTCCATCACCACATCCAGATTTATGTCCTGGTTTCTGGTTTTTAGGTCCAGGCCCATCACCAGATCCAGATTTATGTCCTGGTTTCTGGTTTTTAGGTCCAGGCCCATCACCAGATCCAGATTTATGTCCTGGTTTCTGGTTTTTAGGTTGAGGTCCATCACCAGATCCAGATTTATGTCCTGGTTTCTGGTTTTTAGGTCCAGGCCCATCACCAGATCCAGATTTATGTCCTGGTTTCTGGTTTTTAGGTCCAGGTCCATCACCACATCCAGATTTATGTCCTGGTTTCTGGTTTTTAGGTCCAGGCCCATCACCAGATCCAGATTTCTGGCCTGGTTTCTGGTTTTTAGGTCCAGGCCCATCACCAGATCCAGATTTCTGGCCTTGTTTCTGGTTTTTAGGTCCAGGCCCATCACCAGATCCAGATTTCTGGCCTGGTTTCTGGTTTTTAGGTCCAGGTCCATCACCAGATCCAGATTTATGTCCTGGTTTCTGGTTTTTAGGTCCAGGCCCATCACCAGATCCAGATTTATGTCCTGGTTTCTGGTTTTTAGGTCCAGGCCCATCACCAGATCCAGATTTATGTCCTGGTTTCTGGTTTTTAGGTCCAGGCCCATCACCAGATCCAGATTTATGTCCTGGTTTCTGGTTTTTAGGTCCAGGCCCATCACCAGATCCAGATTTATGTCCTGGTTTCTGGTTTTTAGGTCGAAGTCCATCACCAGATCCAGATTTCTGGCCTGGTTTCTGGTTTTTAGGTCCAGGCCCATCACCAGATCCAGATTTCTGGCCTGGTTTCTGGTTTTTAGGTCGAGGTCCATCACCAGATCCAGATTTCTTGCCTGGTTTCTGGTTTTTAGGTCCAGGCCCATCACCACATCCAGATTTATGTCCTGGTTTCTGGTTTTTAGGTCCAGGCCCATCACCACATCCAGATTTATGTCCTGGTTTCTGGTTTTTAGGTTGAGGTCCATCACCAGATCCAGATTTATGTCCTGGTTTCTGGTTTTTAGGTCCAGGCCCATCACCAGATCCAGATTTATGTCCTGGTTTCTGGTTTTTAGGTCCAGGCCCATCACCAGATCCAGATTTATGTCCTGGTTTCTGGTTTTTAGGTCCAGGCCCATCACCAGATCCAGATTTATGTCCTGGTTTCTGGTTTTTAGGTCCAGGCCCATCACCAGATCCAGATTTATGTCCTGGTTTCTGGTTTTTAGGTCCAGGCCCATCACCAGATCCAGATTTATGTCCTGGTTTCTGGTTTTTAGGTCCAGGTCCATCACCAGATCCAGATTTATGTCCTGGTTTCTGGTTTTTAGGTCCAGGCCCATCACCAGATCCAGATTTCTGGCCTGGTTTCTGGTTTTTAGGTCCAGGCCCATCACCAGATCCAGATTTCTGGCCTGGTTTCTGGTTTTTAGGTCCAGGCCCATCACCAGATCCAGATTTATGTCCTGGTTTCTGGTTTTTAGGTCGAGGTCCATCACCAGATCCAGATTTATGTCCTGGTTTCTGGTTTTTAGGTCGAGGTCCATCACCAGATCCAGATTTCTGGCCTGGTTTCTGGTTTTTAGGTCCAGGCCCATCACCAGATCCAGATTTCTGGCCTGGTTTCTGGTTTTTAGGTCCAGGTCCATCACCAGATCCAGATTTCTGGCCTGGTTTCTGGTTTTTAGGTCCAGGTCCATCACCAGATCCAGATTTATGTCCTGGTTTCTGGTTTTTAGGTCCAGGCCCATCACCAGATCCAGATTTATGTCCTGGTTTCTGGTTTTTAGGTCCAGGCCCATCACCAGATCCAGATTTCTGGCCTGGTTTCTGGTTTTTAGGTCCAGGCCCATCACCAGATCCAGATTTCTGGCCTTGTTTCTGGTTTTTAGGTCCAGGCCCATCACCAGATCCAGATTTATGTCCTGGTTTCTGGTTTTTAGGTCCAGGCCCATCACCAGATCCAGATTTATGTCCTGGTTTCTGGTTTTTAGGTCCAGGCCCATCACCAGATCCAGATTTATGTCCTGGTTTCTGGTTTTTAGGTCCAGGCCCATCACCAGATCCAGATTTATGTCCTGGTTTCTGGTTTTTAGGTCGAAGTCCATCACCAGATCCAGATTTCTGGCCTGGTTTCTGGTTTTTAGGTCCAGGCCCATCACCAGATCCAGATTTCTGGCCTGGTTTCTGGTTTTTAGGTCGAGGTCCATCACCAGATCCAGATTTCTGGCCTGGTTTCTGGTTTTTAGGTCCAGGCCCATCACCAGATCCAGATTTATGTCCTGGTTTCTGGTTTTTAGGTCCAGGTCCATCACCAGATCCAGATTTCTGGCCTGGTTTCTGGTTTTTAGGTCCAGGTCCATCACCAGATCCAGATTTATGTCCTGGTTTCTGGTTTTTAGGTCCAGGCCCATCACCAGATCCAGATTTCTGGCCTGGTTTCTGGTTTTTAGGTCCAGGCCCATCACCAGATCCAGATTTCTGGCCTGGTTTCTGGTTTTTAGGTCGAGGTCCATCACCAGATCCAGATTTCTGGCCTGGTTTCTGGTTTTTAGGTCCAGGTCCATCACCAGATCCAGATTTATGTCCTGGTTTCTGGTTTTTAGGTCCAGGTCCATCACCAGATCCAGATTTCTGGCCTGGTTTCTGGTTTTTAGGTCCAGGTCCATCACCAGATCCAGATTTATGTCCTGGTTTCTGGTTTTTAGGTCCAGGTCCATCACCAGATCCAGATTTCTGGCCTGGTTTCTGGTTTTTAGGTCCAGGCCCATCACCAGATCCAGATTTATGTCCTGGTTTCTGGTTTTTAGGTCCAGGCCCATCACCAGATCCAGATTTATGTCCTGGTTTCTGGTTTTTAGGTCCTGGTCCATCACCAGATCCAGATTTATGTCCTGGTTTCTGGTTTTTAGGTCCAGGCCCATCACCAGATCCAGATTTCTGGCCTGGTTTCTGGTTTTTAGGTCCAGGTCCATCACCACATCCAGATTTATGTCCTGGTTTCTGGTTTTTAGGTCCAGGTCCATCACCACATCCAGATTTATGTCCTGGTTTCTGGTTTTTAGGTCCAGGCCCATCACCAGATCCAGATTTATGTCCTGGTTTCTGGTTTTTAGGTCCAGGTCCATCACCAGATCCAGATTTATGTCCTGGTTTCTGGTTTTTAGGTTGAGGTCCATCACCAGATCCAGATTTATGTCCTGGTTTCTGGTTTTTAGGTCCAGGCCCATCACCAGATCCAGATTTATGTCCTGGTTTCTGGTTTTTAGGTCCAGGTCCATCACCACATCCAGATTTATGTCCTGGTTTCTGGTTTTTAGGTCCAGGCCCATCACCAGATCCAGATTTCTGGCCTTGTTTCTGGTTTTTAGGTCCAGGCCCATCACCAGATCCAGATTTATGTCCTGGTTTCTGGTTTTTAGGTCCAGGCCCATCACCAGATCCAGATTTATGTCCTGGTTTCTGGTTTTTAGGTCCAGGCCCATCACCAGATCCAGATTTATGTCCTGGTTTCTGGTTTTTAGGTCCAGGCCCATCACCAGATCCAGATTTATGTCCTGGTTTCTGGTTTTTAGGTCGAAGTCCATCACCAGATCCAGATTTCTGGCCTGGTTTCTGGTTTTTAGGTCCAGGCCCATCACCAGATCCAGATTTCTGGCCTGGTTTCTGGTTTTTAGGTCGAGGTCCATCACCAGATCCAGATTTCTGGCCTGGTTTCTGGTTTTTAGGTCCAGGCCCATCACCAGATCCAGATTTATGTCCTGGTTTCTGGTTTTTAGGTCCAGGTCCATCACCAGATCCAGATTTCTGGCCTGGTTTCTGGTTTTTAGGTCCAGGTCCATCACCAGATCCAGATTTATGTCCTGGTTTCTGGTTTTTAGGTCCAGGCCCATCACCAGATCCAGATTTCTGGCCTGGTTTCTGGTTTTTAGGTCCAGGCCCATCACCAGATCCAGATTTCTGGCCTGGTTTCTGGTTTTTAGGTCGAGGTCCATCACCAGATCCAGATTTCTGGCCTGGTTTCTGGTTTTTAGGTCCAGGTCCATCACCAGATCCAGATTTATGTCCTGGTTTCTGGTTTTTAGGTCCAGGTCCATCACCAGATCCAGATTTCTGGCCTGGTTTCTGGTTTTTAGGTCCAGGTCCATCACCAGATCCAGATTTATGTCCTGGTTTCTGGTTTTTAGGTCCAGGTCCATCACCAGATCCAGATTTCTGGCCTGGTTTCTGGTTTTTAGGTCCAGGCCCATCACCAGATCCAGATTTATGTCCTGGTTTCTGGTTTTTAGGTCCAGGCCCATCACCAGATCCAGATTTATGTCCTGGTTTCTGGTTTTTAGGTCCTGGTCCATCACCAGATCCAGATTTATGTCCTGGTTTCTGGTTTTTAGGTCCAGGCCCATCACCAGATCCAGATTTCTGGCCTGGTTTCTGGTTTTTAGGTCCAGGTCCATCACCACATCCAGATTTATGTCCTGGTTTCTGGTTTTTAGGTCCAGGTCCATCACCACATCCAGATTTATGTCCTGGTTTCTGGTTTTTAGGTCCAGGCCCATCACCAGATCCAGATTTATGTCCTGGTTTCTGGTTTTTAGGTCCAGGTCCATCACCAGATCCAGATTTATGTCCTGGTTTCTGGTTTTTAGGTTGAGGTCCATCACCAGATCCAGATTTATGTCCTGGTTTCTGGTTTTTAGGTCCAGGCCCATCACCAGATCCAGATTTATGTCCTGGTTTCTGGTTTTTAGGTCCAGGTCCATCACCACATCCAGATTTATGTCCTGGTTTCTGGTTTTTAGGTCCAGGCCCATCACCAGATCCAGATTTCTGGCCTGGTTTCTGGTTTTTAGGTCCAGGTCCATCACCAGATCCAGATTTCTGGCCTGGTTTCTGGTTTTTAGGTCCAGGTCCATCACTAGATCCAGATTTCTGGCCTGGTTTCTGGTTTTTAGGTCCAGGCCCATCACCAGATCCAGATTTATGTCCTGGTTTCTGGTTTTTAGGTCCAGGTCCATCACCAGATCCAGATTTCTGGCCTGGTTTCTGGTTTTTAGGTCCAGGTCCATCACCAGATCCAGATTTATGTCCTGGTTTCTGGTTTTTAGGTCCAGGTCCATCACCAGATCCAGATTTCTGGCCTGGTTTCTGGTTTTTAGGTCCAGGCCCATCACCAGATCCAGATTTCTGGCCTGGTTTCTGGTTTTTAGGTCCAGGCCCATCACTAATCCTAAAGACTTGATAGATTATTTTACTTTAATCTCATGCATTGTTCATGTGAGACATGGTCGGGACAAAGTTCTTTCTTCTCTTTAGAAGGTTATGATGGACAGACCTGGTTCTTCCTGTAGGTTTTCATGGATCTTATTAGAACTTATTCAGACACTGAAGCTGCAGTTTTGCATCAGAAGGAAGTCTCAGTTTGGTTTCTAAGCCAGCTGTTTTACCCCCTTTTCGCCCGAAGCTAAGCGAACTGCCTGTAGAAAAGACTGGTCCAAACTTCAGATTAAACTTTTTTAGGTAAAATAGATTTAAGCTTTATGTGACAAGAAGTAAGAGACTTAATAAAGACATTATGTGCTTATGCAAATGATAATGAAATTATGTTAAATCAGCCCCTGGTGCCCGTCTCTGTTAGCTGCTGGCTGAAAAGTCTTTATAAGTGTCGATAATCAATTTATTTCCCTAAAATGTCAGCGTGTTATTTTTAATGAAGGTAGACAAAGAAGAGCTTAGCATTAGGAACGTGCTCGGGGACGTAAACCCAGACACTGTGGCATTCACACAGCAGTCAGTCATGAGTGCTTCTAATTGCAAATGAAAGAAATTAAAAACCAGATTCATCAAATGTTTCGAGGCATCTGTTGTCAGTCACATCCATGCATATGTTAAAGAATCCTAATCATTTATAGATGTGGAGCATGCTCATGCAACCTGATTATCATCTATTAACATAATTGCACCACCTCAAAGATGCCATGCTAGACGTTCAACCCGAGCTGTTCACACGGCTTCCTCATGTTTCAGTCTCTGCTCCACAACAAGCCGAAGCATTACAGGATCTCTCTTGTTAAAGAATCATGGAGGCAGAAGACTGATTGTTGCGTCTGAAGGGAGATTAATGGTGAAAGTTTAAAGGCAGGGCTCTGGATGAAGGAAGCTGAAGCCAGAAGTCGGGGGAGAATGTTGCTGCTGAATGTAGAATGTAGTGTTGCCGTTAAAGGAAGGGCAGCCTCCCTGTTTGCATAATGCAGCAGCAACTGGACGCATCGGCAACACTAAGGTGGAAATCTGTTCCTTAATGTACAGAAACACTCTGCAAACTGCTTCACAGAGCTCCTTTAAGCTTAATGTGTCCCATTACAGAAGTTTATCATGTACCTTAACTCACCCTCCGCTTTGCGCCAGTATGAGCAGTAAACTGGTTTGCAGGGACTGTAGGCAGCGTTGTGTTCGCCTGGACTCAGAGAACATCTGGTTTTCTGATGCGGAGCGGTTTCCAGTCTCCTCCGTGCCCATCAGGGTGACGTGGCCATCGTGTCACAGCACACCATCATGGTTTATTTGGTTAGACATGACACAGGTGTTACCCTGGCAGCTTCTGAGCATCACTAAAGTCGTCTTTGGTAATGGAGGTGTTGTAAATATGACCTTGCATTAATGTGTTTGCATGTTGTTTGTTTAGTTTGTGGTTAAGGCTGAAAGTATTTGTCAACAAAGTCGACAACGTCGACAATGAAAATTCATCGACACAAAATTTAATTGTTGACGCGTCGCGCTATAAACGCCATAACGACTCTGCTAATAATATGCTCCAGGCGACTTAACGCCGTTTACCAGCCACGGCTTTTCAGACAGTAGAAGAACTCCAAACACAAAGCAAACGAGGCAAAGCACCACAGGAAGTGCTGGGGGCCGTATTGTCCTTTTATGCAGCGTCTTTGTTTAAACAACGAAGAAGAAACTGACGGCGGTGCAACCTATTTCCAAAGTTTGGGGATATTTCAGGCTAAACAAAGTGTCAAACAGGGGAAATGTGTCGTCTGCCACGCAGAGTCAGCGTACCACGGCAACACGACGGTCATGCATGAGCATCTGGAAGGAAAGCACCCGGAGTCGTGGTTTCCAGCGTTCCGGATGGCAAAGTTAGCATTAGCGAGTAGCGATGTGCTGTTGTTACCTCTGCCAAAGAGCTTCTGTTTTTACTGCCGTTTATCTGTTTGTGTTCAAGATAACTCAGAAAGTTATGGAGAGATTTTCAAGAAGTTTCCAGGAGTTGTTGGAAATGTGAAAAGGAAGAAGTGATTTAATGTTGGTGGTGGTCCGGATCACTGTTTGGATCCAGGAATGTTTTAAAGGATTCTGGTCCTTGTTTACCTACAAAACAGGTTTTTTCCAGATGTAAATAATCATTTCAATGCAATTTTAGAAAAATTAAGATGTTAAAATATTCTATTTCTTTTGTTTTCCTTTTGAGGGAAATTCTGTCCAGCTTGGATATGACACTATAGCTAAGTTTGGATGTTTCAGAATAAATTAGCAGTAAGCTGTTAAGCTTAAATTTAATATTCAGCTGGTTCAGGAGTCGTTCTTTTAACTTCCTAAAGGACATTATGTTTGGACTGACTGGGAATCAGGGAGACATTCAGATGATGCAGATGGAGAGAGTGGGCTAAAACATACTGGAACCAGTAAAAAGAGCTGCGTCAACTGGAAGCACAGATGGTGGGCGGGACAGAAATAATCGGGAATAATCAAAAATATTATTTACAGATTAGTCGACTGTTAAAATAATTGTTAGTTGTAGCCCTATTTGTGGTAAATATATATTTATTTCATGTGAATTTTTTTCACCAGATCACTCTGTAAGGGATTGTTGGTGCAGCGCCTCCTTTGGCGAGGAGGATTATTTGAACGTCTGTTTGTTTACAGCTCATTCCATCCTTCACGGGAAGTGAGAACTTTGTTCTTCCTATCAAGGCTGCAAGAACAAGACAAAAACAGACCCATTTATCCTCTACAAGAAGCTGTGAGGACTTCAGTCAAACAACCAAAACATGACAGACGTTCCAAACAGGTTCAGCTGCACTTTGCAAAATGAGACTGTGAACATCAAGACTAACATCAGCCATGAACATCATCAACCTGTTAGCATTCCCCTTTCAGACAGCAGACACTTAGCAGGACAAACCCAGGTGTTAAACACTCTACTTTTACACCTGCACCTGCAGAACATCAGAGTAGAAGCATCTCCAGTAACACCTGAGCTTGTTTCACTATTTTATGCCAACATGGCCGCTGTGATAAGGTCTCCAGTCTCTGTTATAAGATTCCCAGCCTTGAAAAGATGCTGGAAAGGCTGCAGGTGATAACATTGTACAGACTGAAGTGTGTTGAGGTGTAAGGATATGATGGGAGTGTGACGACGCGATAAGCAGGACTGGTTAGAGCCTCCTCATGGATTGTAAAAAATAAAATATACATTATGATTATATAACCAACACTACGGGATGCGTTTTAACCCAACCGTCCTCCCAAAGCTGATAATAAATCCTGCTTCACAGCAGAGATCATCAGACTGTACAGGACACAAGGACAAAGTTGTCACGTTGATGGCGTTAATATTTCATTTCCAGCTGGAAGATTTTATCTAACTGCATTAAATAAGCTTGATTTCTTTCTTTAACCCTGTCCTGTCCAGAGCGGGGTCTGTGTGCCACACAGGTTTACTCTAAGGGGGGCATCTTCTATATGGCTGCCCTTGATATGAATTTGTCTTTGCGCTGATACATTAATGTCAAACCTGATGGAGGAAACGAAGGAAAAACAGTCGAACAGAAGAGCAAAGAGGAGAAAAGGACCGGAAAGAAACATGTGAAGGAAAACTGACGAGGCCGCTAAAATCACATCAGTCTTTACAAAAACAAAGGAAATAAAAACTGGCCCAATTCAGCCTCCAGCTGCTCCGCTAAACAAGACGTACAGAGTCCCGAACATCAACCAGCTGAACGCAGGACGAGACGGGAGCCCTCAGTGTGCAAAGTAAAGAAGGGATAAAAAATCAGCCTGGCAGGTTTAGACAAACTGATTTAAAACTATTATTTCACTATCGATCCATTTGTTGAAGCTTTGGGACTCGTATGATCAGGAAATCTATGGTTTGTCTCTGTGTCCGTCCTCCCCACCTCCCTCTCTCCCCACGCCGAAGCCTCGCCATCGTCTCAAGCGGCCCATCGAGCGTGTCGCAGCAGCGATGAAAGAGTTTCTAACTGGCAGATTGAAAAGCTTGTTGCAGTCAGCCAGGCCGCCGCTGCGTGATCTGATATCACCTCGCAGCTCGCCAAGCGGCTCGACGCTTCGCTCCTCTGCTGCTTCAAACAGCGTTTCACTGTAAACCTGCTTGGTTTTGCTCCTCTTACAGTTGGGTTTACAGTTTCCGCATCTGTTTGCCTGCAGAACAATGCAGAGCGGAAGTATTCCAAGCTGAATTTATTGACGTAACAAACGGTATTGTTGCAGAAAATATTGGTTTGTGATAATTGATCAGTTTTGGAAGTGAAGGTGGAGAGAATCAGCTTTTAATTCATCAGCACAGGCTGCTAGTTGGGTGGAACTCAAGCCCGCTGGGAGCGAAGTGGCTGATGAATGAGTCCCATTATGAGCAAAACTCTGAATTCAATGAGTAATTTATCCCCCCCCCCACCTTTTTTTTTTTCCTTTTTATTTTGCAAGCGGTCAATATGTGAATTAATGGAAGAATGCATTTCAATTTAACAAAGGCACGCTCCGAGATATGGACTATTTTTGTGTGTATTATTTCTTGTTGTTTTGGTTGTGTTGTGCAGAATAACAGTTATGCAGAACATTTCCATGCCTTCAGGGAGCGTAAACAGGCACCATTCAAACCCAACAACTGATAAGAGTCAAAATAATCGCAGTCCAGAAGCCTATTTATTTTGCTTTTGTTGCGTTTCATACATTTCCCTGCATCGACTGAAATGTAATATTGCATCCTTTGCAAAAATCCTCATCCTGAACTGGCAAATAGATTTCCTCTAACCGAGCTCTCGATGTTCGGCGAGGCTTTCTGGGATGACTAAAGAGTGACATCTTGCAACAGCAGCACAACAGCTTATATTATACAACACAACACAGATAATCCTCCGCTCTGTTTGCAGCCCACTCACTTCTGTTTCTGTCATTCAGTCTTCCTGTTTACTGTCATCTGCTTGATTTAAATTACTTCCTTAACAACCTCCATCTTAGCTTTTTATGCCATCTTGCACTTTTTTCACAAAATATGCAAAAGAATAGGAACAGGGAAAGGAGGCGAAACGCTTAGTGTCACAGTAACCAAAGTGCAAAGATGAATCTTCACCTTCAGTTTCACAATGTTGAGTTTTGGCAGGTGCACCACCCCTCATGAAGATAACAGTCTTTCTGTCTTATTCTTGTCTTTTGCTGTCAAAGCTTTGTAGATATGTGATCTGATTTCATTTTACCTAATCCCAAACAGAAACGAGACAACAAGCTTCCGAAAGTACAATTCTGCCTTGAACTGCATCTTTAATCCACTTTATAGCAGTTTTAAAGGTCAAGAATATCAGCTGGTGATGGTGGAAATCCTAAAATTAGCTGGCAGCTGAAGCAGAGAAGCTAAAATTGGATTGTGAAAGTGATGCTCAGATGTAGTTAAAAGCTTCTTCCTGGATTCTGCAGCAGCTGCAGATGGAAGTCGAGCTTCCAGGTCCAGGCGTCAGAGCAAACCTTCGTCCTGCTAACAAAGTTAGTCATTGATAAAAGCTCCAGGCATGTCATTAGATTGATTAGTTCCACCTTTATTTGCCAAACCAGTCTGGAGTCACTGAAAACTCCAGAAACAACCGTTCATAGTGGCGCTTCGCATCCAGCCGACAGGAAACCAGGAAATGACGGCAAAACGTTTCTTTTGCCGTCGTGGATGACGAGACGTTTTTCATGGAAGTGGAGAATCACAACATTTTCTACAAACCGCACATCCTCTTCACAACAGCAGAGAGGAGGAAGGTTGAGATATCAGCGGTTTTTCAGGAGTTGATGTTTAGTTTAACATATTAACATTAAACGTTTTCAACTCTACGACATGTTCAGTCTGCTAAACTGTCTGTAAAGACGACCCATGAAACCTTGGCTTGTCCATCGGTCACCGGTTCTCATCCCTGAATCCGTTCCAGAAGAGCTGGACCTGAAGTTTGAACGACCCATCCAGGTGACTTTCACAGTCTGGCCTTTTTCAAAACATCTCCGATTTTCACGCTCGTCCTTTTTCTCCTTTCCTGACTTCCAACTCATCAGCTTCAAGGACAAACTGTTGAACTGCTGCCTAATATAAGCCTCCACTGGCGCCACGGTGAGGAGATCAATCAAAAATCTCTACTCCCACCTCTCCTGTCAGCGGTCATGATGTCACGTAGACGTGTACATACATGAGGTAAAGGTAACTATGCAGGACAGCTGACGGGTTGCCTGACCAGGCTACATGTACGTCAGGTTATTCCTCGTTGGATGGTTGTACATTCCTGTCAGCACCGGCCAACTCGGCCCTGATTTTGTCCATTTCTCACCGGGTCTCCTCCACATTGTCAGAAATGAGTAATGGCACGTCTCAATATAGCGTTGAGGGTGAAAACAGCAGAATGGACAAGGACACGACTTTGCTGCCACAGGAGCTCGAAGCTCCGATGACAGTGACAAACCTTCGGTCTTTCTCTCCCTCAGTCAGACGGACACAGGCGGAAACTCACCGTACAGTAAGTACAGTCCCACACACGTGCACATTAACGTGCTCGTGTACTTTCCCTACCTGTTGTTGCTCAAACACCTTCAGATCTGATGTCACTTTGAAACCAGCAAAGTGAAACACCGTCAGGAGGATCCCGCAGACGAAGGCTTTGCTTTAAGGCCGGATCAGGGTGGATTTGGCTGCAGCTGTAATTTATGAACAGTACGCGTTAAAGATTCATGGCCGCCGCCTTTTCCAGAGCTTCCCTGTAAGAACACCATTCATCACACATGCAGAGTGCAAAGGCAGACGGAGAGAAGAAAAGCTTTTGCTCTTGTGGAGGAAAAAGTGAATTAGAGGTGCAAAGTGGCAGACATAAAGGTGAGAGGAAAGAAAGCAGGGCTCTAAGAAATCCATCCCACAATAGCCTGCAGTGAGTCGTTCTCATCAAGCACGACAAACGTGGCTCTGCACCAGCGTGTCTCACCCTCCCAGTCCTCCTGCACAGCATTGATAGGTTTTAAAGCACAATCACTCCCTCTCTATATCCTCTGCATCTCAGCTCAGCGAAGACATGGATGTGACAGCAATGATTTATCTCGACCCCAATTCTTCTCACTAGTCACCGGGAACATCGCCTGGTATCTGTTTGCCTTCCAGCGCTTACAGTCTTCCACACAGCTAAGGCTTGTGCACGGCGCGTGTGCTCATCCCTGAGACGCTTTGCAGGCTGAGCTGGAAAGTCCAGAAACAAGGTTCAGACTTTGGTTTTACTCTTTAGACACAAAATCAGTCATTTAATCTTCGTTCCTGAAGTGTGGTTAAAAGATTTCTGCCTTTTAAAGGTCATCCCAGAGTAGATTTGATAAAAAAAAAAAAATTTAAAAAAAAAATGGCGGTATGGCAGGCTGCTGGGTGCGTCTCGGGTTTGTTCTGCTCAGGCTGGGTTTTATTACTGTTTCATTGTGTTTTCTTTGACTTCTTCAGCTGGAGGTGTAGGTTAGGGGCAGAGCTCCTGCAGATGGCTCGATATTTTCCTTTTACCTGTTGTCATGCTGTCATTGTGACAGTGGTTAGATTGGTGTCAGCTTCCCTGACAACCAGCAGGAACAGTAAACATGCAATCAGGCTGTGCTGTACATTATAAATAAAGTAATGCACTGTCGACTATGAAACATTAAGGACAGAAGAGACAATTTGCATTAAAATGAAACCACAGGTTGGCAGTTTCCTTCATATTTAATGTTTTACAGAGCTCAACACCCAGACTTGTAGTTTCAGTGCATGACACCGTGCTCTGGTTAGAAACAAACTCAGGAAGCTGCTAACTCGGTTAATGTTGATAAATGATGAATAAAAATCACCGTCTCACTTTCAATCAAACGATAAAAGAACTAAATATAAGATCAGATGTTTTTAAACGGTCGGTGAAACCAGTCAAGCAGCTGTTCTCCTCCTGGAAACTCTGATATCATCATCTTGCATCATAAACGGAACGAAACGGCTGTTTTACTGCCCTGTTTTTATCATGTCATGGGAATGGGTAGTATGTCCCCCGCTGACTGTCTCAAATGCCGCAGTACTGGGTTTAACGGGTCTCTGCCATCATCGTCAGCAGAACAGAACCAGCCGGCTGCAGAGAAAGGTGCTTCTATGGTGGATGAATAAATTACTCAGACATGGGATCCACAGCAAGACGTGCTTAAAAATCTGATTCCACCGGCGATCTGCTGACGTTTATGGACCAGGAAGACCAGTACGTAAACTGTGTCGAACCAAAACCGTGTTGGCTGTCCAGGAAAATGCTAGTTAGCCCAGATGACTGGTCCATTCCTGCCCTGCAGTGACTGGAAGACCAACCCTCATCTGGTTTCTGAGCCAAACTCCACAAGACTCCAATACGTCTGATTCCAACTCCTGGAGGTGTCTGCTGATACCGATCCGATATCAATGCTCTACCAATACCGATCTTATAACGATCCGATACCAATACCAAACGATCCGATACCGATCTTATAACGATCCGATACCGATACCAATCCAATACTGATCCGATACCGATCCAATATCTATCCACTGCCAATACCGATCTTATAACGATCCGATACCCATACCAAACGATCCGATACCGATCTTATAACGATCCGATACCGATACCAATCCAATACTGATCCGATACCGATCCAATATCTATCCACTGCCAATACCGATCTTATAACGATCCGATACCGATACCAATCGATCCGATACCGATACCAATCCAATACTGATCCGATACCGATCCAATATCTATCCACTGCCAATACCGATCTTATAACGATCCGATACCAATACCAAACGATCCGATACCGATCTTATAACGATCCGATACCAATACCAAACGATCCGATACCGATCCGATACCGATCTTATAACGATCCAATACCGATACCAATCGATCCGATACCGATACCAATCGATCCGATACCGATACCAATCGATCCGATACGATACCAATCCAATACTGATCCGACACCAATCCAATATCTATCCACTACTAATACAGATCTTATAACGATCCGATACTGATACCAAATGATCCGATACCGATCTGATACCGTTCTTATTACGATCCAATACCGATACCAATGGATTCAATACAGATACCAATCCAATACTGATCCGATACCGATCTTATAACGATCCGATACGATACCAATCGATCCGATACCAATTGACCCAAGACCGATACCAATCGATCCAATACCGATACCAATCCAATACCGATCCGATACCGGTCTTATAACGATCTGATACCGCTACCAAACGATCCAATACTGATCTTATAACGATCCAATACGATACCAATCGATCCGATACCAATTGACCCAATACCGATACCAATCGATCCAATACCGATACCAATCCAATACTAATCCGATACCGATCCAATATCTATCCGCTACTAATACCGATCCGATACTGATCTTTTAATGATCTGATACTGATACCAATCCGATACCAGTCCTCTACCAAAACTGATCCGATACCGATCTGATAGTGATCCGATACTTATTTTTTTATATAGAATATAAAACAAGCAGGGCTTTTAGATCCAAAGACTCAGGTCAGCTAGTCCGTTCCAGAGACCGGAATAAACATATTGAGGCAGCATTCAGCTGTTCTGCTGCGAACAGGTGGAACAAACTGCAGAGGAGATGAAAAACTAAATATCGCAATCAAAATGTTAAATGGAAACTCCTACATTTAAAAAAAGACTGAATTATCGCTAAAGTTTTTATGCTCTTATGAGGTGTTTTTTCCGACGTTTAGATATAGAAATATATCACAAGTGTAACAAACACTTTTGTCACATTTACGTGTCTTTAGACGTGACGTTGGGGGTCATGTGACCAGTTCATTTCTGGTAAAGATGGCGCGGTGTGGAACAAACAGATAATTTCAGAGTTTTAGAAAGAAATCAGTGAGAAAAACTTCGAAAAGCCATTTTCTGCAAAATTACGCTACGAGAACAAGACCTGACATTTATCTGTTAAACATGGTTCAGTGGAAACACTGCAAATTGCAGTTATTGTTTGCTAAAACTTAGAAATATTTCTTTTATTTAGTAAAGAAATGTAAAAGAAATGCAGCTAATGTGATCCAGAATGTCCCTTTAAACTGATGAGGCCTCTTGTCACATGTTTCTGTTGATATGAACATTATTAGTCATGAAACGTGCCATCAGTTTGTTTTAAAGACGGAATCTGAGTTTGTACTCCTCGGCTGGTTTCCAGGCGTGCAGACAGTCGGCAGACTGTCCTCCTCCTGCAGGTCATCACCTCCATGTTAACAGCCAGGCTGCTCCCCGGTGTCCATGTCAGCCATTATTTCCATCAACACCCAGTCAGAAAGGCTGCAGCTGTATCTGTGATGCCAGTGTGGAGGAGAGGGCTTCTTGTTTCACCATATTAAACAGGAAAAAACACACATTTTGTTTCCAGCAGCAGGAGGGAGGAAAATGAAATTAGATTGCACTATTGTGTTTTCCAAGAGCAACAAAACATTTCTGAATTGCTCCATTTGCTTAAACGATGCAGCAGCTTCACATCCTTTCTTTTTCTTTCTTTTTGCAACGCGGAGCAGGAAGAAAAGGATTAAAGAATAAAGCTTTGATTTTCTGAGAACTAAAGCGACACTTATTCCATGTTTTCCAGAACAACATCCTCCACGCTTCAAGTCAGACGTAGGCGTGGAGGATGTTGTTCAGGAACATCCACGTTGCCCGGTGGATAAATATTACTCTCCATCGGCGGAGAATGGCTCCTGGAAGGGCTTCTGCCAACATTTTTCTCAGTATGTCAACACTGACGGCTTGCTGCGTGTGTTTATGTCCTGTCAATTTGTTTTAGGGTAATTGTTTAAAGAGGGTAAGGCAGTAATTCAGGAAGAATTACAGGAGACGTCGTCTCACATTGGAGCTACACGTTGAATGTAAGATTATCTAAATGGCTTCTGTCTGCTTCGTTGTAGAACATCCTGGGTCTCGGCCAGACGTTGGCTTCCAGATCTAAGAGATCCCTGCTGGTTCCTCCAATGATTGTAACTGAAAACCAGAGAGCTCCTTTCCCCAGGATCATTGGCAAGGTAAGAAACACACGGTCGTGTCAGACATTCCTGATTTTCTCATGATATCCTCATTTTCATGTGAAATGGGCGGAACTTCAGAGGGACGCTTGGCTTACAAACTCCTCCTTTACTCTCGTCGGTGCACACCTTTCCTTTTTCTTTCCATCTGAAAACAGTTCTTATTCAGAAACGACATCTAGGAAACATTGATTTTACACTTTGAGTATCTGGATGAAAGTCTGCTCCATAATTTATTTTCAGCCTGTAAGTACAACTTGAAAAAGGGCTTCGCAAATGAGTAAAAGCAAAGGCTTATTTCCCTCGTGTGGGCTTCGGCTTTCAGGAAGTCTGCCTCAGTTCAGCAGGTAAACCATATTTTCAGGTTTTAGATGTTTTATTTCAGGCGTTGTTCTTTAATAAGAGCTAATGTTTTTAGTAATATTCAACTGATATGCCAGCGATTCATGAATAAAAGAAAAGTCTGTAAATGTGGTTCAGGCTCAGTCTGAACTTAGTCTTCACTCTTTTTTGAATTCTAAAAACTGTCCAGCCAAATCATAGCAAAGTGAACATTTGTGGCATTTAAGCTGACAATAAGGAACTAAAAACATTGTTTTATGCTGACTGATACAGAATCCTGATAAAATGTGTGTGAAGGGGAGCAGAGGAAGTCCAGGATTCGTCTCAAGCTGCCCTGTTCGGCCGTAACAACCTTCACAAGCAGCTGCATGTCATAATAATCCCTTAAAGAGGCTCAAAATCTGCTCTTGTCTTCGTTTTTGTACGGATTTTTATGCATTTATTTGTTTTATCTTTATTTTTATTCATGTCATTCTTATTGGTTCTATCTTGTTTTTCATGTTTTGCACCTTTAATTTTAGCTTTTTTTTCCTCCTGGGGATCCTCCCCAACCCTTCAGACCTGCTCAGTCTGAGGGTTGTTGCCATGGTGATCGACCCTGTCTGGGAGGCGATGGGGGTCCTGCACTGCAGCCTTACTGCCATGGTGTGGACTCTGGCCTCCTCCAGTCTGGGTGGTCCCTATGGCAGAGCCCTGTGTTAATGAGTGGGCTGGCGTCTGGTGTGAACGGATCCCCAAGTTATCGTTTCTGTTTCAGGCCAGACATTTATTTCATCTGACGTTTTTATACCTACATTGAGTTGAGATGCGGGGACTTGGGTTTGCTGGTCATGGCGTGAATGCACCGGATCCGTCCTTGCTCTGAAGCTCTAATTTCCCACTCTTCTGATTTCTTCATCAAAACATTTTATAGATTGTAGGAAAGTATTTCTAAATTATTTTCTGTCTCAATGAAAATCAAAGAGCCACACCAGGGTGTGAAAGGACAGACATGCTTCACGCTCTAACAGATAATCCTGGAACAAATGAGTTCTAAGAATTATTTCTGTTTCAGTAGAATGATAGAGAAGCATGTTAGAGATGAATGGCCGTTGATCTTTCAGGTTGGTGGCATGCAGATTATTTAAATCCCGCTGGAGCAGAAGTGGTCTCTTCACATGCACTTTTACAGACTTGTTTTTATGTCAACAGCAGAACAAGCCAGTTTATTCAGAGCAGATAACAAGCTTGTCCTTAAGAGGAAGCCGTGAACGTGCCTCTGCGCCGCATCCTTTTAGTCTCCATGTGAACTTCTCTGTTGAGGATCCCTCATTAACTGGCTGGAAAGTCCAGGCGTAGCCTTGAGTTTCACGTTGGCTGCTTGTGAAAACATTGCTCAAACTTTAATCTTAGTGTGTAACGTGTTTGCCTGTGGCACATCTGATGCTCGTGGATCTCCACAGAGCGCTGTTCCACAACCATCTGCCGTGTTGATGATAATTCTTCTGATTGTGTTGCCAGACAAACACTTAAGGACATATAAACCCTCCTTTTTCCTTCTTCAACGCTCAGACGAGATGTTTGAGCTGTTCTTCCACGGCAGCATGCTAAATGTCAGTTTTACTCTGATTGTACTTTAAAAAATAAAACATAATTAAAGCAAAGTGCTGCACAGTAAAGCTCAACAAGCCAAGAGCAATAAAGCGTCCCATAAAAACAGAAAAGCTGAGACCAGGAGCTGCTGAAGCTGAAATGCAAATGACCAACCAGAAGCCAGACATTTTCCTACCTGTGGAAGGTTTGGCACTTATCTTTGCCTTGAAGTAACTCTGCATGTCGACCGGCTTTGTTCACATGGCTCTAAGAGATTATTGACATCTCTCAATGTCCACTGAGACTAGGGTAAAGAAGCCGTAGCACGCTGAGCCCGGCTCGGGATGGATAATTGTACCCTGGAGAGTATGACGGTAACGCAGAGCCGGGGTCTTATTCCAGCTCTGTGCTCACTGTGGTCCCTGTGAAACCACTGCAAGGTAAGCCAGGAAGTTAACTTCTCACTTTATCTGTGCACATGTTGAACATGGAGCTAATGTTTTGGGGCTTCATGCAGATTTCTTGCCTGATGAACCAGAAGGTGATAAAGAGAAGCAGATTAGTTTGGACCACATGGAATACAAATGTTTTCAGTATCTTTTAGATCAGCTGTGGTTTGAATGTCAGATACAATTATTTCTACAGACTCACTGGTACTTTTACATGTTCCTGCACAGCGTTGCATGACATTCATTATTTCCTCTCTTCCCTCCATCGTGGTCTCTAATCATCCAACTCCTTCTCACCACTTCCCAGTTTGAAATTCCGTTCAATCTCCCCTCGTATCCCTCCATCCCTCTTCTCTACCTCCACACTCAGCTCTGCATGAGGAGACAGGCTAATGTCGGCTACTTTACCCAATACAACTTATATGTTTGCGACTTGGCAAAATTGATTTTCCACACCAGTGGTTTTCCCTCTTCTCACACAACGTATCACTTCCATATGGCAGCCATTCATTTTTCATACTCCGTTCCTCCCTCTCTCTGGGAGATAAGCTGTTGGAAGTAAGGGAGAGCTGTGATTTCACACTTATGACTGTGTGCACATGAGCATGTATGCAGAGTGGGTGCATGTGTGTGTGCTGGAGGAAGGGAGGCGGGTCGTGTGTCAGCAGCAACCGCTGGGGAAGGGTAAGAACCTTGTTGTTTATGTCACACCTCCTGCTAGCTGTGGAATTGTTTTGATACAGAGGTCCCTCCCGGCCCTCCCTCGGGGCCCATAAACGACTCCCAACAAGTCAGACGGCAGCTGGAGCGTGCAATGAAACTGATGTGCTTAAACGTTCCCCTTACTGAACGTGATTCACTCATTGCTGATTGGAGGATCTCACTGAGCAGGACAAGATATGAGTCGGAGCTCAACAAGCTTAAAGTTGGAGTCCTGAACTTTTCTTTCTTGGCTCAATAAGTAGAGGAAGAGAAGCATCATCTTCATTAGCATCCTGCCACTATTCTTCTACCTTCCTGTCTCGGTGTCTCCATATTAGTCCTTGTCTGTGTATTTGAAATATTCAAGTTGTCTTTTCTGCTGTTTCCAGTAAAAATAAGCTGTGTGATGTCATCGAGATAAAAAAACAACCAAGAACCAGAACCGAAAGATGCGTGTGAGTGTACCTGCCAGAACTCAGTCACATCGCCACCACATCTGGTCCCTAGTGAACGTACCCTAAACTACGTCCAGACCAACTGGTGACCTCTGGATCACATCTGGCCCATAAGAGACGTACCCTAAACTACGTCCAGACCAACTGGTGACCTCTGGATCACATCTGGCCCATAAGAGACGTACCCTAAACCACGTCCAGACCAACTGGTGACCTCTGGATCACATCTGGCCCATAAGAGACGTACCCTAAACCACGTCCAGACCAACTGGTGACCTCTGGATCACATCTGGCCCATAAGAGACGTACCCTAAACCACGTCCAGACCAACTGGTGACCTCTGGATCACATCTGGCCCATAAGAGACGTACCCTAAACCACGTCCAGACCAACTGGTGACCTCTGGATCACATCTGGCCCATAAGAGACGTACCCTAAACCACGTCCAGACCAACTGGTGACCTCTGGATCACATCTGGCCCATAAGAGACGTACCCTAAACCACGTCCAGACCAACTGGTGACCTCTGGATCACATCTGGCCCATAAGAGACGTACCCTAAACCACGTCCAGACCAACTGGTGACCTCTGGATCACATCTGGCCCATAAGAGACGTACCCTAAACCACGTCCAGACCAACTGGTGACCTCTGGATCACATCTGGCCCATAGTAGACGTACCCTAAACAACGTCCAGACCAACTGGTGACCTCTGGATCACATCTGGCCCATAGTAGACGTACCCTAAACCACGTCCAGACCAACTGGTGACCTCTGGATCACATCTGGCCCATAGTAGACGTACCCTAAACAACGTCCAGACCAACTGGTGACCTCTGGATCACATCTGGCCCATAAGAGACGTACCCTAAACAACGTCCAGACCAACTGGTGACCTCTGGATCACATCTGGCCCATAAGAGACGTACCCTAAACCACGTCCAGACCAACTGGTGACCTCTGGATCACATCTGGCCCATAAGAGACGTACCCTAAACCACGTCCAGACCAACTGGTGACCTCTGGATCACATCTGGCCCATAGTAGACGTACCCTAAACCACGTCCAGACCAACTGGTGACCTCTGGATCACATCTGGCCCATAGTAGACGTACCCTAAACCACGTCCAGACCCACTGGTGACCTCTGGATCACATCTGGCCCATAGCGGACTTCCCGGTGCCATAACTGAGCCTTAAGTGCCGAAAGTTGCCCAGATCAGGCCCAAACATGTCTGTTATTTTGGAGAAAAAACCTTTGTGAAAGTTTATGAACATTTTAGACCAGTACTTATATTTTAGCCTGGCGTTTATGTCGGCATAATTCCTTACAAACTCCATGTTTATCACTTTCCAAGAAAAGTCTGTAAAAGTGGGGCATAATGTACCATAAAAAAATTTAATTATAACTCTAATAACTTTTATTTAACCCCTCAGCATAATAATATGTCGTCCTCTCAGGTGCACCGGCCCACCTGATGTGTTCTGGAGTTTTCTGACTTTAGTTTTCTGTTGTCAAACTACAATGAAGTTTGATGATCAATCCAGAGTACCAAGACCGCAAAGGCTCATGGGAAATCCATATGCAGCAGGAATGAAACCTTTTGTGATTCTTACCCTGCAGATATGTGTCATGTTTTTGCCATCCTGATCTCCTGGCGCTCATCATTGGTAACTCGATCCACCTGTTGGCTTCCTAATTGCCTCTGCTGTCTCATTCAGTTCACCTGGTTTCCTTTTCTCTCACTGCCTACTTAAGCTCCCTCCAATCCCTCCTTCTCTGCCAGATAATAATCAGACCTATGTCTAGTTGTTCCAGCGTTCTACGGATTGTTCCTCAGTTGCCGACCTTCTGCTTCATGCCCCTGGATTACCCTCCTTGCCTTGCCCTCGACGGACACCGCTACTTTTCGGATCTTCTGGTTACCGACCCTGCTTGTCTTTGGATCTCCAAGCCTTGTCTTTGCCTGGACGAGTATTTTGCCATTCCGTTTACCTCCCAGCTGTTGCCTGGTTTCTTCTGCAGACCACTCACCTGGATTGATCTTCTGCTCATACTCCTTCGCCAATAAACTGGTCATTTGTCCAGAACTCCTTGTGTGTGGCTGTAATTTCGGATCCTCACGGTAACTCATTACAATATGTTTACATTCAGACCATGTTGGGATGTGGTTTCAGTGTTAACGTTGGCACCATGAGAGTAGTGGAGGGTAACAGAAGGGACACCACCCCCACCACCTCTCCTTCAGGTGTTTCACTGGGATTTTATCTCCGTAAATGTGAATCTCATGACCATGGCTTTAAATTTTAGTGATGAGATACTTCGCCAATAGTTTTTAACTACAAGTGGCCAGAAAATGTCTTTTTAATGTTTCCCTGATGAAATGTTTGTATTTTTTTTTTATCTAAATGATTTTATTTGTGGTATCTTATCTTCGTTTTATGTCTCAGACTTACCAGCTGCTTGTCTTGGAAGGGGTTGCAGGGGGTTGTGTTCAATGGGTGCACCCTTTCATGCCAGGTAGAAAAAACATTTTTCTGCCATTATGAAGGGTCTTTTAATCATATCTGAGGATTCAATTAAGTAAGTTTTGTTCCTGGATTCTGTGCCTTCCTTCAGCGGCTTTGTGTGAAGAAATGTCTCCACACATAATAAACGGAAGCCTCATTAAGCGAACAAAGATGAGTCGAGTCAGACTGAAGTTGTGCATTTCATCTGTAAAGGCCTTTTAAGCTTGCTGTGCAGGATCTGTCAGTCATCCAGACAGTGTTTATCCTCGCTTACCTCTGGGTCCAGTTCATGCTTCAACACAATGTGTCTGCCTTGACATGACAGCTCCAATAACACACTGCTGGCAGGAGGAATGAGGCGCTGGTTTGGACACAGCTTCAGCTAATATTGTTAAAAAAAAAAAAAAGACATGTCTGGTAATTTAGCTTCGTTGTTTCAGTGCCGTCTGCTTCCTGATTTGCTCGACCTGTCAGACTGCATGCCCTCCCTGTCATGTTGGCATCTGTCTGGTGACTGTCAACTGTATCTTATTTTTGTCCAACAGATTTTATTAGCCGCGTTTCCGAGCTTTATCCCACCCTGCAGGTCGAGTTGGGAGATTTGTACACGAGGAAAGCAGGCAGCCTTCCAGGACTTATCATTTAGTCTGATTTAGACTGATTCCTTTTAATTGTCTTTAAAAGACCAGAATGTTCTTCCTTTACCTCTTAGTCTGTTGATCTGGTTAATCATGCCTTTTGTGATTGATGATCTCAAACGGGTCCAAGGCAAATCCCAGTTCATCACTGGACACTTAGACGCAAAATCCATTTTGCAGAACAAGATAAGACTGGTATTGTGCAAATCCATACTCATTTTACTGCCTCAGAAAGGGAAATTAAACTGGAAAAGTATTAACTCTTACTATTCAGCTGTTGCCATGAAACATTAAAAAAAAAAAAAACTATTTTAAATCACAATTTGTTTACAACACTGATGGAAAAATTAGCCCATTTTCATGCAAATACAGGCGGTCCTCAGGTTACGTGGTTCTTGACTCACGTCGTTTCGACTTTGGCTGCCAAGGACAGACATTTTTGTTTTGCGGTTTTCGGCGCCCACATTCTGCGGTCCTGACAGATACAGTGATGCCAAGCAGCCAATGACTTAATGATTGAACCGATATCAGAAATAAGACTGTCACATTCCAGCCTTGTTAAAGCGCTGAGCATTATCGGACCATCCATCTCCTTTCCTACAGGAAATGTTAGCTTGCGGCTTGTTTATCGTTTGTGCAGCCTGACGGGGGTCAGTCGTTTAAAAGGTGTCCCTACAGGCCATATTTGAGGGCATTGATAGGGGACTTCAGGCTGATTGGAGGATGTTTTTGTTTGACCCTTTAATAACAACGGACACTTTGCAACAACTTGTCCTCCCTTTTTATTTCTCAGCAGAGGTTTGGGTTCTTGATTGCGGTCCCTCAGGTTATTTGGGATTGGCTGAGGATGGCGGCTGATGGATAATCATTTGCAGCGGCCTGGCTAACCAATCAAAGCCAGTTAATTAGCCCCATTGTTTTCCTGCTTCCTGTGGTGAGGACTTGCCTGACTGTAACCCTTGTGTGTCCTCACCAGGCCTTGCCACCTCGCCTCGTCCTTCTCATTAGCAGGGTGGAGTGGCAGGACAATCAGGCAGAGCGCTGGTCCAAGCCCAGAGAGTGTGCACACACACTCATGCATACTCACACTCGTATTGTACTGGTCCCAGGAGTCCTTTTGAAGCCAGTGATTGTCATTCGCAGCTGGTTGGATGACCTTGATGGTATGAGAGGCGCTGCTGAGATGCTGCTGCATTCAGCCGCTCGCGCACTGAAGCTGAAACCGTCCCCCTTCGAAACACAAGGTCACAGATTGTGTTTGTATGAGTTTACATGTTAATGATTTAAAGTGCCGAGGCTTTCTTTGCTCCACTTTCAAACTCTTTAATATTTAAACCCTCTGCGAGGGGAAGTTTTTCTTCTCTGCACACGTTGCAGACCTGTTTGGCACCATCTTGGCATGTGATGGGAATGCAGACAACAGGTGTCACAGGGATTTTAATGCACACAAAGCAGCAGAGATAAACATTCCTCTGCTCATCCATTGTTTTGCAGCTCATTCTCTGGATGCACTCTGAGGTGTTTGGTGTAGCAGAGCTGCACCACACCTCCTGTCATCTTCCTGCAGCATTGCGAGCCCCGCAGTCTTTCATGTCTGCTTGGCTGGTAATGAGAGCTGATGGAGAGAGGTGAGATTCCCCCATCAGTCTTCCCACACACACAGAGGGAGACAGACTCGGCGGAGACGGAGCCACTGGGTGCACATTTCTTCGCCAGCATGCGTGCACATCAGAGAGTCTATGTGCGGACGTGCACCTGCGGATTATCACACTTCCAGCCCACAGAGACGTCTCCTAATCAGTCGAAACTTCTCCTGACACTTCGGTTACTCCTCAGCTGAAGTTAGTGTGTCTTCATCACCTCCACTTCCTCTCTCTTCTAACACCCTTCACTTCATCTGCTCGTGCGTTTTTTCCTTCCACTCGGCCTGCATCTGTTTGGATTTAAGCCATGTGTGAATTGAATGACTGTTGCACCTCTTTCATGTTTGGTTTTCTCCATCTGACCTAGTTTGCCTCTCTCCAGAGGTGCTGGCCGCCACTGCACGAGTCAGAATTTATATGCACTTAAATGTTAACTGTGCACTCACTTGGTTCTTGATATAACAGTAAAGACCTGCTGATATAAAACCAGTATATTAAGGTCTCCGTGCACCCAGGCTCTCTGCACTTTGGTCAGGTTGAGCGTCCAGATTACTGCTGCTCTGCTGAAACACATTCATGTGATGACCTTCAGCCTGTCAGCTGATGCATGTAGACAGTTAAACTCAACCTTTTAGCATTACAGGGACATTATGTAGGAATCGCTCCCATCTAATGTCAAAAATCATGAAATGCATTTAAACGAATAATTTATTCTAGTGCCTCACCGTTACAAACTCCGACTGCAACAACGGTAGCCACCGTGGATCAAAACGCCTCGACACTGAAGAAACTATGGCTACGTTCAGACTGCAGGGCTTGCTGCTCATATCGGATGTTTTTTTTTAAATCCAAATTTTTTGAAAGTCCGTTCACATTTCCGATCAAATGTGACATGTATGTGATCTCCTGTATAAACCTCGTGCACGCCAGAAACGTCCCGTAGAAGACACGGCGACGTGCAGTGAGCGTGCGTGTGGCGTCTTTGTGTTTGCAGAAGTAAACATGGACGGCAACAGAGATTTGCTATTTTAAACGTTTTGTCCAACCGGAGCAACAACATATTGTGGATGGGTTCGTTTCAAGGAGACCTTTACGGAAGAGGAAAGTAAAAGTTTTGCTCAAGGCCTTTTGTGGAGCTGTGGCAGCAACAACTGTAGAGAGAAACGTTTGGGTACGGAGTCGCAGTCAGGATTGGTGGGAGAGTGATGTGAGCGCATTTACCGATAAAGAGTTCATAAACAACAAACGCAGAATAACGACGTTTGTCGTGTGTCGGTCAGATTAACGCGACCTGACCGTTCAGACTGAAGTCGCATAGCAAAAGATCAGATACATATCGGATTTAGGACCACATATCCAAGCGGCCTGGGTCACATTAAAAACATCAGATCTGTGTCATTCAGACTTTTAAAAAAAGATCGGTTACAGGTCGCACAGGGGCTCAAACACCGGATTGAAGTCACTTCCGCCTGACGTGTGAACGTAGCCTATGTTGTCCCAGACTTCATGGAGGCTTCAGTCAGGTGAAGAAGTTCTTGAGTTAATATCACAAATCCTTACATTTACATCATTTTTGTTGCGGTAAAGCTGGACTGAAGGCTTTATAAGCTGCATTCACTGTGATGAAAAGCCGGAGTGTAGGATGAGTTTAAAGCGACAGAAACCATGTAAACATCCACATCTGTAGCAACAAGGCTCCTGTGTTTTCACAGGATCTACTGTTATGCTGCCAATGCTAACTAGCAACAAATCCCAGTGAAAACTGTTAGCTTCGGACTAATTTAGTAGAAAAGATGCCTTACTGGTGGAAAACAAAGCTGCAACTTCAGTGTCCCTTTCCAAATCTTTATCCTTGAGCTCCTTCCACTGGAGAAGACTAGCTCCATGCTGATGCTCCGGTCACTGTGCCTTTCTTGTTGACGGTGAAAAGGCTTCTGCGCTGCTGCTCCATTTCTGGAAATGACAGCCGAACACATTTCCAACTTGCTGGGGTTGTAAGCCTCTCGTCTCCTCTTCTCCAGCGTCTCATTCACCTGACTCGCAGGGAAAATGCCTTCTTATTGCACATTGGTACAATTTGTCCCTCATCAGTAGCTGTAGTTTTATGATGGCAGGCATTGATTTTAGCCAGTGAACAGAAAATGTTTCATAACGTCCCTTTAACTTATAATTCAGAGTACTTGTGTTTTAAAGGGATCTTACTAGATGGAGATGTCACCATGGTGATGGAAAGGTTTGATTATAATGCATGCTTTCATCTCCAGTAATATTGACTACTGTAACACCCTGCTCTTTTCGGTTCTTTTAATGGTTTTTATTTCTTTGGGGGTCTTGAACCTTCTTATCTTTCAGAATTGCTTTTACTATATGAGCCTTTGCGGACTCCGAGGTCCTCTGGCGCTGGCTTTTGATAATTGCCAGAGTTAGAACTCGAACCTACGGTGAGGCATCTTCCCGGTATTGTGGCCTCTGTTTGTAGAAGAACCTGCCAGAGGACCTGAGGGCCACAAACAATGTTCATATTTTCAAAAGAAGACTCAAGACCTATACCTATTGCAATGGACTTTTAGCTACTTTTTTTTTTTTTTTTTTTTTTAGTTTTTTATTTTTATTTTGTTTTATTTGTATTATTTTATGATTTATTTATTTAACTGTTTATCTATTTTATTTTTGTGTTCTTAGACAATGTAGTTTTTTGCTTTTATACCATATTCTATATCTTAAAGCATTTTGTGTTACATTTTTAATATCTGTAAAGTGCTTTATGAATAAATTTGATTTGATATAAGAGAGAAATGGAATATTTAACCGGTTTTACAGTGTTCTGATTTGACAAAAACCACCAGCAGATTCAGGTCTTTTTAGCTTCTGGGACTTTGTTGGTCTTTAAGCCTCCTCACTGAGAAACCCACCAAAAGAGTCAATGCTGCCAAACAATCTGCCACAAAAGTGTCAGCATCTGATGAGCTGGGAATGAGAATACATCGCATCGCTGGCTTCAGTTTGAGCCTCTCAGAGAGACCAGAAACATGAACAACATACTTGTTAGTCTCCGTTTTTAAGCAAAATATTTGTTTTTATTGTTACTGAAGCAATTAATGAAGAAAAGTTGATGATGGGAGAACAGTGAGACATGAGGTGAAATATGTGGATTTTATCCTTAAAAACATCTAATTTTGCTTTCATGATTCAACATGGCAAACTGCTGGCAGAAGGAATGAAAACAAGACAAGGAAAGAGGAGAAATGATTGAGAAATGGATATGGAATGTGCCAAAGAGTGGGGATGGACATATTGGCGAGCCAAGCCAGCGGGGAGCCTGAAACCGCGAGGCGAAGATGAAGCAGGACATTGAGATAAATGGCAGCGGGTTCTGGTGAGACTGTTTGAGCATTGTCTGGCGTGTAACGCTGCAGCCTCATGTCCCATGCTCTTTCAAGTGAGAAGCAGAAAGGCCTTGATTTTAGCTGCTGTCCCATTGAAGTGCAGTCTCATTAAAGGCAACCTCGTGGCTCCTCTCTGATCCTCAGTCGCTCCACAGTGGGGCCGTTTAAATCCTCGACTTAAAGTGACAGTGCTGAGGTCACTGGTGACAGCGCTCTGCTGCATTTATGTGGCTACGCCAAACACTGGCGCTTCAAAGTGATGGAGACGTGAAGAGCTGGTTAGAGAGCTTCTGTTCAGTTGGAATTCTTTTAAAACCTAAAAACATGTTTAAAAATTAAAGCTCTTTCATTTGGGCACGACTGTTGGGGTTCCTTACGTCTGTAAACGGGATGTTCTCATACTTCCGTCAGTCTTTTACGTTGCCACAGTTAAGTCAGTTCATCCACTAGGGGGCAGTGCTGAGTTCAGAGTTTGGTAGCAGTAATGCACCGCCATCAAGCTGTTTACTTGATTGTTTGTCCAAAAGCAAAACTGTTTTTAATTAACAGTTTCTGCATAGTCTTCTTCCTGTTCCTCCTCCTCTTCTCTGGTTTGTTCCTTTTGTGTATCAGCTGTATGACTCAACACTGCCCCTTGTGGACACCAGCGGTATTGCTTCATTTTATGGATCAAATAAGGGCAGTTTTTGGTTTGTGTTTGTTTTCTTCTGTTTTTTTTTTGTTGTTTTTTTTGTTTTTACTTTAAACACTGTCTTGTCCTGCATCGTAACATGCAGAACGGTGGTCTGAGTGCCAAATCGTGCCGGACAGATTAGTTTTACAAGCTTCTTCATTGTGATACTTTAAATCCTTATTTCATTTTTGTTTTTATCTGTTAGTTTTTATCTATTTTTCTGTCTTTTATGTTATTATATATTATTGTTGAACACGACACGGTATACTAAGGAGAAAAAGTTAAACAGGTAAAGCAGAGACACAGACCTAGCAGGTAAAGCTAACTGGCCTGCTAAAATCACAAGAGTATTGACAAAAACAATAGAAACTAATTAATACTACAAAAGAAATGCATAAAGAAAGTACAAGAAAAAGAAGAACAGGCATAATTTGACCTCCAGCTGCTTCGTTGAGATGTGACGGAAAGCTGAGATTCCTGAAAATGGACCAATCAACTAAACTGTCCATCTTTGTCTTCTGTCTTTGACCTTTTATTCCAATAGAAAATGATAAAATCAGCCTCTCATCCTAATGTTATTACCTACTAGTCCGTTTTGAGGTTACTTCACAACCAAATGCAGCTATTTTACTTTGTTTTTATTCAACATCTTGAGCTCCGTGTTGGTGGGTTTTGTAGCTGACTTGCTCTTCTTTGTTTCCCTTTTCAACCTGCTGCTGGGATCCCCGTGGACTCTGCTGGCCTCTTCAGTCCCACGTGAGTGTTTCTATCCCATCATTCATCGTGCTTCACTGGTTCTGCCTCAAACACTTTGATTCTCAGCCATCGAACTTCTAAACATCTCAGAAATATCACTTCTGCATGAGGCCTTTTGAAGGAGGCTGATTAAACATTTTCCCCCAGTGACCTAATATCTGGAAGGATAATCTACATGTTGGATTTAAATAATTAAAGAGGACGTTTTATATATTTCTTTAAATGTTCTTCATACTGTGGCTAAAAGAAATCCTAGCACAATCGCAGCAGGAAGCTAATGCCCAGGGAGATTAAGCTAACTTTCTTGTTCTATATTTGCCAAATTTACTAACTGATGAAATCAAAATCAAAGTCGTGTCTGACATGAAGTTTTAATTGCTAGTTATCAGGCGTTTGCTTTTCACTCTGGGTGCCTTGCTCTTCTCTTGCTTAGTATGTATTTTATTTATTCTGTGTACTTTTAAACTCCAGCAGCAGCAGAAATTGTTTATGATCATTTCCAATGAAAGATCTTCAAGATGCTGATGACTTTGTGTGTGCTCCTGCAGGTGATTTCACCGGAGAAGCCGGGGAACCATATCTTCCGACTGACAGGCCCCGGTGCTGACCAGGATCCCAAAGGCCTCTTCACCATCGACATAGACACTGGAGACGTGTCAGTCAGCCGCTCGCTGGACCGGGAAGCCATCGACTCTTACCAGGTCAGGATGTGTGTGAGACCCTCTGGCTGTTTATGGGATCAGTCTTCTTTCTGCTTTCCAGCTTTTATTTATTCCCACTTTTAATCAGTTGACTACCTCCACCAAAGAGGTGGCGCAGATTGTTTTTAAGCAGACATTTCTCTATTTGTCTGTTTGTCAGCAACTTTACGCAAAGACTCCAGCAGAGATCCTTATGGTGTTTTCTGAGAACGGTTTCTGGTCTAATTTAGATCCGGATCAGCACCTGGATGCAGAAATGTTGTGAAGGATTCTTCCTCATTGTAAGATAGGATCATTTTCAGTATATCTGCATAAAACTCCACGATATATGGTGAGAAAATCCAGGAGAAGTTCCCAACAGGTTTTATAAGATATCAAAGATAGATGGGAATCCTGGCAATGTTCTGGATACCACCATCCAGAACAGGAACAACCTTCTAGGTACTACCATCCAGAACAGGAACAACATTCTAGATACTACCATCCAGAACAGGAACAACATTCTAGATACTACCATCCAGAACAGGAACAACCTTCTAGATACTACCATCCAGAACAGGAACAACATTCTAGATACTACCATCCAGAACAGGAACAACATTCTAGATACTACCATCCAGAACAGGAACAACCTTCTAGATACCACCATCCAGAACAGGAACAACCTTCTAGGTACTACCATCCAGAACAGGAACAACATTCTAGATACTACCATCCAGAACAGGAACAACATTCTAGATACTACCATCCAGAACAGGAACAACCTTCTAGATACTACCATCCAGAACAGGAACAACCTTCTAGATACTACCATCCAGAACAGGAACAACATTCTAGATACTACCATCCAGAACAGGAACAACATTCTAGGTACTACCATCCAGAACAGGAACAACATTCTAGATACTACCATCCAGAACAGGAACAACATTCTAGATACTACCATCCAGAACAGGAACAACCTTCTAGATACCACCATCCAGAACAGGAACAACCTTCTAGGTACTACCATCCAGAACAGGAACAACATTCTAGATACTACCATCCAGAACAGGAACAACATTCTAGATACTACCATCCAGAACAGGAACAACCTTCTAGATACTACCATCCAGAACAGGAACAACATTCTAGATACTACCATCCAGAACAGGAACAACATTCTAGATACTACCATCCAGAACAGGAACAACCTTCTAGATACCACCATCCAGAACAGGAACAACCTTCTAGGTACTACCATCCAGAACAGGAACAACATTCTAGATACTACCATCCAGAACAGGAACAACCTTCTAGGTACTACCATCCAGAACAGGAACAACCTTCTAGATACTACCATCCAGAACAGGAACAACATTCTAGATACTGCAATCCAGAACAGGAACAACATTCTAGATACTACCATCCAGAACAGGAACAACATTCTAGATACTGCAATCCAGAACAGGAACAACCTTCTAGATACTGCAATCCAGAACAGGAACAACCTTCTAGATACTGCAATCCAGAACAGGAACAACATTCTAGATACTACCATCCAGAACAGGAACAACCTTCTAGATGCTGCAATCCAGAACAGGAACAACCTTCTAGATACTGCAATCCAGAACAGGAACAACCTTCTAGATACTGCAATCCAGAACAGGAACAACATTCTAGATACTACCATCCAGAACAGGAACAACATTCTAGATACTGCAATCCAGAACAGGAACAACCTTCTAGATACTGCAACCCAGAACAGGAACAACCTTCTAGATACTGCAATCCAGAACAGGAACAACCTTCTAGATACTGCAATCCAGAACAGGAACAACCTTCTAGATACTGCAATCCAGAACAGGAACAACATTCTAGATACCACCATCCAGAACAGGAACAACCTTCTAGATACTGCAATCCAGAACAGGAACAACATTCTAGATACTACCATCCAGAACAGGAACAACCTTCTAGATACTGCAATCCAGAACAGGAACAACCTTCTAGATACTGCAACCCAGAACAAGAACAACATTCTAGATACTACCATGCAGAGCAGGAATGACATTTCATTACAGCAAGAGAGCAAACGTGCAACAAAGACGACAATCTTGCCAAGACGCCATGGATTTATCATCAGTGGATCTGGAATCTGATCGTGGATCTAGATAAGATGGATGTAGGACCAGAACCTCGGCTGCTGGATGCAGGTCTCCATTGTCGAGTGTTTTGCCAGTTTGTATTTTAACTGTTTAGATGATTATCATACCTGGTAGTTTGGTTATTAAGCCAGTTTTTATTCAGCCATACACATATTAGCAGTGCAGAGTGATGATCTTTGTATTTTATGCTATCATAAATTGATTTAATCCGTGTTGAAAAATCGAGTTTGAGGTTCCCGAGGGGTTTTTATCCCCTCGGTATGTTTAATGACCAAAGATGGAGATGCAGACAGAGAATGTCTGGTTTTCCAGTCTGTCAGTTGACCTTATCCTGCTTTCTGAGATGAGATGCGAGTTAAGGTGCTGAGCTGCGTGCAAGCTGTTTATAAGATTACAGGATTTTGTAAAAAATAAACGTCTCTCTGTAAATACCAACAGATGTGAGAGGAGGTTTCGACTGGGATAAGAAACATATTTGGCCCATTCCCTCATCTTCCCTTTGCTGAGCTCATACTGCCTAACATGGGTTGTTCAGAAGCACTGATTTACTGAGATTGATAGAGTTAAAGTAAAACATTGAAAAGATCTCAGCTACAACCCATAAAAGTATTCAGGTAGCCATGTGCTCAGGTAGCCAAGCAGCCAGGTGGACAGGTAGTCCTGTGGCCAGATGGCCAGGTTGCTAGTAACCAGGTATTCAGATAGCCATGTAATCAGGTATTCGGGTAGCCATGAGGCCAGGTAGCCAGATAGTCATGTTCCCAGGTGGCAAGGTAGTCAGGTAGCCATGAAATTCAGATATCCATGTGGCCAGCTGGCCAGAAAACCATGTATTCAGGTGGCAAGATGGTCAGGTAGCCAGTAACCAGGTAGCCATGTGGCCAGATAGCCATGTGGGCGGCTGTAGATCAGGAGGAAGAGCAGACGTCCTTCAGCTGGAAAGTTGGAAGGTCGATTCCTGGCTTCCCCTTACTAAAATACCGAAGTGTCCCCTGGGCAAGACACTGCCCTCCGATGTGCCTATCGGAGTATGAGTGTGTTGTATGACTGTGTGTGTGAATGGGTGAATGAAACAAGTAGTGTAAAGCGCTTTGAGTGGTCTGCATGACTAGAAAAGCACTATATAAGTACAAGTCCATTTACCAGGTGTTAAGGTAGCCATGTAATCATGCATTTGGGTAGCCAGGTAGCCATGTTCCCAGGTGGCAAGGTAGCCAGGTAACCGTGTTTTCAGGTGGCCAGGTAATCAGGGTGCCATGTGTTCAGGTATTCAGGTAGCCAGGTAGTGTTTTTTCTGGGTTTACCACTTGCTGTCTCATTCTTTGAAATGAAATGAAAAATACTTTATTAATCCCCAAAGGGAAATTCAATATTGAAGTATATAAAAATTAATTTGAGAAGGTCTTTGCGGCTTTTCAAAGCCCTCCTTTATTTCTAATTCCTGGTAAAACTGAATTTTGCTGTTTGCCATCAGTAATGGAGTAATATTTTTCTCTTTAATTACCTCTAATAAGTTTCCTGTCTCCTCCTTCGTGCATACACTTAGAGTCAAAAGTTTGGACACGCTTTCCCATCAAATCCAGTCGGGAAGTGTGTCCAAACTCTTGACTGGTAGTGTGCATTATATACTATCTTTACCCATAATAATCTGGTCATGTGACCCCCCCCCCCCCCCAATGTCATGTCTGTTGACTGATAAATGCAAAAAAGAAAAAGTTTTCATTGTGTTCTGCGATATATTAATGGACACATCTGGAAAAATCACCCGATGAGGGCATCAAAGTGTTTGTGATACTTGAGTTTTTTTTGTTAAAAGTATGTGTTTCCATCAGCAAGTTTTATTTTGACATTTAGGTTTTACACAATTTTAGGCAACAAAACTTTAAGATCAGGACAGAACATACATTATTGTCATTAAACATTGATATGCAGTTTAATCAAGGTGCTCAGCTACTGCAATGCACAAAAACTAGAATAGACAATATAAAAACAATAAAAGACACATTTGTCTTTTTTTTGGCTAGGCATGATTTGAAATAAAACAAAATCTATAAATTATAATTAGTTTTATGTAAGGGGATTGTTAAAACACCTTGTTAGGGATTAATCAGTTAGCTCATTATAGCGGTGTGAAATGCACCATTACATTAAAATACATCTATTTAATTTACTGCAGGTATTATGATTTTATCCCCATTTATATAAGAACTAAACAAAGTTTATTTTTAGTCAAAAAATGACTGAAATGATCACATGACTTGTAGTTGACGGGTGGAAACGGTGGCGTTAAAACGTTCTCCCCGTTACAAGGAACATGCCTGCTGCAGCATTTCTCAAGCTAACAGGAAGAGAAGGTCGAGCAAAGTGATGAGTAGGAGATGACTCATGGAGCTAATGAGGAAGAGCATCTGCAGGGAAACCTCAAATTAGTCATGTGTGCATTGAGTTAAAGCATCCACCTATTTTTACATGCACCCCCCTCGCTCCTCCCTCCCACAGTCCAGATGTACAGTAATGCTGCAGGAATGGTCCACAGGACGGTAGCTGTGACGGCGCATGCTGAGCTCCATCCACAGCGACTTCATGCAGCATGAAGCATTACGGATGATCAATGTGTTTATTGAAGGAAAGACTTTGGCAGCTTTTTAAAACTGAAACACCATGAAAAGTCACTTTCCATCATCTTAGTCTGAATCTACATCCCTGTAGAAAACCAGATGAGATGTCGTTCTTAATTTACTTTATAGGCTTAAATTAATCATGACCATCCAGTGATGCACTGAAGCTCGCCGCTTCCTCTCCGTCTGCTTATGTCAACTCTTTTCAGCTTCTCAAATAAAGTTTTGATCTTAGGAAATGAAAAGGCTGCAGTCTGGAAGTGGATGGAGATAAAAACATGCAGTAACAGATAAAGGTTTTTGATATAAACAGGACTTTACGATGGAAGTACATTTTCTTCATAGCTGAAAAAGCTCTTAATCGTTATCATCTGATCCTCATCACCGACTGAGCACATCTTCATCAGCTCAGGAGGGTCCATCAGGAAACCCTAAATAGATCCAACACTCAAGAATGTGTTCAGATTGAAGATGTCATCTAGCAGTATGAAGTGTTTACAGGTAGGGCTGGGCGATTTATTGGATATACAGGAAAAGTCTCCTGCACACTCGTGTCGTTGCTTCAGGAGAGACAAGAAAGATACAGGAAATTAGCAGCTAGTTTACGAGCCAGATAGAGGCTGAATTGGAGATGTCCGGTTTAAGCAGGAACTGGTGCAAAATAGTTTGTTGAAAGAGAAAAGTGACAATGAAGGCAAATCTAATAAAGATTATTTAACCATTTAAGACCTGAGCCATGAAGAATGGTAAGAAAATTCCATTTTTTTTATTTGACCCTTTTGAGAAAATTTAACAAACTATGTATATTCCGGTGTGTTAGCATGTGATATGTTAAATGATCACAGTACAACTTACTTCCTGATTGTTTTTAACAGGATTTTCAGTAAAGTTTTAACCATATAGTCATGCAAAAGGTCTCAGAAACTGCAGAAGAAAAGTGACTTCAGAGTTATGAGAAAGAAGAAGAAACTTCCCTTAAGTCTCCAGACATTTGAAACTGTTAAAAACATGATTGTTGGCATAAACCTCGCAGACAAAGCCCCTCTCAGCAGCTATCCATGTCTAATAGACTTTTCTTTACACCTTCTAAATATTGTGACAGTAAAGTTCTGAAGAAGATGGAGACAGAATGTCAAAAAAGGACCTGAAAGAAGTGACGACGGGAGTAAATCAGGATCTTCTAATGAAGATTTTACTGAGCTCAGTGCAAAAAAGAGCCGGCTGAAGGAAGTCGAGAAGGAACAAAAAGAATTCATGAATAAAAAAAAAAAAGAGTAGAAAATGTTGGATTTTAAAAGAAAATTGAGAATAAAGATGTAAAAGATGCTGAATATTTTCCCAGTAAAACATCTAAAACTGTTGTGTTGCTGAATAAAACTAAAGATTTTTTTGTAATAATCATTAATCATATCACATACGACACACTGCGCTGAGATTTGGGGAAAAACTGTCTTTACTTGTTAAACTGGCCGAGATAACCTAAACTAAGTAAACTAAAACTAGCAGCCTGGGAGGTTTTGGTTAGGTCCAGTTTAGCTCCAGCCTCAATGTCACTGGAAGCATGATCACGTCTGTCAAAACCACTTTTATTTTTAGACAACTCCGTTATCAGTACACCCTGAACAGTAATGGACAGACGGACAGATGGATGGATCGATGGATGGTTTTTGGATTGATGGATGGATAGATGGGTTGGTGGATGGATGGATAGATGGAAGAATGAATAAATTGATGGGTTGGTTGATGATGGATGGGTTTGAAGATGGATGGATGAATAAATAAATGGATGGGTTGGTAGATGATGGATGGAAGGATGGATGGGTTGGTGGGTAGATGGATGAATGGATGGATGGATGAATGGATGGGTTGGTGGATGGATGGATGGTTGAATAAATGGATGGGTGAATAAATGGATGGGTTGGTGGATGGATGGATGGATGGATGGATGGATGGATAAATGGATGGGTTGATGGGTGGATGGATGAATGAATGGGTTGGTGGATGGATGGTTGAATAAATGGATGGGTTGATTGATGGATAAATGGATGGGTTGGTGGATGGATGGATGGATGGATGGTTGAATAAATGGGTGGGTTGGTGGATGAATGGATGGATGGATGGATGCTGGATGGGTTGATGGGTGGATGGATGAATGGATGAATAAATGGATGGGTTGGTGGATGGATGGATGGATGGATGGATGCTGGATGGGTTGATGGGTGGATGGATGAATCGTTGGGTTGGTGGATGGATGGTTGAATAAATGGATGGGTTGATGGATGGATAGATGGATAAATGGATGGGTTGGTTAGATGGATGGATGGATGTATAGATGGATAGGTTGTGGATGAATGGATGGATGTATAGATGGATTGGTTGTGGATGGATGGATGGTTGAATGAATGGATGGATAGATGGATGTATCGATGGATGGATGTGTTGGTGAATGGATGGATGGATGGATGGATGTATAGATGGATGCGTTGGTGGATGGAAGGATGGATGTTTGGGTTGGTGGATGGAAGGATGGATGGCTGGATGGGTTGGTGGATGGATGGATGGTTGAATAAATGGATGGGTTGGTGGATGGATGGATGGTTGAATAAATGGATGGGTTGGTGGATGGATGATGGATGCTGGATGGATGGATGGTTGAATAAATGGATGGGTTGGTGGATGGATGGATGGATGGATGGATGATGTTTCAGCTGACCTGTGGGCATTCAACCATAAGGAGAAGAGACTCTGCAGTCCTGTCTGCAGTTGGTCCAGAGGTCTCAGGTTTAACCTGATCTTTCTGTTGGATCCATCTTTTCTTAAATCTTCATCCCATGAGGACAACGTCAGTCCGTGTCCAGTGTAGAGCTCGCTGTCAGATCCAGCTTTTCGGTGGTCCGGAACCGTGCAGAAACGTAGCTGACTGGCTTTTATAGACGCATTCATTCGGCGGTCTCCTTTCCCTCTGAGTCTAATGGTCTGTGAAGGCTATGAGACATAAAATATTCAGAGCTGGAGTCAAACCCTCATCTCTCCACTGGCATTTAAAAGCAAAGTGAAATGAACTAAAGACTGTGACAGGGTGCCATCTTCCCCACAATTAGATTCAATTATTAAAAAATTATCAGGATTTTAATGCATCCTTTCCCTATTCAGGGTGTTTTTCTCTGCCTGTATACTACTTCATACTCCATGCTGTATCCATTTATTCATATTTAGCTCACTGTCTCTTATAATAAATCCAACATTTTCCTTATTTTCTTCATGGTTTTCACTGAAATCTACAGAAATAATCATTAGTATTTGGGAACAACGTCCTCTAACTAGGCTGAAACGGAGCTGCTCTTGCATGTTTGTAGTACTACTTGTAGATTATATTTTGGCTACTTGTGGAGTACGTCTCGTCCAGGTCTTGTCTGTCCTCATGTCCATGAAAACCAATATGATTTGAAGGTTTCTTCCTATTTTCAGACGTCTTCGGTAAGTAATCAGCATGTTTCGGCCGTCGCCTGGAGTCTTCCTCAGAAACGTCTGCTGATGCGTTGTTGACGTGTTGTTGGGTTAGGGTCAGGTTGGATCAGCTGGGATGGCCCCGCCTCCCTCCCTGTGCTGGTCGCTGGAGCAGGAATCCTGATATGCGGTTGTCCTTTTTTCGAGTCTTTGGAGTAAAACACAGAATCAAGATGCATTTTGGGAAATTTATGCACAAATTTTTTTCTTTTTTTTTTCTGAGCAAATTCTGAGGAAAGCGCAGAGTCTTGTGTAGCCTGTTTTTTTTTCCTCCTTTCCACCTGCTAATTTTCCACTAAATTTCACCGCGTGATGAATTGTTTGCAATTGCAACTTCTCCAAATGTCCATGGGTGTAAATTAATCTCATTTTATGTTGCTTCTGAAGGAGATAAACCTCAGATCAGTGAAGTTATGGTGAATTTGGGGCGAAAAACCAAACTTCTACGTGTTCAGATTGCAGATGTGTCAGAAACTTCTAGAAATACACAGCATCATCATCCTGGACTCGACATTAACGATATGCAAAGAAACAAAAACTAAACATCAGCGATGTGTGCTGGTTCTACTAAAAGCTACAAAAAAGTGTAAAACTGTTATTTATCCAGTAAAAACTTCCTGCTCAACATCAACACTGGTTGAGATGTTAAATACTAAATCTATTCCGTTTTCTGCTTTATAAAAAGTTAAAAAGAGAAAAAAAAAAGACGTTTATACGGTAATTATGCAGGTTGAACCAGTAAAACCAGTTATGTTCATGCTAATAAGTGAAACTGTCAGCATTGATGAATATGTTTAATAACTATGTTAATGTTGTCTGGCGGACCTGTCGCTTCTTTATGTGTTGCTATGAAATATTAAAGTTGTAAAACTTGTGCTGACGTTTACATTCATCATGTTTGGGTCTCAGGCCAGCTCGTATTCTTGTTTATTTGTCACGGCGATGCAGAATGTTCCAGATTTAGCCAAAGGGCTCGTTTTGATGTTGTCCCCGGATCGATCGGACGAGGGCTCCTTGGTAAAACTGGAGGAAACAATTCATCAATATAAATTATGAAGCAATGATCAGAAGGTGATGAAGCAGATACAAAGGACAATAACTTTATTAAATCTAAACAAAGTCCAAATATATCCGTTTAAAAGAACGTTTTATACTCAAATGGCATGTTTGATGTTCAGCACTTTTGTCCCTGTGGCTGGCGTTAAGGCACTTGATTAAAAACAAAACATGATGATGATAAAACTTCACACCGTACCTTTTAGACTGTAAATCACACAGCATCCATACTGATTGGTTCACAAGTCGTGACATCAGTAATCAGTTGGTTAACAGACTGCACTAAGTAGCATGGACGGCCAGCTGCTGGTTAACGATGGTTAAGACTTTTCCTTCTGGTGATACTAATAATGTGTGTTTTCTATGTGAAACTTGTCCGTCCATCGCCACCACCTGCTGCTGTAGCTGCTGGATAAGGTTAGGATATAAGGTCGTCTGAAATGCTGGCTGGGTCGCGTGATTGGAGGGTGAGATGGGTCTTGGGTTGTTTTGTAGCCTCCGACCCTCCAGGTAGATCCAGAAGATTCTCATTTCAGTTTAATTTCTTTTATGCACATTTTCATCTTTTGCCACATCAGTTAAAGCTGCGGTAGGTGATGTTGGGGAGGTAGCAACATGTAAAAGTGGCGCCCTGTCTTGGCTCCTCTCCTTGTCTCGGCCCCTCCCTCTGCCCTGGCACCTCCCCCTGCGCTGGCCCCTCCCCTTGTGTTGGCTCCTCCCCCTCTGGTTCTGCTCCTTGCGTGATCCGAGGCTTTTTTATTCGCAGCTTTTTCCACCAAAGATTTCCTCTTTCTCGGCTGTTTAGCAGGAGGAGGCAAATAAACCGAGCCGGGTCGGGAAATCCTTCCTGCATTTTCTCAGCCATGTTTGCCTTCCGAGTTTCTTCTTCACTACTTTGTATTTTCATCCTAACACGCTGTTTATATGCAGGGTGTGGCTATCAGGTATGTGCTGCTGGAGGGGGAAGAGGGGAGCCGGGAGAAGAAGCTACGGAATATAAGAAATGAACGACTCCATTTGGGTTGGAACGTTTGGATTGGTCAGAGTTTTTACAGATTTACAGTAAACTGAGGGGTCTAACTATATTTCTTATTGTTCATGATTCCAGAATGTATAGACTACTATCAGGATGAGGAACCACTTCACCCAGAGGAACATGTCTCTGAGCAACGTTACCTACTGGAGATTTAAAGTTAAACTATTGACGGTTAGTTTGGATAAAGGTATAAGTTAGTTGTTCTCTCGGCACAGAGCGTCACTCTGACTCTTGCTTGTTATTTTGCTCATGAAGTTTCCAAATAGGAATCCTCAACACTGCAAACAGAAATCCCAGTCTGGAACGCGACGCCTCTGGTACTTCAGAAACACCGGCATGACTTCTGTGATGCAGGTGGTTTAAACTTGTATCTGGCCGGTGGCAAAAACACAGCATGACAATGTCTAATAACACCAATAATAATGGATTTGATTCAATTCAATTCAATTCAACTTTATTTATATAGCGTCAAATCACGGCAATGCCATCTCAAGACGCTTTACAGACAGAGGGGAAAACATAGTGAAGGCCAATTCATAACAGCCTATATAAGGAAACCAACAGATTGAGTTGAGTCCAACTCAATCTCCCATCCTGAGCAAGCACACTGGTAACAGTGGGAAGGAAAAAACTCCCTTTTAACAGGAAGGAAACCTCCGGCAGAACCCGGCTCAGGACAGGCAGACATCTGCCTCTGCTGTGTGGGGGGAAGAGGACAGAAAGACAACAGACAACAGGAACTGCTACTCCCGGCCAGGGAGACCTGCTGAGACAGGAGACATACATGTTAATGATGCAACACTGTTATGGGGGGGGGGGGTGTAAAAGAAAGAGATAAAGAGAAAAAGAAAGAAGCTCAGTGTATCAGGAAATGTCCCTCAGCAGTCTAAACCTATAGCAGCATAACTAAGGGATGCTAACCATCCCTAGCTATAGGACTTATCAAAAAGATAAGTCTTCAGCCTAGTCTTAAAGGTGGGGAGGGTGTCTGCTTCCCTAACACTAACTGGGAGCTTATTCCATAAGACCTCCATAAGACCTCCGATTGGCGTAACCGGGTGTCGTTACCGCCGACGTGAATTACAATCTTAAGGTATTTACGTTTAGCCTTAGCCAGGAGTTTCAAATACGATTCAACGTGGCCCGCTCTGGCCCCAGGAATGCATTTGACTATGGTCCCCGGTGTCTCTAGAGCCACGTTTCTGACTATGGAACTACCTATAATCAGGGTTTCTGCCTCAGCGGATGTGTCGCCGAGTGGGGAAAATCTGTTAGAAACGTGAACAGGTCGGTGGTGGCCAGTGGGTTTTGGTTTGGGGCTACGCTTCCGCCTGACCGTCGTCCAGCCCGCCTCGGCTCCCGGCTGCGCGGGAACTGCTGAGGGACGGCTCGGGATGGCTGCCCTGGCTGGTAGCTCCGCACTGGCTAATGGGGGCTTGCTGACTCACTGCTTCCCTAACTGAGTGCGGAGCTGGGCTTCTAACTCACAGAGCCTCGCCTCCAAAGCTGCCAAGCTGCTACACTTAATACACCTACCGTTATCACTAAAGGAGGCGGAGGAGTAGCTAAACATCAGACACACCGAGCAAGAAAAGGCAGGGGACCGGGGTGTGGGAAGAGAGCTAGCAGCCATGCTAAAACCGAGTGCTTGAGCTGTTTAAGTCAGTAAACAGAAAGCCAAAGATCCCAAAAATAAATGCAATATATAGAACAGTGGTTTGGGAAGATATTGTGCGCTAAAGTGAGTGGTTGGTTAACAATAGAAGTTAGAAAGAAGTTAAAGGAGCCAACGGCTCGTAGCAATCCGCAGTGACACACGCTAGGGAAACAGGAAATGACACAATACGTTACCGCAACGTCAGCGCGTCCAGACCTCTTCTGACCAATCAGGGTGAGTGATGCTGAAGGTTGATTTATATACTTAAGTGATGACGGCACTCAAAGCACCTTTGGGTGTGTTTCATTCTTACACATGGACACCCTGATGTGTCTGGACGGGATATTTGAATAATAAGCTGCGTGTGTAGTCAACAGCTGCCCTGGACCAGTCTCACCAGTCTGAGCTAACGGCCTCTACGGTCACCTCTGGATGCACCAACAGATTGACAGGCAACCTTTACATGTTGACCTTCTGATCATTGGACGACCTTCTCTGCCACCGGAGAGGGGGGCTGGGGCTCATTCCAGCTGGTACCAGGTGAGACGGGGTCCTGGACGGGTCGGTCCATCAGGAGAGTGTCACCTCGGATACGCTATGGATCAAATCTGTCTTTCCTCAATCAGCATCTCCTCACATCTAACGTTATTCCAGTCTCGTCTGTGCAGCTGGCAGCTGTTCGATGAAGACCTTCCGGTAATCCTTTGCTTAAGACTCGTCCTGGTGCACTGACAGATGTGTTTAAGATGTGGGCTCTTCCTTTAGTGCCACTGTCATTATAAAGCAATACAATCAATGTTCTGTTGTAAAGATAACCAAGGCTGGATGTTCTGATTCGTCCCTCTCCCTTCTTTCCTTCTCCTCTCACTTCTACGTGATCTGTGATGATTGAAACCTCTGGTGAAAATAAAAACGTACTCTGACTCGCTGCACAAGGTGCATCAGAACGATATCTCTGCTGGCTTTGATAGAAATGAGATCAATGAAGTCGACTGGCTTGCTATCTGAATGCCGTTGGAATTTGGGAGACTCAGGCTAGATTTATGGATGCGGATGTTGTTGCAGTGAAAAAGCATAAAATAAGCAGAAACTTGGAGAGATGCATTTAAAGACGGCATGGTGTAACTTCGGCTTTACATCAGCAAGAAGCTGCGACTCGGACGTGGACGATTAGAGGAACCACGGAGTCGAGCAGGACTCACGAAACAAACCCTGACAAACGCACCACATGTTCAGAGATTTAATGCCAAACATTATTGTCTTATTAGGCTCAATTACTGTGAAAATAAATGTTAATGAGATGGAAAGGCAGCGGAAGGTGCGGGGAGGAGTAGAGGGCTTAGGGCTGCGCTTTATGCTTCGTTCGGGTGGGAAGGACTCTAATTGGCTTAGAAACAGTGCAGACATCAAACTGCCTTGTTTACACAGGTAGAAGTATGACCCTGTGTAATCCAGGTCATCCAAACAATAACTGGTGATTCATTTGTACGTGCTTACATTAGCGATGCAGACATTTAACACAGAAAGCATGCCGATGCAAGCAGTGCAGTGTGTCTTTCTGTGTTCCAACAGAAGAAACAAAAGCTGGGTTTGGGGTGTGATTTTTCTTTCCTTTTAATGGATTCTGTGTTTGGTGGAGAAATGCAAGCTTTACGATGTGAAATGCTTTATTTTCTCTTTACTGCTTTTGCCCGTGTGCATCAGAGCCCGGTGTTGCAGCTTGTGCCTTGAAACGAATCATTCCTTTGACGGCAGATCTAAAAGGCACCATATTGTCCTCCCCATATTCTGTCCATCAAGCCACAAAAGCAAAGGCTCACTCAAAAAAAACAAAAAAAAAATCAAAAACCCTTGGAGGATCAATCTCAAGTCTTGAAAGGCAAAGCTTTGAAATGACTGCTGTTTTGAAATTTAGATTTTTTGATATCTCAGCTTTTAGAAAATATACAATACTGTCTCTTCAAAGATGTCTTTGGTTGTCAAACCCCCCAAAAGAGAAAAGAATGAAAAGAAAAAGTTTTTCTCACCCATATTTGATGATTTCTGTAGCATAAACATCCACCGGTGGTGATTTTAGACAGATCACAACTCTGGTTATAAACTCTCACCCTTAGCATGATGACTGTGATGCTGGTGCTTCATCATCATCAGATCTGCTCTGAATATGTTACAGTGTTTTACACAGTTCAGCTGCTAACATGCAGAATTCTTAATGTTGTTTTTTATTATTATTAAACATATAATTACTTATAGCTGCATTTCCGTCACCGCCTGAAGCGCTAAAGGTAAATATCGCAATAAAAACCTGCGAATGGAAACACTTGTTTAGACAAAGATTTCATATCATGAGGATGTTTTCAGACGTGTCACATTGCAAAAGTATCATGGAAACACTTTATCTACACATCACCAGATGTGAGGTAGAGGGTCACGTCACCAGTTCATTTCAAGTAAAGGATGTGTGGTATGAATTCTTATCAATAATCAAAGATAAAAAGTATTAGCTCCATTATTGATAGCAAACAGTTTCCCATGAAATCAGAAAGGAAGACGAGGGAGAAGAACCTCAGAAACGGCTGTCGTGACGGAGGAGATTTTACAGTTTTTGCGTTCCTCTGCAACGTCCAATGGAAACAGTTGCAAAACGCAGAACTTAGCTGTGAACCAGCCATGAAACTAAACACTGCTCCCAGTCATGTTCAGGTGTTTTACTCTGTTTTCTACATCATTTCACAGACGGCTAAGTCCCGTAAAAACAGACAAATAACGGTGGGATGATCCGTCAGCCTGTCTGCGTATCTCCCCGTCGTACATCCATCCATTTCCATATCTGTCCTTCTGCGTCCAGCAGCGTGAACGTGTCTTTTGGCTGCTCCTGTGTGCACGTCATGAAGCCCAGCAGAACCTCAGAGAAAGATGTTTAATAATCTAAATCACAAAAGAAACAAAAACACGATCCCACTAAATGGACCACGTTGGCCTTGGCGATGGAGCGCTACACCCTCATTGTTACATGATCACATGATTTATGCCATAAAAGTACAAAGAAAAGATTCCTGGGCAATGATGAGTGCATTGGCAAGGTGGATATTCCATAAGAATAAATGTTGTTCTTCATGTGGAAATGTGGGTTTTCTCATTAGCTGCTGAAGTTCCTCATATCTTCAGCTGTCTGTGTTTCTACATCCTCTCTAATGAAAATCAGATCATGTCTACTAATCCTCTCTCCAGACACTAAACACATTCTGTACAAAGATGCTTGTTAAAGCATTTCAGGGCAGGTTCTCCTGGATGTGTATTAAAGTTTCTACCAGTGTGGGCAGTAAATTGCTGCAGGCTTTTCTTTTTGCAGACACTCTGAATGCATAATTCCCACGATTGCTTAATTTAGTGACTTTGCAGGATTTTATCCTCATTCCCGGCAGCATGAGGAGAAGATCTCCCAATGTCTCCATGGTTTTGTCGTTTTAATCACTTTTCACAGTTACTGCTCCCCTCTTTAGTTATTCCCTACCTCCATCTGTCTGGCCGCTTCCTGCAAACATGTCAGAAAGATGAAAATAATCTCATTCCTGTTAAGTTTTTCTTTCTGCGCAACGCGGTGGCGTGACGATGATCAGCTCTCAGTCATGTGGAGTTGAGTATTGTCTGTGTGGGATTTGTCCTTGTAGGTCTGTTGTCTCTGCTCTCCAGGAGTTTCTTTTAGAAGTGTCATGTCTGGTTATGTAGGCTGGATGTGAGCAGGAACGGCTGTGCTTCTTGTACGCTACGCCTCGGTGTGGTTCCGCAGCGATAACGTTTTATTCCACACGGGTTCTCTAACTGTGTAGCTGAAACTTAAACTTGTTTCTATCAGCGTGCTCATCATGCCATCCACCCCCCCGCTGTCTGAGTGAACATGAAGGCCGTAGGAGTACTGACATCCAGGTAAAGATCATGTAGCCTCCCTGTACTTGCAGGAGGGGTGACCAGATGATCAGAGGACAACTGAAGTGCTGGCGTGATCTGTGGGGGATTTATTTGTAGTTGGACTTTGCTGAACTCAGGAAAAGGAGGCCACAGTCAGATTTGGTCCAGACCAGCGATGTTTGCAGCTCTGTTTTTGCAAACCCAACTTACTTTTAGTTGTGAGTTAATCTGCGTGAGAAACTGCATGGTAGTCTATAACAGATAGGCTGCCAGCTCTGATCTGAAGCGGAGTGACCGATGCTCTGCCCCTCTCCTCTGGACAGGTTTCTTTGCTTTAATGAACAGAAAACCTGCAGATGGGTTCCAGAGTGATGGAGGAGGGGCACATTGTCTTCGTTTACCTTTAGATTAAACACAGCAAAGCTGCAAGCAGCTGCAGTTAAAGATAAATGTGTGTGAGTAGGAGAAATATCCTGCTAGATCCCATCAGTAACACCTCGACCCACACACTTTTACTGTATATAGCAGTCTGAAGCCTTTCTCGTTTACAGAAGGGATAACTTCATGAGCTGGAGGCTTGAAACAGGTGAAGCCTGTTTTCCAAATCCCACTCCTGTTTTCTGCTTGGCTGGACTGTAATTTCCTGGGCTTTGGAGAGCAGGACATGCTGCCCTGCACACAGGAAAACAGGCCTGATGTGCACTTAGACCCTGAATGTGGGCAAGAGATAAAGGACACACACACATGCACAGACATTGATTTACACACCAACAACACCAGAACAACTACCTACTCTCTGAGCAAACAGACCCCTAGCTGTCATAATGGCCCCTGCCGTTAAGAAATAAATGAAATGCTTTCAAGCCAGAGCAGGGTCACACACCGCCGCACCTCCCTGATAACTCCTCTGCTCTCTAATTTCTTATTACACACACAATTATCTGAGGCTGCAACATACAAATAACATAACAGAAGAGATATCCATCCTGCATCGAGGGTTTGAATATTTTTATGATGCTACAAAACTCCAGAAAGTGTCTCAAAGTTTGGTTTTTATTTTTCTAAAGCCTTCCTTCAGGTCAGGATCAGCGAGTCGCCGTCCTCTCTGACACCGCTGTGTTCCTGCTCCCAGATAACCTGATTAAACAGGGAGTGCGCTGGTGCCGAGCCCGCAGCGTAGCTGCTGCTAATTCAGCGGGTCCGCCGCCCGCTGAGGCGTACGGCTCAACCGCTGATGCACTCTGCCGTGCCACGAGGTCGAGTCCGCTTCCAGCCGGAGAGAACAGGAGCAGAACCGGTCCTGCCAAAACGGCCGCACCGGAACAGGCTGCAGGCTTTCTGGAATATGTGATGAAGGAGGCGCAGAATTCAAAACACAAGTCACTGCAGGCCAGCTACACACACACACACACACACACACACACACACACTCCTCAGACCTCTTACTATAACTTTTTGGATGTTTATTCATGGAAATGTTGTAACTTTTGACACCATGAAGATCAAACTGTGTTTCCTGGAGAAAAAACATTCTGATCTTTTCTGAACTTTTTTAAGAGCAGAAAACTATACATTTGTTTCAGAAGCTCAGATCATTTTTCTCTCTTCATATTTTTATAAGAATGGATTCGATTTAAACCTAGCTTCGTTGTGTTTACGCTCAAAGTGTTTATATGATCCGTTGTTGATCCATTCCTTGGTACGTGTCCAGCACTGGCAGAAACATGGCGCCGACGGTGGCGTCTGGAGAGCAGCAGTGACCGATGTACCTGGAGAACTCAGGTCAGGACTCCAGCAGAGTCCTAAAGTCCAAATTCAGAAGTTAAAACAAAACATTTGTCTGTTCTTAGAACTCAGAGTTGATCCTGTTAAAGGACTCTTCTGGTTTTTTCAGCCCCAAACTGCATAAGATCCAGACATCTTTCCTCCGTTGGAAAACTTGGCCAACATGGACCAACATGGCGTCGCTGTTGACGTGCAAAGCGTGTTTTTTTGAAGGGCGGGGCGGGGGGTATGTGGTATATGTCATTTTTCACGGTGCCAAAAGAAGATACCGGAACAGCAGTATGCGATACTGGCAAAGTGGAAGTAATGCGACAAAGACGCTGCATCAAATATTCATCACCACCGATGTGATCTGTCATCTGGAAAAGCACCATCCAGAAGTTCAAAAGCAATAGTGGGAAGCTAATGCTGCTAACTATGCTAATACGGCTCGTGATGCTAATGCTGCTAACTATTCTAACAATGCTAATGCTGCTAACTATGCTAACACTGCTCGTGATGCTAATGCTGCTAACTATGCTAGCGATGCTAACGCTGCTAACTGTGCTAACACTGCTAGCGATACTAAAGCTGCTAACTATGCTAGCGATGCTAACGCTGCTGAAGCTTTAAATCACTTTACCTTATTTATTATAAATCATTATATTGCTCTTATTGTCCACATATTGTAGCTTTTGTTTTCTTATTTTCTTTCTTTAATAAAATAAAACGGAAGATAGTCCATCCTTTCATGGTATTCTACGTGTGTAAGTCTGTAAGTTACCTCTATAAGCATGGAACATGATGTCTGAAAGAAAAACAGCTGAGGCGGTTTCCTTCCAGGGGTTCGATGGAGGGTTTTTACCACACCAAGCGGAGCCTTTGTGATGTGTTCGGTGTTAGAAGCAGGATTATTTTTATCCTGCTTGATGTCCGGCTGAATGAAAGATCATTTTCTATCTCATCTTTCCACTCCTCCTCTCGTTTTCACCTTCCAGCTTCCACTCAGCTTTCTCCCACATGAGTCTGTTTCTTTATGTCTTCTCTGAAAGCCCAGCGCTCCTTTCATTTAGATGTCATAAGGAACATTTCAAAGGAGTGACTCTGAGATTAAAAACTGTAAAATGAAATCCAATAACCCAAAAGAAGAAGATAAATTCTTTAAAAAAAAAAACAACATTTAGGATTTCTGGAGCGTTTATGGGGATGTTTACTTGTAATAAGAGGCTTTAAATCAATAATTTTGGTCTTTTATGTGGAGTTCAAGAACATCCTGACTGATTCTCGACATGCTTCTGAAACCATGAAGCAGAAAGTCTACATGTTACCGTGTCAGGAGAGACTCGTACACATCTTCTCCTAAAGATGTTTATTGTATTTTTTCCTTTATTAAACCCTGAGTTCCTCCTGTGTTCAGTGCATCGCCGTGCATCATGCTCGTATCTGACACCAGTCCTGCATAACTGAGCTTCACTCAAACCATTCACACTCCAGAGTTTCATTATAGCTAAAAGAAATGACACTTTTCACCTGCAGCGACGTATTCAAACAGATGTTTAGCCTTTTTTCTTTCTTATATTTTACCAACAGCCTATTAAAATATGTAAATTAGTAAAAGACGTGGGAGTTTTATCCACTCTCATATCTCAGATATATAAGCTGCAAAACTGGCTTTGTTGTCTGATATGCATTAATCAGATCCTCCACAAAGCCCAAGAAGCTCAAAAAACAAGCAGCTTGGCAGGTTTGGCAGCAGGAATGAACTCAGGAGGACTTCAAACTGATCCAGTATGGACCAGATAAGCATGTTTTTACCACCATTGTAAACCAGCGCTTCTTACTGGGGGTCACAAGGTCATCTCTGAGGGTTTCTATATAACGTATATCCTGCATTTGTCAAATAGGTTTGGGTTTTCTCCAGGACTATGGATGTTCAACCGTTAAAAGCACAAATTAATTAGTAAAATTAGCACTTTAATTTTACTACATATAAACAACAACGTTTGTGAACATGCCATTAAAAATGTTCATCAGGCATCATCTCCGTGAGAAAAGCTGAGTTTGGGAAAGCAGCTGTTTAGTCACAGCGGTGAAGCGAATCCACTAAAAAACCACTTTATCCTGCTCATTTCTGAAGATCCTGACAGTTTTCCAGCCAAATTTAACCCTCAGTGATTAATATGTGATTTTACACCTTCAGAGTCGTGACTCTAAGTTTGAGAACAGCTGGTTTAAACTGCTACAGCTTCTGGTCAGAAAAAGCCCGAAATGTTCATGAATCTTCTGTTGGCTTAAAAATACGTTGGGTTTCAGTAACTCTGAGAGAAATGAGCTTCATAACTTCATGTCCTCGACTCAAACTGCGGATTGACTCACCTCGCGTGAGACTGTCTCATATTCTGTCCATCTTATTACAGATGTCATAAAAACTGTCTCTCTTGCACCGAGTTGGAGCCAAAATGACCAAAAGGCATCTTTTACTGTTCTGATCAGTAAACAGAAGATGCAGAAGGCAGAAAAGATGCAGATTGGTTAAAATAAAAAAACAAAAAGGGAGTTGGAGACATCATGCACATGATTTAACTTCATGCTGGAAAGGACGTTGATGCCTTTGTATCAGGAGTAAAACAGGAATGTGTTCATCCAGCCACCAGCTCATAAAAAGCAGCGTACTGCTGCTCATTTTCCATTTTCTTGGAGCTTCAGGGTTTTTACCGTTGTGCTGGTTTGTGTGTACCACCACCAAACGCCTCCTGCATGCTGTAACCTTGCCTGAAGGAGGCTTAACAAGTTTCTGGAAGTACTTTCTGATGCTCTGAACTCGTGACTTCACCTTGCAGGAAATTGTATTCCTCAGCAGAAAAGTGGCATCCTCTCCCAGCTGCTTTCACACGACGCCGCGGTGAGAGTCTGGAATGCGCCTCGCTTCCGTCACCTCCACAGCTTCATGGTGTTGCTGTGGAATAATTCAGGTTTCTGATGCAGCAGATGTGTTGCACACAGTGGCTGTTTCACAGAGTGAAGGAGTTCCTGTATGTCGGGGTCTCGTTTAGGAGTGAGGGAAAGATGAAGTGAGAGATTGAGAGGACGATGATATGGACTCTGCATCAGGGTGTCCTTGTGAGGAAGATCTGGAATTACTGTCCATCTACGTTCCTATCCTCACTTATGATCCCCAGCTGTGGCCGAAAGAATGACATCACGAACACTAGCAGCTGAAATGAGCTTCCTCTGCAGTGGTCTAGGTTCGGTGTCTAGACTCTCCCTTAGAGACAGAAGCTCCACATCCAGGAGGAGATCAGAGTATCCCTGGTCAGGTGTTCCAGCCACAGAGAAGACCCTGAGGGGGAGATCCAGGACACGCTGGATGGATTACGTCTCTCAGGTGACCTGGGAACACATCGACCTCCTCCAGGATGAGCTGGAGAATGTGGCTGAGGAGATGGAAGGCTGTGCTTTCCTGTTGAGGCTGCTGCTCCATGACCCGACGCCGGAGAAGTGGTAGAAGATGGATAGGTGGATGGGTGATTTGTCTAACGTTTGATGTTAACCTTGTAGGTCTCTACTTTAATGTACAGGTATAATCACATAAGTTTATATCTGCCAAGCATGTTCAAATAGATCTTTTGTTTGCAAAGTGAAGGGAACCTTGTAAGATGCAACTTGTAAATATCAGTATACGTTTAATTCAATTCAATCCAGCTTTATTTGTATAGCGCCACTTCACAACAATGTTGTCTCAGGACACTTTACATACACATCATTTCATACATCTCCTATAATAGAAACCAACTTGGATAATAGAACATAACTTGGATCCAGTCCTCCATCCTGAGCTGCATGCGGCGACAGTGGGAAGGAAAAAACTTCCCTTTAACAGGAAGAAAACCTCCGGCAGAACCCGGCTCAGGGGGGGGCAGCCATCTGCCTCGACTGGTCGGGGTGGAGAGGACAGGAAAGACAGATCAACATGTACAACTGCACTTATTCAGGAAGACCTGCGGAAAAAAGGAGAAATAAGTTAAAGACGGCAATATTGGCATATATTTATACATTAATATATTAGAGAAATAGAGTGAGGTACTTCTCAGTGCATCAGGTAACATCCCCATTGCTACATAAGTAATGGATGGCTAGACTACCCATAACTATAAGAGCAATGAGCAGAACCTGGACAGTTGGGTCCCGTACATGCAGACTCCAACTATAAGAATCATGGAAAAGGAAGGTTTTCAGCTCCATCTTAAAGGTGTGGAGGGACTCTGCCTCCCGAACCCACGGTGGGAGCTGGTTCCATAAGAGAGGAGCCTGATAGCTAAAGGCCCTTCCTCCCATAGGACTCTTTGAGACTCTGGGAACCAGCAGTAAACCTGCAGTCTGAGAGCCAAGTGCTCTATTTGGAATATATGGAACTATAAGATCTTTTATGTACAATGGAGCTTGGTCATGGAGAGCTGTATTTACTGTTGAATAATAAATGAAGATTGCACACACACAAATAAGTTTCAGCTTTGCTTAAAAATAGGAACATTTTCAGGATGAAGATGACATCTGTTTGGAAATTAAGTCATGAAACCAAACTGCAGTGGAAACTGTGAACAACTTGGAGATTTTAGTGCACAGTTCAGGCGACGTCTCCAAAAGGACCTTTTTGGCTCAATGTGGCATCATCTGTCCTCCAACTGGTGGACCTCAGGTTGTCAACAGTTAAAACTGCTCAAAGGAAACCTCATCAGACTCCCAGAAGTGGTTCAATAATGAACCAACCATGACATTTAGAATTAGCAGTGATTATAAATGATTCTAAGTAGAAAAGAAATGAAACGTAAATAAGTCACGTTAATGAAATCATGATCAATAATTCAGTTTAGTGGTATTAACATATAAACAGCTAATATTTGTGGGATTATTACACAATATAAAATGAAAAGGAATGTTTTAGTCATTTCAGTCTTTTTAAAGGACAAAAAATCATTTGTTGACATGTTCAGGGTCCTCAGTGATTCTCAAAACTAAAAAGGTGATTTTTATCACAGAAATGACTTTCATCAACATTTGACCTCATGATGTGATGTCCAGGAAACACAGGGACTATTTCTCTGCGATGTGACATAAACCAGCCTGTAAAATCTCAGAACGACTAGATTCGCTAAAATCCGCTTTGAACAGGCAGAAATCTCCAGGAGGCATATTTCTCCATACCTGAGGCGGTTTCACTGGGATCTAAAGGAAACACCAGGCAGGAAAAAAGACCCTTTGAAATTCGCCTCTCCGGCGAAGGGAAGGCTACCTGAATGGCTCAGGCGGAGCTGAATTCTGAGGGAATGTGAAACGAGACAAAGGCAGTGAAGGCAACAGAGAAGCCTCCATATGCATGACTCCGTCCTTTTCACCTTTTTTCTCAGTTTAAGGCTGCAATAAAACTCGGCTGTCTCTACTTTTTTCTACTTTGGCAGCAATAAGCCGAGCACTCAGTCAACGTCGGCTTTGAATCGCAGCCCTGATATCCCTCTCCTGTTATCATCCCGGCTGCTCGAGAGTTTCTGAGACTTGCGGAGGAGGAACGGGGACAACAAGCCTGCATTCGTTTTTCTGTACAAACACGTCAGGATTAACTTAGAACAGGAAAAACATGTGAAGAACATGGAATCACATGTGCAGGAACATGTGAACCACATGAGCTTTATGTGGTTTTTGTGGGTCACACAAAAATGTTCCAAACCCACCAGTTTGCACATGTGGTTCACATGTGCAAACATCCGCATTACATGTTTTTTTTTTTTTTTACATCCATTCACATTTGGACCACATGGATGTTGGATAACATCCGGTTCACATGTGCTTGGCATGTTTTTCAGAAGTTTTTCAATTAATCACGCATACAGCTCACATGCACATATACATGTGAATCACATGTGGTGCCTTGTGATTCACACATGTGCTTCACATGTGGTCCAGAACTATGATCCAGGTATGAAGTATGCTCTTCACATGTGGATCAGATGCACATATACATGTGAATCATATATGGTCCAGAAATATGATCCAGCATGTTCCTTACATGTGGATCACATGAAAACGTTGCAAAGCCACACTTCTACATGACATTCTGTTACATGAGGTTCACATGTGCATGAACATGTGAACCGTGTTCTTTAAATGTACCTCTCATGTGAATCACATGAAAGTGTTCTAAAACCTTTTTGCACTTGTGGACCAAAGGAGGTTCACATGCACTCCACAAACATGTGTTTTACACGTGGATGACATGAAATGTTTCAAAACCACCTATTTAGAGTTGGAATACATGGTTCACATGTGTGCACATGAGGAGTCCATGTGTGGTTTTCTGTAACAGAGGTGTGATTTTACACGCTTGCTTGTGAACAAGCCGTGTTTCCCGTGTTTCGCTGATGGTTTCGGTTTATCGGTGATTGTCGTGTGAGGTTCCAGCCTCACTGCCTGTAGGAGAATAACCCGTCAGGCGACTCTGTTAAAGAGTTATTGTTCATTAGAGCCTTTACACGGATGAGCAAATCCTTTCACAGCGACAACAGATGATGTTCATAATATCCATTAGAAACGAATGAACCAAGGTGAACTGATGCGTTGAATAATAAATATCGGCCACGTCTGACCTTTAGTTTCTAATATGTTTTGCTTTACTTCAAAGCAAATGGAGATTTCTCCACCAGAGAGTCCTGCTGCGATAATGATGTCAGTTTTAAGAGGAAACAGTCAGAGGACAAGAGGAGGACAGAGGGAGATCAATACCACATAAATTGTTGGGAAATGACAAAAGATTTCATCATAAAGTTGTAAATCTGCATTCTGACGACGTGTGAGAACGAGAACAGACAGTGGTCAGTATCTCATGAGCAGGAATGATCTTATCTGTCTTTAATAAAACACTTTCCCTCCAAATGAAAACACAGTCCCTTCAGCAGAACGGCCGCCTCGTTTTGCAGACAGGAAAGTGATGAACCGCGTGAGGAATGCAACGGCTCAAACCTCCCGCTGAATGACCACGATGTCGCGGCTCGTTTCCTGCGACGAATCCACCAGGATGGATGGCGGCTTGTTTTGTACTCCGCTTCCTGTATTTGGTCCACTTGAAACGGACCGAGACCTGTGTTTGTAGGCGGACCAAGTCTGCTACTTTGGTCTGAGTCAGCATTTGTTTGGCGCGTTCACATTTCCCCAAAGAAGCGACTTTCCCAGCAAACGGACTCGGACTCGGATCAGAAAGGCTGATGTGGACGTGTCCTAAGAGTACAACATCATCCGTGGCCGAAATGGGCAGAAACTCATTTCCATCGATGTGATGAAAAGATTAACGGGAAACGATCTTGAAACTCAACCTCACTGAGGAGTTTTACCAGACGCAGACACACCATCTGTCCTGCGCAGTTTGTTTCCTTCAGTCCTGGTTCCATGAAGTTCTGTACGATTTAAACTAAATCGCAGCGAGCCTTGGAGTTTTCCCCCCCGCCTAACAGACTGTTGCATCTTTAAACATTCAGCACCTCGCAGCTCATTTGTCTTTACTACTGAGACATGCTGCTAAATTACTGATGTGTGTGTTTGTGTGTGTGTTTGGGAGAGCTGTGTGAGGAAGCCAAGTCGTGCTCTTTGCCACGAGACGCAAATCTTTGACCGTACTGGTAGAGAATGAAGCGATCTGAACGGGAAATGTTCCTCTCATTGTGTGTGTTCTTAGAGGATGAGATGATATATGAAACTATTAGGCTCTTTACATCTAAAACACTTTGTTCAGCTGCCATTTAGAATACGCTTCAGGCGCCATGGCGACGGAGGGATGGCAGAACAAAGACAGTTAGGAGAGAAGGATGTGATGTGATGCATGACTGATAGCAAGAAGAAAACCTGCTAATGTGTTAGAGGAGAAACACACACACTCCTCCTCACATCACATCAGTGCTAATAAACAAACTGAAGTGATTAAGACCTCATTGGAGCCGCCGCGCCGCATCACAAAGCTGCATCCTTAGTTATTCCAGAAGTGTTTGGGATGCAGGCTGCAGAGATTCCCCGTCCGCATCCTGTAATCGTGTTTCCAAGTTTCACAGTCGGCTCCTAAAAATCAATACTGTATTGTTTCTGAGAGATTGATTTGTGAATCTGTAGAGAACAAAAGATGGTAATCCTGGTAAAATACTTTCATAATGAGCAAGATTAAGCCGACAGTTTTTAACCTTTATATTAACCATATCAGGCTCTAATTATCCACCTGTAATTTTTTGCTTTGCGTTTCTCACCACGGTGGGACAACTTGGACGCTTTACTGCCCTGCAAGCAGCAAATATGTCTGGAATGCTGGAAGAAGTCGTGACTGAAGAACGTTTAAAGCTTTTCTTCATGCAAAAGAAACTCATCTTATCGAGCAGAAAAGTCTGCTGGAACTGAAAATAACTAAACAGAGATGCATCTTGTCAGTAAACTCCCTGCTTTCCAGTATTTATCTACAGTTTACAGTTGCAGGAAGTATCAGCTCATGTTTCTCTCTGCTCGGCAGTTTATCTTTTACATTAACTAGTCTGTTGAAAGTTAAACAACCTCAGCCAATGGACATCTTGCAGCTGCATGGAACTTTCCTTTAAATCGCTAATGTGTGTTTTTATTCAGAAAACCTGCAAACTGCTGATCAGCTGTGTGTAGCCATTGTAAAATAAGAGGCTGAGATCAGTAAATATGTGATTTAAAAGATATTTCAGCTTCATGTTCTGTTTTCGTTTCATTTTCTGTCTCATGTTTTTACACTTTAGTTATCCCACATGTGCAGCACTTTGTAAACATAAAGTTGGGATGAAATGCTCAATATTTAAAACTGATCAATAAAAGCCATTAATCAGGAAAGCTGGAGTAAACTGCAAATATGTTTTGAAGATCAATATTTTTTTTCTTTTTATTTATATTTTCCTTCCTGCCAGGACCTTCTGTAGGTTTTTATTAGAGGGCTGACGGGACCTGAATCAGCCTTTGCCGACCAGTGACTCGCCTCCATACATCCCTGTTGTGAAAATGATTGATCTTTTCTTCCTTACAGCTGGAAGTTTCCACCACAGACTTTGCCGGAAACGTCATCGAGGGACCCGCCATCCTCGTCATCACCGTCATTGACCAAAACGACAACCGGCCCATCTTCAAAGAAACGCGTTACGCAGGAGAAGTGCTGGAGGGATCTCCTACAGGTAGGCCACGCTGCTCCCTGAAGCTCCTCCTGCATTTAGAAAGGAAGAGACATCACACACACTGACCGCAGCACTGGAGATGTTCTCTGATTGGATGGGTGCATTGATGGGTGGATGAATGGATGAATGGGTAGGTGGATGGATGGATGGGTGGATGAATGGATGAATGGGTAGGTGGATGGATGGATGGGTGGATGAATGGATGGATGGGTGGATGAATGGATGGATGGGTGGATGAATGGATGGATGGATGAATGGGTAGGTGGATGGATGAATGGATGGATGGGTGGATGAATGGATGGATGGGTGGATGAATGGATGAATGGGTAGGTGGATGGATGGGTGGATGAATGGATGGATGGGTGGATGAATGGATGGATGGGTGGATGAATGGATGGATGGATGAATGGGTAGGTGGATGGATGAATGGATGGATGGGTGGATGAATGGATGGATGGGTGGATGAATGGATGGATGGGTGGATGAATGGATGGATGGATGCAGTGTTAATTTTGACATGAGATTTTGAATTTAGTTTTAGTCATAATTAAGTCATCATAATTCCCTTACTTATAGTCCAGTTTTAGTCGACTAAATATAATATAGTTGATTAAACTACAGTAGATTAAGTTGACTAAAATAAAAATGAAAATGTAAAATTATTTTTCAAAACTTCCATGAAGTGCTTGAAGTTTGTCTAAATACTGACTTTCAAATTTGACCATTTAAGACAGAGATTTTACTAAAGTGATTTCTTTTTTTTTTTTTTTTTATTAACTTTGCCTTTCTCTTTTCTCAAAATAAAATAGGAACATTTGATCTGCTCTCCTTAAAAAAACAGGCATTGTTCATGGAAAAAAAACAAACAAACATGGAGACTCCAGGTATTTTTCACATCAATACCGTAAAAGAGACAGAGAACTAGTTTGAATGCAAAAAACAGGTAAAGCACCACATTTTGTTTTCATTTCTGATTATATCATAAACTGAAACTTCTGATAACCTTCAAAGAAAAAGTGCAATACACTGTCATCAGGCTTTCACTCCCTGGACAATTATTCCAACATATTAAAATAGAAATATGTCACTTCTGCCATTTAAAACAAAGTATTTAATCCAAGGTGTATTTATGTATAGCAAAGAAAAACTTATTTCCAACAGGTTATTAAAACCAATAACAAATAAAAGTTTTCAAAAAGTGGTGCAGTCAGTGCAATCTTTTTAACATTTTCACCATTATAACATCATCCATCAATGAATGGACATAAAAATCAGTTACTGGCAAAGAGGACAGCTCTCTAAATGCCCCCAAGACAAAAATAAATCTGTTACTTTAAATCAAAAGCATTTTTTACTAAGTACTGCAAATATAAGATTTATTTGTTTTGATTCATTTTAAAGAAAGCACTTTGTGCCAAAGTGACCTTTGCTCTGTTGCGTTTCCCTCTTGTGAGGTCTCCTGTTACACTAAACGCCGTCTCTGCAGAGGCTGGAGAAGCTGGCAAAGCCAAGAGGTCGAATGCAGACGGTTTCAGGCTGGGAAGAAGAGAATCACTCTTTTCCAGCCAAAACTGTGTTCCTGTGTCACATGTGACTGGTTGTGAAAGCTCTTCCGTGTATTTTCTGATTTGCTGCCTAACAGTGTTTGTGGAGGTCCTCTGTCGAGGTTTTGTGCAGCATTTTGAGAGAAACCTGAAGATTGGTTTCTTTGATGTGGCTGGTACCACTTCTGGTTCCTTCCTGTTTTCTTCTCCATGATCTTCAGACTCATCCCCATGTTGCAAGTGTGTCTGTGTGGACTGGACCACACACTCCTCTGCCTGTTTGAGCAGTTCCTGAATATTGTAATTAGTCATATTTACAGGGTTTCACACACATTAGGGTTGACAAAGCAGGCAGCTGCTGCAAGTGCTGAGAACCAGTGGGCAAACCGAAGATTTATACTTCCTTTCATTTTCTCTGCAAGAGTAGCAAGATCCCGATAGCTGGTGTTCTCTTCAACGTCAGCGAGGTGGCTGAGCAGGTCCAACAGTGCGGGACAACCAGGGACATGGACAAGGGTTTGGGTATGTTCTGCAAAAGGCAGTAGTAGCTCATGCAAGGACTTCACCTTCTGCCGTTCACTAGCTGTCCCAACTCATGTCATTTGCTGTTTGGCAGACTGAGTCTTTTACTTTGAGGAGACGTGTTGTCATGTTAAATGTGCTCGACCATCGGGTGGGGCAGTCATTTATAACAACGAGGCCACACTCATCTAAGATCCTTTGTGTTGCAACAGAAGACCTCCGAAAGAGTTTCACCACCGACTTGCTTCATCCAGGAGTCTCTTGCCTCCTTCAGCATGAGGTGGACCACAAGCTGTGGGGAGGGCACCACACATGGCATCCGTTCCATGTTGACATTGTGGTACCTTAGTTACAAAAAAGGAAAGAAATTAACAAAAATATTCAAATGGTTTATATTTAACCCTATTATAATATAAGTATTATCAGTTCATAGATGGAGATCAAAAAGAAATTATAAAGATGCAATTCTAGAAATAACATACAGCTCCAGCTGTAGTCGTGCAAAAACAAGTTATCATGTAAACCAAACTTCAAGAAATGGCTCACCGTATTTCATCCGCTTCCAGTTCAGGGTCACTCTCCATCATGGGGTATTCTTCTGAATCCTCGGAGGTGACTTCTTCCCCCTCTGATGGGGTTTGTTTAAACGCTGCCACCATATTACTCCCACTGTCTGTAATCACTGGAATGATCTTCTCATTTGGTACATCCCACTCTTGCATTTATCCACACATGCTTTTATTGACAATGCAGTGTGTGGATGGGCTTCTTGTTCCAGAGCCAATAATATGTGCTCAGGTTTATTTTGTTCAAAACAAAAGTAGCATGAACTATTAGCCAGGAAAGAAGCAGTCAATCCCAATAGATCCTCTCCGAGCAGCAGCCGATCTTGTCCTGAATTTTTGTTTTTCATCTTCATAGTGTTTGTCTATCAGGTTTCTTATTTTAGTTTTCTTTGGAACAGTCAGCTTTCTATCAACAGCCTCCATCATGAGAATGAAGTCCTCATCTTCAGTAGTAGTGACTGGTAGTCCTGTTCACCCTATCCATTTAGCTATTGCTTTCTCAATGTTCACTTGTTCTTTAGAGTCTATTTTATACTTAGAAATACTTTGAAATGCAGCTGAGATATTCTGTTGGGTAGCCGTGGCTTTCTTTGCAGCTGGTGCCCCGCTGTCGTCACATGAAGGTTTCAGTAACTGTTGGAAAAATAGCGAGTATAGAAGTTTTTTTTAAATTTTTCTTTACAAACTCTAACATTTTAGAATTATTCATGCAATTTTTGATTATTCACATCAAATACATAAGTAATTACTTGATCCAAAAGTAACTAACTCTTTGCAAGAGCACACCATATAAAGCTCAACGTAGCGTTAGCATGCTTACCTTCGCATGGATTTCTGGATGACTGGTCTGCAAATGTCGTTTCAAGTTTGTTGTGTTTTTGCTGGTAATAGTCCCTCCACATGGTTTACATAGCATCTTGTTTTTGAGTGCATCATACGTGAAGTTTGTCCATACATCAGCTCTTCTTTTTCTCCCTGGAGTGGACATTGTTTTAAGATGTCATCACGAAACGCGGGTGAACTGTTTATAGCATCTTCCCGGGTAACTGTTTGGTTGCTGCCTTGCTATACCTGAGCGTGAGTTCTGATTGGATGTCTTTTCCATTTCTCCCTCCTTTACACACATTAGCCTGTGTTTTGATTGGATGTCATTCTTTTCGAGTACTTTTTGTCTAGTTTTTATTCGTTGCCGAAACTGTCAGTATATTTCTTTATAGTTTTCATCGATGCGCGCTGGGGTTTATGAAGTTGTCGTTTTGTTTTTGTCTAAAAAAAAAAAGTCGTGTTCACTCGTCCACCAGTTTTGCTTGTGCGAATTGACATTTTATATTCAGAGTAATGACGCATCATCAGCTCAGCAATTGATATAAAAGGATATTTTGCCTTTTACTGAAATAAAAGTATTTCAGCATATGAAAATCACATTTTAATCTCAACACTGTCAACTTTATTGTCCTTGAATATTAACAAAAGCCACATATTTCTTTGACTTTGATAGAAAAACAACTTGTTTATTGGTGCGCTGTTGTTATGGCAACAGATGGTCAGAAATAATGACTCCTCATGAGAAGATATTTTCTTGTAAATCTATTCAGATTTTTTGAATCAATTCAGACCAAAGTGCTCATTTAAAATAGTGGATACGTGTTCCGGATGATGTAGATGCACCAGGCGGCGTCCTGCAATGTAGGTTTGACGCCATCCAGACTCCTCTGCAGTAAAACCACCCCGGCATTCAGCAAGTTGACCTCGGAGTTCCTCCAATAATTTTGAGTAGCAAATGCTACTTCTAAATCTATACCTGATGTCGCCGCTGTTGCTGTAAAAACTGTGCTTCCATGAATCATCTAGAAAGTGAATCTTCCACTAAAACGCAGCAGAAATAAGCCCCTCGTTCAGGTAGCACTTTTTGGATCTTAAAGGGAGAAAAAGTGGAATCGTCGGTCCCTTTTCCCGCCATCCTCCACTGACTTTGGCTGCAAACCAACAGGCAAAGTGCAAAACACCCGCTTTGTGGAAGATGTTAGCTTTAATGTTACCTGCAGGAGAGCTAGCTCCAAGACCACCTGTAGCCCCTACAGCTCTTGTATGGCCAAAGGTAATGTGGTTCTGTCGTTATTTATCCAACAACTTCTCCACCAACAACTGTTGTTTTCTTTTACACGTGGTGTCAGATCCTGGTCGTCTGCAGGTGAACATTTTGTTTCACTTTCAAGCTGTAGCTCCCTGTAGGTGGACTGTCTTAGGAACCTCACAATTAGATTCAATTATGATTAAATTTTTAAACAATTTTCATACATCATTTTTCCTTATTGAGGGTTTTTTCCTCACTCTGTAGCTAGTTTTTTTTCTATTTTATTCTACATTAATTTAAGTATAAAACATTTTTCTCCACTATCCTTTCTTCATGTGGAACCATGAATAAATCAAATCCAACACATATCAAACATAGTTTTCATATTATCTTTAAAAGTTTTCCTGAAATCTTCAGGAAAAACGTGTTAGCAACAGGTAGCGACAGTTAGCGACAACAAGCTCCTCTAACCGGCTGCAGCAGAGCTGCTTTCGCATCTTTGGGGTTTTACCGTTAGATTTTACTTTTGCTTCAAACAACTTCCATATGCAGGAAGTCTCATTCGGATTTGTCGATTTTTATGTTTATAAGACGTTTCCAAACCCGATGAGTGAACCTTACGCTCGGTGAAGGAGCTAAGTCTAATCAAAGCCACTGAGACATCTTGGCCCTAACAAGTTTTGACGCGCCGCATTACCATGATTGACTTCACTCTGATTCCTTAGTTTCTGGTTCATCCATCTTTTATTCCATCTCCAAAATTCTTGTGCCAGTTACACGTCGCGCCCTGCGGTCAAAAACCATTTGCCTTCTGGGCCAAACATCTACCCAACTAGTGACGTGTTTCTCCTATATGCGTCACCTGCCCAGGTAACAATACAGCGCCCCCTAACAGCACCAATTAGAACACAGTTAAAGAAATTGGCTCCTACACTCGGTAACAGTAGCTGCAAGGCTAGCTGCTAGCTTCCTGCTATCTCTGCTGTTCATCTGTTTGCTGCCTGGAATTCTGGATCGGAATTCCGGACTGGACTTCCTGTCTGTTTCCTGCAGATTTCATGTTCCACCCTGCCAGACTGTACAGATGTATTTCTTTCATTTGATAATACTGTTTGACCATTTATGAATCATAACTGAACGCATGTTTCATCACAATGAATGTGCTCGCCGCCTGGAGGGAGGAAGATGGATTCACATGATCGTGCATGAACACGCAGCCCCATCGACTTGTAAACACGCAGCTGGAGGTTAACACATCACATTAAAGAACCCTTCTGATCATTCACATAGATGGAACTTGGTCTAATCTGTGTTTAAAATAAAACGAAGACTCCTATCGGTGCTGGAGGTTCAGGCTTGTCCAGACATCATGCTTTGTTCCTGATGATCCTGTAGATTACCTTCGAGTTACTGTAAAGAAGAGCGGACTTCAGTCTTTCTGCTGTTTTCAGGGTAAATCATTGAGAAAATGGCCGGCAGAGGCTTTTGGGACTCTTTTCAGCTCTGTCTTCTGCTGTCAATGTGTCAGATTTTCTTCCATTTTAGCTTCCATGCTGTTGGCGCTGCCACCGCTGTACTTCGCTTAATGTGACGGTCATGCCCTTATTGAGCTCAAATATAAATAAGTGTGGATTAAATGTGCACCACTTCTATTTCAGGTGCTTTTTCTTAAACCATCCGTTGACTTCAGACCAGCTGAATGTTTGGTTTTAGTCCTTAAAGCTGCAAAATCTGTTTTGACAAATGTTTGACATGAAAACTTGTTTCTGTGGTGAAAATTTCTTCTATAAAATGTAATTTTACTGATTCACATTAACAAAAAACAACGGATCCTGTTAGATCTACGGCACGTCATCAGTCTAACGGGCAAACACGCACCGTACACAGAAGCTGCTGTCAAAGGCTTCGTGCTGCATGTAGTGCCATAAAATAAGGGATAAAAGATAAAGTTACACGCTACAGATAGCACGGTGTTTCTAACTGTGTTTGCTCTCACATCATTAACATAGAAAGCTTGCAGACAAAACCTTTATCACCAGCAGAGCTCCGGAGATAAAAGGGATCAGTCAACAGTTGGAGGAGAGCCCATACAAACAGACACACACAACACGCTAGCACACACACCGCTTCCCATAGACATTTTGAGCAGCTGACAGCTTGACACGGTATGAAGTGAATGCTAATTCTGCTCATGCAGTGGTTTACTTGAGGGAAGCTGCAGCACAGTCGTTGCAGGTTGCACAGAACAGGACAGATGAACTCACAGGAAGCAGGCGAGTAAATGAAAAGTTCGTTTTTGGGAATATTTTTTGGGTGGACTTTGATTTGTCACATTAGAGTTCACGTTCAGGGAACTTTTCAGGTCAGTCTTTAACAGGAAGATTTTCTGCAGACCTGCTCCTCACAGCAGGAGGAAGATCAGCCTCGAGCACTTCTGAGCTGTGCTGGGGAACTTTTAGCAAGTAACTTATCAGATCACACAGTTTACTGCCAAAAAGAAGCTATCTACTACCAGCAGACTTGTTGACAGTAAGTATAAAAAAAGCCATCTTTTCTAGTTTATTTCACTTTTTATATAAACTTACTGTACACGTCAGGTTTTACCTTATGTTTGTATCATCTGAAGCTTTGAGGACAACCAAATGCGTTAAGTTCAATGTAGCAAAACAAATCACAAGAGTTCATTTAATGATTTTGTAGAAAAGTTAGATCCACTTTTTAACTTGGATATCAGCCAATACTCATATTTTGTGTTTATGTAAAAAAGATTGTGATGGTCATTATTGCTAATATTATGTAATATTTCAGTAGGTTGCAGTAAACTACACTTCAGTAATAACAAGAGATGAACAGCTGATAAATTAATCTAGTTTAAATATTTTATTATTCATAAGTGTGGTGGAATTTATGCATATAGAGTAGTTTTAATATGTTATTCATTTATTAAGTTTCTTTTAAGTAGTACAAGATATATATTCTGCATTGTAAGAGTAGTTCAGTAAGCTTGCTTTAGTAGATTCATGCATAAAACTAAGTGTTCTGTTCAAGGCCTGTTTCAGCTTTGACTGTTGTTATCTCCAAGCTAGCAGTTGTTCTGACTAGTGCTGCCAGGCAAGGGTTGTTTGTGTATGCCTAAAGAACACTGTAGCACTCTGAGGAGGGGCAGAGCTCCCAAGACCTCTCGCCCGCAACATCTGTACATTGTTAATAAATTGAACAGAAAACAGTTGATTTATAGATTTATTTCTCATCGGATAAATTCCACAGCAATGAGAAAAACCTAAAATAAACCAGTAAGTAAATAATCCATCCATAAATCATCTGTAGCTGCTTTAATAGTCTGATAAAAACAAAAGTACCGGTAGATATAGGTTAGTAGTAACTGATTTTTTCAGAAAGGATATTTAACGTCCAAATGAATGTACTAAAAAGGAAAGCAGGATGTGTGAAAGGGGTCGGAGTTATTCTGGGAGATAATATGACAGCATGGTGGACAAAACATGGGCTGCAGTTTTAGCTTGGAAGTGTCCTCTCGGCTGCAGAGAATTTCTGATCATAGAAGCAGCTGGAACGTCTTCATGGAACCGATTACCAACAACTTTTAGTCCAATTTCAAGACGCTACAAACATGAGCGTGCAAGCTGTGAGTGTTAAAAATGCTCCACAGATTTATGTGCATTAGCTTTAGCATGGCTAATGTTTAAAAAGCTCCACAGGTTTATGTGCATTAGCTTTAGCATGGCTAATGTTTAAAAAGCTCCACAGGTTTATGTGCATTAGCTTTAGCATGGCTAATGTTTAAAAAGCTCCACAGGTTTATGTGCATTAGCTTTATCATGGCTAATGTTTAAAAAGCTCCACAGGTTTATGTGCATTAGCTTTAGCATGGCTAATGTTTAAAAAGCTCCACAGATTTATGTGCATTAGCTTTAGCATGGCTAATGTTTAAAAAGCTCCACTGATTTATGTGCATTAGCTTTAGCATGGCTAATGTTTAAAAAGCTCCACAGATTTATGTGCATTAGCTTTAGCATGGCTAATGTTTAAAAAGCTCCACAGATTTATGTGCATTAGCTTTAGCATGGCTAATGTTTAAAAAGCTCCACAGGTTTATGTGCATTAGCTTTAGCATGGCTAATGTTTAAAAAGCTCCACAGATTTATGTGCATTAGCTTTAGCATGGCTAATGTTTAAAAAGCTCCACAGATATATGTGCATTAGCTTTAGCATGGCTAATGTTTAAAAAGCTCCACTGATTTATGTGCATTAGCTTTAGCATGGCTAATGTTTAAAAAGCTCCACAGATTTATGTGCATTAGCTTTAGCATGGCTAATGTTTAAAAAGCTCCACAGATTTATGTGCATTAGCTTTAGCATGGCTAATGTTTAAAAAGCTCCACAGATTTATGTGCATTAGCTTTAGCATGGCTAATGTTTAAAAAGCTCCACAGATTTATGTGCATTAGCTTTAGCATGGCTAATGTTTAAAAAGCTCCACAGATTTATGTGCATTAGCTTTAGCATGGCTAATGTTTAAAAAGCTCCACAGATTTATGTGCATTAGCTTTAGCATGGCTAATGTTTAAAAAGCTCCACTGATTTATGTGCATTAGCTTTAGTATGGCTAATGTTTAAAAAGCTCCATAGGTTTATTACCATGGGTAAATTAGTAGATGTACAGTACCTTTGCGTCTCAACTAGATGCTCGAAGTAAAAAACATATCTTATTATTTAAACACAAGTCCAAATGAAAATATTTCACAAACTGATATAAACATATTTTGTTTTGTTCAAACCAGCATAAGAGGGATCGTTTTTAAATGAAGCAGTACAAACTACGGGCTGTGGACTGGTGAGGTGGATCTGATCCGTAAATTAAGTGATGTTTGATCAGACCTGTACCAACTGCAGGAGAAATGCTAACTGTGGTGTCTGAAAGCGCCTCCGCGACAACAAAAGCAGTGCCATATGGCTGCAGAGTGATGCTCTGACTAGCATCAGTCTTTAGACAGGTCCCAACAACACGGAACAGCCTGCCGACATGAGTTTCATCCACAATCTTCTGCATTTGTGTTTGTTTGTGCAACAATCATACTTGCAGCCTTCTTCTCATCCATATTTTGTCAGAAAAGCTCAAAGTCAGTGTGTCTTTCTGAGTGTGATTATCTGCATTTAGCTGCAGAATTAGAAAACAAACCCACTGGAAGCAGATCAGGAATCTGACAAATCCCAGCAGGAAAATAGCTCTGGCCCCTCCGGGTGCCCGACCACACAAAAAACACCGTCAAAATGTCTGTTTAGTCGACAAGTTAACTCTGACTTCTGCAAACTCAGCAGCAACGAATTTTTTAAACTTGTCTGAAATCACTGGGTTGGATCTGACATCATCTTCCTCACATACCGGCTGGATAGAAGTCGGTTTGATGCTGAACGAGATTAAATGCCTCAGAAACAGAGAAAGCTTTTAATGTGAAACCAGAGATGTTATTTCCTGTATCAGATCTAATCAGGCTGGATGAATCGGAACTGTGGTGTGATCTGACAGCTGTTTTGTACATCAGTTGCCATGGTTACCAGAGCTAATTGAGCTGCGGAAGACGAGGGATGCAGCACCGCAGTTCTTTTTGCTCAATGTGACTTAAATCACTAATCTGCTTAGTCGACCTGACAGCTCAGCCTCTCGATGTAAATCGATCATTTAAACGATGTGTAACAAGCTGCTGGTTTCCTGCAGGCTTCCCAGTCAGGAGGAATTCCTTCATAAAGTCTCATCTGTTCGACCAAACCACACAATAAACTACTGCTGTCAGAATTAATGCCAGTAAATCTACTTGGTGTGTTTCTGTTCAGCCGAATGGGCAGAAAACAGACATTAGATAGAAAACATAGATATGAACATTGGCATAAATAATATAAATATAGTACATCTCACATGAGAATGACTTTCTTATTATCTCATTTGATCTGTATGAATATGAATTTCAGAACAAAGCTAATTTGAATAAAGATTAGAAAGCGAACGCTGGTTGTGAAGCAGCGAGCATCCAGAGGTTCCTGGAAGCAGGAGAAGTCTGTAGGTGGAGGCCAACACTCCCAGTTCATCTCTGATCTCTGGACTTGTCTGACTCTGGATTGTGTTTGATTCATACTTTTGAGGATTTTCTTGTGGTTTCTGTTCATTCATTTAGTTTCATACATGAATCACATGGCAGAGAACACGCTTCCTGCCGCTGTGTGTGTGTTTACGTGCAGCCGCGGTGTGTGTGTGTGTGTGTGTGTATTACACTGGCCAGGCAGCAGAGGAAGCTGCAGGGAACAACGTCACAGTTCTCTGACATTTCTGTGCAAACTGATAACAAAGGCAGGCAAAAGCCCGAGTCTCCTGGCAAGCCCTCCCCTGCCTCTCTTTGTTTTTTTCTTCTTTTCTACTTTATTTCTCATTCTTTCTCTTCATGCCCTACATTCCCCAGAGCTCTGTGTGCACACCAACACACTCCATATTCACCGTTTCTCTGGACTCTCCATCGTTGCTCTGTCAACAAACTTTTTACCACATTTAATGTTGACTTATTGTCTTGCATCCAGAGAGGAAGGTTAACGGCATGCCGGAACAAAACGCCGCCATCGATAAAATAAAAATAAGCATAAAATCATTTCTCTTTTATTCATTCTACAAACTGCGTAAGATAAAAGATGAACCTCTAAAGTGTAAAATATGTAAATATGTTTATATTGTGAAAGGTTGTAAATATGTAATGAAACTGAAGTGTGAATGACTTTAAGGGAGGCAGGTATGGAGCGAATGAAGAATGTTTCCACGAGGAAGGAGGGTCTAGGCGTCTCCAATGATGCTTCTGGGAGTTTGTCCATCATTGCGAGTCTTGTGATGATAAAGGCGTCAGGTTGGCGTTTTATTCCCCGTCTTTCTTCCGTCTCACTCAGAAACGCAGGTTCAGGACTAACAACAAAGTTAAAACTGAAAATATTCAGAAGCCGTTGAAAATGGAAAAGTTGGCGTTTGTTGCATCGGACGAAACAACAAAAGAACTTTTGTTGTTCTGGTTCTGACTACGAAACGAATAAAACAGCTCCTGTATGATTCCAGCAATGAGGAGAATTCATTAAAGTTCATCAAAATGTTATTTATGTCCGTTTATGACATTCAAGGGAAAGACTTTTTTTTTTTTTTTTTTTTTTTTTTTTTTTTTAAACGTTTTGGACTAAAACAACTAAAGTCACATTTCTGTTGTTTAATCTTCATAAGCAGCTTCAGAAATCCTCACAACACGCTCAGTAACCTCCATCCAGGTACTTTTTCAGGTTTTCTAGATTTTTTTTAACCATATATTCTCCAACATGACAATTCTTGGTGGGAATGTTTAGTTTCAGAAGATTTGGCTTTAATTTGGAAACAAAAACCAGAGTTTTGTCCAAGTTTCAGCCCAGTGACACCCTGAAAGTCCCCAGGAGAACAGACTGTGCCGCTCCCTTCGTACAGCTGCAGTCTATTAAATCCAACCCTTTGGTAGTCGCGACAGGTGTTGCTCAGGGCTCCATCCTGGGCCCCTTTTCTTGCTCATATTCAGTATCCACTTCCTCTTCTTGGCTGATGACACCCTGCTCCACGTTTCCATCAAACCAAACTCCTGACTCCGACCCTCCTCCCTAACCTCCTGTTCATCACCTTCCCCTTGCTGGACACATCATGTCTGTCCATTTCCATGGCAACAACATCACCAGATCTTCTTACTTCCACAGACGCCATCCCCCTTTTGGAACGTGTCCATGAGCTGCTTTTAAATCAAATTATGATCAGTTTTATAAAAGACACATTTAAGTGAAATTATCTTTATTTTCAGTGAGTTCAGAGAATTAAAAAAAAGATCAGATAATATTTATATATATATATATATATATATATATTAAACATACACACACATATATATTATACATTAAGTGGTTTAATGCTAGAAAATGAGTTATGTTTTTGGTAATTTGTTTATTTTAGGTCTACCAACGCCACGCGGCTGTGTTAAATGTTGCATCTAGGTGATATATCTTGTGTAACTGGACCTGATGGGGCTTAAATGAAGATCTTTCTCACCGCTGAATCTGTATGTATTGCAGACTAATTTGTGTTTATATGAGGAGTAATTAAGGCCTGACTTCCTGCTGTTTAGGGAGACACAACGGTTCTCCTCTCTGCACTTTTACTCACTAAACCCTAAAAAATGTATCTGCATGTAACGCAGCAAACTTTCTGGAATCTATTAGATTTCATTTCTTATTTTCTTAGAATAAACAGGTTGCTGCCACAGAAAGCACCAACACAGTTTAATCTTCAACTTTGTGGCTTGTGACTCGCTAACTATTAAAATAATTCATTTAACAGAAACATCACTAGGTTCATCTTTACAGTGCTGGATTCTGGATCTTCCACCAGATTAAACCCCCTCAACGATGTCGGTGTGTTACGCTGCATTTTTATGTAAAGAAAACATTCATAAAATGACAAATACAAGCTTATCGGTCTAGCCTTGTCCTTTTCCTCTCATCAGTAAACTCCATCTGTCCACAGCTGCTTACTCAGCGCACCAAGGGAATCGGTGTTTTCTAAAAGCCATCATGCAGAACAGCGTCTAGAGGCTCGGTGGAGGGGGGGACTCTGTTTTCTCTCACTGCTGCAGTGGATGCATGTCAACACGGCACCACCGGAAGCAAGAATCAAACCATTTCAAACTTGCTAAGTTTCCTCATATCTGCTGTGCAGGGCAGAAACGTCTGGCTTAAAGTGAACGCTGAAAACTCAAACCAACTCCTAATGTGTTCACTTTATTCAAACATCTGCTTTGTGCTTTCTATCCACAGCTGTAAGGATCATATAAGATGTTTTAGTAAACGCACGCAGATGGAACTATCTGCTCGGATCAACATTTAGAATTAGACAGAAATTCACCAACTTTCTGCCTCCAAGTCCTGCACCGTCCCTTCAAGTCGGCCTGAAGCCACTCAGGGTTTGAAGCGTTCCAACGCAGTGCTAAAGAGACTGATACTTGAATTGATTCGTGTGTTAACATGGACGCCGTCTGATTGAGTTTATCTAACAGCGTTATGAGAGGAGCGCTGAGGATCAATGCCGCCTGCTGTAAAGAGACAATATTGGTGAATGAGTGAAGGCGATGTTGGTGGAGTCTGATTATTACCTGTTATTTACGACACACACTCTCTGCCTGTCCGCTGGTAGGAGTGTCTCTGCACATTGTGTAGAGGAGGACTGTGAGTGTGCAGCCAATCCTGTCTGAAAGGGCATGCAGTCATTTAAATGGTTCATATCTACAAGGCTGAGTCTGGATGAAGACAAGTCGATTTATTTTATTTGAAGACTCATGAAGACACATTTAAGTTTGTGACTAGTGAGAATCTGATTCTGTTAGCATCCAGACCACACAATGGAGGAATCATTGAACACTTTTTTTTTTCTTTTTTTTTTATATGTTTATTAAAACACATACAAGAGCCATTTATTAATGTGTTGTTTACTGGGGGGGCTGCACGGTGGCATGGTGGTTAGCACTGTGGCCTCACAGCAAGAAGGTTTCTGCCTTGATAAGGTCTGGTCAGTGGCCTTTCTGTGTGGAGTTTGCATGTTCTCCCCGTGGGTTCTCTCCGGGTACTCTGGCTTCCTCCCGCTGTCCAAAGACATGCATGTTAGGTTGATTGGTTAATCCAAATTGACTCTAGGAGTGGGTGTGAGTGGTTGTTTGTCTCTGTGTGGCCCTGCGATGGACTGGCGAGCTGTCCAGGGTGTACCCTGCCTTTCACCCAAAGGCTGCTGGGATAGGCTCCAGTTTCCCACGACCCTGAGTTGGATAAACGGTTTGGAAAATGAATGAATGAATAAATGAATGAATTAATGTTTACTGGGGTCAGTACCAGAAAGCAACCCCCCAGGCTTAAGATCATTTCTTGCTTGGACATCTGAGTCCTGCTTAGATAAAAACTTTATGGGGTCATTCCCATCAGTCTAGACGCGGTTGGAGACTCGGCTCAGCTGTAGGGGGGTGTATCCATGCGGACCGAAACCGTGTTCACGCTGCACTTTGGTCAAACCAGCCAAACCATTAGAATAATATCTCCCCATTCCCACCAGAGGGGGCGCTGCACTAGTATTTAGCAGAAGAGAGGACCAGACCGGCGTGAAGAAGAAAACTCTGTTTCCTCCACCTGCCAGTTAAACATGGAGAAGAAACTATGGCTGTTTTGGGTTTTTATTGTGTCTTATGCAAGTATCCTGCAGAAATCCACTGCAACAATGGACGCAGTATGAACACCAGACGAGGCAGAGGACCCTTAACGCCATCACAATGGATTTACCCACAATGCAATGCTACGCCACATGCAGGAAGGGACTTGGTTTGTAGTCCACTTCCTGTATTTGGTCCACTTGGAACGGACTGAGACCTGTGTTTTTAGGCAGACCGAGTCCGGTTATTTGATCCGAAACAGAATTTGTTTGGCGCGTTCAGATTTCCCCAAACGAAGCGACTTTCTGAGCAAACAGACTTTGATTCGGATCAAAATGGCTGCTGCGATGAACATGAACAGCTCATGAGGTTCAGTCACTTTGGAAAGTTCTGGAAAAGCTAATAAATTCCCGCTGAACACCTAAAAGTGCCTTTTATCCCTTTAATCATTTAATAAAAGTAAAAAGTTTGTGCCTGCGGTTATGAGTCGGACACAGAAAACAGGACAAAAGGCAGAGCGTGATTTATTGAGACGGACTGTGATATTACACCACAACTGGCAGGTAATTTGTAGCATGATGGTGCACGTTTGTCCCATTATGGCTCCGTCTCTGCCACTCTCTCTTTGTTTGCAGGAGAACAGTCTGTCCAACACCCTTCAGGTGACCCGCTGTCCCACAATGCCTCATTATCGGCTTGTCAGCCTGAAAAAACCTGGCAACTTGAAGTCCAGGGTATCTGACGGTGTGGCCCAATTAACTCTGAGGCATTGTTGTCTGAGGATAAATTAGTCCCCCCCCCCCATCCCTTTACGCTTTATAAATGTGAATGCACATGATGCCGTTTGGCTAAAGGAAATAATAAACCCACCTGTTCAGCCTTTGTCTGAAGGTCTGAGCTGAAAAGTTCTGGCATAGTACGGCGGTGACTGTCTCAAATTAAATATGTTAGGTATGATCAGCGATTAATCACAGCGATTTGATGGCCAGAAAAAACATTCAGTTTGCACGTAATGGAGGTCTTTATGGCCGGTGGATGGAAATCCGAGGCTCCATCCAGTTTTCACTCATTTATATGCATCTGTTCTCATTTCACAAGTGAGGCATCATTGATTTCCCTCAGACTTCTTAACTCAGCTATCTTCTTTGGAATTACCGTCGACGGTGACAAGCATTACACCACCGAGAGGAGAGAGAATGTTTTCTAAATGGGCCTTATTTTCCAGACTGAGTTGATATGAATATGTGTGAATGGGGCTTTGTTTGAATATATTTTCTTGCCTTTACAGTGAGCCATTCCCTGCCTCATTTCAAAGCTAAATTGCATCAACTCTCTTCTCCTCAGCTGTCTGTCTTTGTCTTATTTTTTTATATTTTTCATCTAATGCACGAGTTATATGTAGATGGGAATTTATTCCCAGCTTTCGAGCACAGAATTTGCCTAAAAGCAGAAAGTAGATCCTGTAAAGTGCCGGTATGAAAGAGGGAATTTCAGTGGCAGCGGTCTCTCTGGCGGCTCATTCGTTTAAAACTTTCTACTGTCCTTTGCCTCTGCAGGCTCCCAGATCAGGTTTGATCATGGTTTGATTGTGCAGGTTTCTCCAAACCGTCCCAAGAACCGCCGGACAAACTAATCTCCCTCCATATCAGCTCTGCGTCTGCGAACAGAACGGCTCTTCGTAGCACTTCCAGGTTCTCCGGCTCGGGTTTTCTCACTTACTTGGACGAGACGGGCCGCAGTCATCGTAGTCCTTCCGTTTCTGAAACCTGCTCGTTAAAAGTCGAGTCTTTAGAAACTTTCTGGCTATAAATATGTTCCAAGGAAAGACTTCAAGCAGATATTGAGTTATTAAAAAGGCTTTTCTTGTTATCTTAGAGCAATTTAAAGCACTTAGTGTGTAATTGCTTCATATTTTCCCATTTTAAGTCTGTCAGAAGAACTCTCTTCTGCCCTCTGTAATCACTTTTCCTCTCTAACAATCCTGACGAGATCAATCCTTTTATTCCTTCATTTATTTAACTCCTTATGAATCAGTCAAGAGTGTTATGGCCACATGAGATTAGCGGTAGCCTCCCACTAGCTACGTTTACGTGGAGCCAAATAAAGCAGTTGCAACCGTTTGGAAAATTCTTTTAAAGCGGTCTCCAACTCTGGTCCTTTAGAGTCACCATCCTGCAGTTTTTAGTGTTTCCCTGCTGCAACACACCTGACCCTAATCAGTGGCTCATTAACGGACAAGTGCCTTTTCGTCCCTTTGCCCAAAGTGGTCGTGGTATCCTGTTTACGTTGAATCAGAAAGTCCTCAGGCTGCGTTCTTATAGGCTCTGATGAGATGTAAACACATGGAAAGTCTCACATGGAAAGATGGCGGCAAACAAACAAATTGACAGTCAAACTTTCCGCTTCGATGTTTGTTGTTTGAAAGAAAAGCAGAAACCACGATCAGGTTGTAGACCTCGCCATCTGAGATCAATCCCGTGATGTAAACCTCTGTCTGCACGTCAGACACGACTGTTCTGCATAAACGTTAGCACACGTGCACGCCAGATTGGAATGGTTTCCATGGAAACGGCTGCCCTGAAACCTTAAATCAGGATGATTTAAAAGAAAATGCTGTAAAAGTCTCCATGTAAATGTGGCAAGTCCATCTCCTGGAGATGGTTCTTAATTTACATAAATAATCCAACATTTCTGTGGCTGTGCAGAACTTTAGTGTCGCTTTTTGCTTCAGTCTGTTCTGACTGTTGATTCTGCTTCTTCTCTGATTTGATTTCTGCGTCTTATCCTGCTCGGTCTGCAGTTAAAATGCCTCCGGCTGCAACATTTAGCAAATGTTGGCACAAACACAAGATCTTTTATCTGTTTAATTTCTGGGAATGTGGTGAAGAAAGAACCCGTATCCGCTGATCAAACAGCTGTCTAATTACAACTGAGCTCATTATTTTTACCCTTCATCTAATTTGATGAAATGATTCATATTTGATGTGTTTTTAACATGAATATGTTTTGTTGTAAAAGTGAATTCTGTCTTCATGCAGAGATGGTTGCTATCTGGGCAGAGAGACAGTTTAGTATAATTTGATTCCTTCACCATAATTGAATTTTTCTTTCCTCAAAAAGTAAAACTGATCTTACATCAGGGCTTCACACAGTTTCACTAATGGAATATCCAGATAGTTTCACTCCGCCATCATCACCGTGCGTCTCCTTCTACAGCCGTATCCTTTTCCACTGCCCAGTTAATCAGCACTTAAGCAAATGGAAAATGAAAAACAGAGCTCCTTCTTCACTTACATCTCCCTACGAATCCTCAAGAATTTCTTCAGATGTTGTACTTGAGAAGTTTCTCCTTCAGATCCATGAACGTCTTTATTTTCTCTAAGACTGGTGCAAACCAGTCTGTGGCAAGTTGACCAGACCAGCTGTTGATAGTTCAGATCCGCACTGGCGGAGTTCTGATCTACCTGAAGACCCGTGAGATTCTGGCAACAACTGGCAGGCTGCCAGAGTTCTGTAACGGTATGGGCCGAGCTAGCAGTGCACAGACTCTTGCACTAACCAGACTCGACTGTAAGCAGGATGCCAGTCTCGCCCAAACTGGTCATCTTGCATCGGTCACGGAGCTGGTCCGCAGAATCGACATCAACATGGAGAAGATGTCTGCTAGGATCGGTGGAAATTGACCCCCCCATTCGGCTGTATGGAGCTGCCTGCCTGAGACCTGCTACGGACTCAAGGCCAAGGGCAAATTTGTTTTCCTCAACTGGAACCCAAACAAAAATCATATCTGGATTCCCATCGGCCTTGGGCCGGCGCAACCCCCTTTGAGAACAGATGAGATGTTCATAGACGCTCTGTCCCCCCTCCTCAACCACCGCCGGTCCCTCCCACATGACTCACCACCTCCCTGGACTTTGTGTGTCTTGTTTGAGTTTGTGCTTAAGTGTATGAGGTTTTTTTCTCTGTCTCTTCGGACTGCGTATGTGTGACGTGGCCCGAACTGACATGACCTTTTTTCCCTCGATCCCCCCTATGATCCTCATGTATCTCTGTTCTTATGTTGTAAGGCGGCGCCGGTAAAACTGGCAGCGTTTAGCTTTAGCTCTGTATTCTTCTTTTGTCCTTAATTATACATGTTTGTATGTCAAATGTTGGATGAGCTGGCTTGAACCTTGAATTTCCCCTCTGGGATGTATTAAGTATCTTTGATTTGATTGATTTGGTCAGCTGGTAAATGCCGATAAAAGGTCACCATGTTTTGTTTTCGTATTTTCTGTGCAGACTAAACACTTTCAATGTGAATAAGGTGCTGATGGTTTTATTTTACAGATTTTTATGTTCATGTTCTGTATTATTGGCTGGTGTGTAAACGTCACAGTGTGGAACAAAAAACATAGTCAGATATCATCAGTCACCAGTAAGTTAACTGGCTCACAGCAGCTCTGTCACATATTTATAATCTATAACTATCACGGAGGTGCAGTCAATCCGGCCCGTTTTAATGGCTGTTATCAGAAGTTCTTCTCCTCTTCCATTGTGTGCAGCGATGGAGGTTCCGATGGTCAGAAGCAGTAGGTTTAAATTTTCCTTTCTTTCCAGCGCAATAAACCTCAATTCAGGTAGAGCCTTTAGAAAAATAATATGCCTAAAAGGCACAACAGTAGGCAGTAGGGTTTTTTTTTTTTTTTTTACTGTTTCTATTCTTTCTATAGATTTATTTATTTATTTTTTTATGGACAACCTGATCTAACGATTTTTACTTGTCCGTGAAAGTATTGTGGTTGTGATTGGTAATTTCATTGTCCTGGTGTCTTGATTGCATGTTCCTTTGCCGCAACCCAAATTTCCTCTTCAGGGAAAATGAAAGGAACTGAGCTGACTTACGATTTGTGCGCAGACAGACACCAAGATGAATAAAATCCCATTATTATCCTTCTGGATCCTTTGTCAGCCTGCAGTCTGGTCCATGAACGCATCAGGACCACATCCTTCAGTCTGGTCCATCAATGCATTAGGACCCAACATCCTGCAGTCTGGTCCATGAATGCATCAGGACCACATCCTGCAATCTGGTCCATGAACGCATCAGGACCAACATCCTTCAGTCTGGTCCATGAACGCATCAGGACCAACATCCTGCAGTCTGGTCCATGAACGCATCAGGACCACATCCTTCAGTCTGGTCCCTGAACGCATCAGGACCAACATCCTGCAGTCTGGTCCATGAACGCATCAGAACCAACATCCTGCAGTCTGGTCCATGAACGCATCAGAACCAACATCCTGCAGTCTGGTCCATGAACGCATCAGAACCAACATCCTGCAGTCTGGTCTATGAATGTATCAGAACTAACATCCTGCAATCTGGTCTATGAATGCATCAGGACCACATCCTGCAGTCTGGTCCATGAATGCATCAGGACCACATCCTGCAGTCTGGTCCATGAATGCATCAGAACCACATCCTGCAGTCTGGTCCATGAATGCATCAGAACCAACATCCTGCAGTCTGGTCTATGAATGCATCAGGACCACATCCTGCAATCTGGTCCATGAATGCATCAGGACCACATCCTGCAGTCTGGTCCATGAACGCATCAGAACCACATCCTGCAGTCTGGTCCATGAATGCATCAGAACTAACATCCTGCAATCTGGTCCATGAACGCATCAGGACCAACATCCTTCAGTCTGGTCCATGAACGCATCAGGACCAACATCCTGCAGTCTGGTCCATGAACGCATCAGGACCACATCCTTCAGTCTGGTCCCTGAACGCATCAGGACCAACATCCTGCAGTCTGGTCCATGAACGCATCAGAACCAACATCCTGCAGTCTGGTCCATGAACGCATCAGAACCAACATCCTTCAGTCTGGTCCATGAACGCATCAGAACCAACATCCTGCAGTCTGGTCCATGAACGCATCAGGACCACATCCTTCAGTCTGGTCCATGAACGCATCAGGACCACATCCTGCAGTCTGGTCTATGAATGTATCAGAACTAACATCCTGCAATCTGGTCTATGAATGCATCAGGACCACATCCTGCAATCTGGTCCATGAATGCATCAGGACCACATCCTGCAGTCTGGTCCATGAACGCATCAGAACCACATCCTGCAGTCTGGTCCATGAATGCATCAGAACCAACATCCTGCAGTCTGGTCTATGAATGCATCAGGACCACATCCTGCAATCTGGTCCATGAATGCATCAGGACCACATCCTGCAATCTGGTCCATGAATGCATCAGGACCACATCCTGCAGTCTGGTCCATGAACGCATCAGAACCACATCCTGCAGTCTGGTCCATGAACGCATCAGAACCAACATCCTGCAGTCTGGTCCATGAACGCATCAGGACCACATCCTGCAATCTGGTCCATGAATGCATCAGGACCACATCCTGCAGTCTGGTCCATGAATTCATCAGGACCACATCCTGCAATCTGGTCCATGAACGCATCAGAACCAACATCCTGCAGACTGGTCCATGAACGCATCAGGACCACATCCTGCAGTCTGGTCCATGAACGCATCAGGACCACATCCTGCAGTCTGGTGCATGAACGCATCAGGACCACATCCTGCAGTCTGGTCCATGAACGCATCAGGACCACATCCTGCAGTCTGGTCTATGAACGCATCAGGACCACATCCTGCAGTCTGGTCTATGAACGCATCAGGACCACATCCTGCAGTCTGGTGCATGAACGCATCAGGACCACATCCTGCAGTCTGGTCCATGAACGCATCAGGACCAACATCCTGCAGTCTGGTCCATGAACGCATCAGGACCAACATCCTGCAATCTGGTCCATGAACGCATCAGGACCAACATCCTGCAGTCTGGTCCATGAACGCATCAGGACCAACATCCTGCAGTCTGGTCCATGAATGCATCAGGACAACATCCTGCAGTCTGGTCCATGAACGCATCAGGACAACATCCTGCAGTCTGGTCCATGAACGCATCAGGACCAACATCCTGCAGTCTGGTCCATGAACGCATCAGGACCAACATCCTTCAGTCTGGTCCATGAACGCATCAGGACCAACATCCTTCAGTCTGGTCCATGAACGCATCAGGACCAACATCCTTCAGTCTGGTCCATGAACGCATCAGGACCAACATCCTTCAGTCTGGTCCCTGAACGCATCAGGACCAACATCCTGCAGTCTGGTCCATGAACACATCAGGACCACATCCTGCAGTCTGGTCTATGAATGTATCAGAACTAACATCCTGCAATCTGGTCCATGAACACATCAGGACCACATCCTGCAGTCTGGTCTATGAATGTATCAGAACTAACATCCTGCAGTCTGGTCTATGAACGCATCAGGACCACATCCTGTATTCTGGTGCATGAACGCATCAGGACCACATCCTGCAGTCTGGTCCATGAACGCATCAGGACCACATCCTGCAGTCTGGTCTATGAACGCATCAGGACCACATCCTGCAGTCTGGTCCATGAACGCATCAGGACCACATCCTTCAGTCTGGTCCATGAACGCATCAGGACCACATCCTGCAGTCTGGTCTATGAATGTATCAGAACTAACATCCTGCAATCTGGTCTATGAATGCATCAGGACCACATCCTGCAATCTGGTCCATGAACGCATCAGAACCACATCCTGCAGTCTGGTCCATGAATGCATCAGAACTAACATCCTGCAATCTGGTCCATGAACGCATCAGGACCAACATCCTTCAGTCTGGTCCATGAACGCATCAGGACCAACATCCTGCAGTCTGGTCCATGAACGCATCAGGACCACATCCTTCAGTCTGGTCCCTGAACGCATCAGGACCAACATCCTGCAGTCTGGTCCATGAACGCATCAGAACCAACATCCTGCAGTCTGGTCCGTGAACGCATCAGAACCAACATCCTGCAGTCTGGTCCATGAACGCATCAGAACCAACATCCTGCAGTCTGGTCCATGAACGCATCAGGACCACATCCTGCAGTCTGGTCCATGAACGCATCAGGACCACATCCTGCAGTCTGGTCTATGAATGTATCAGAACTAACATCCTGCAATCTGGTCTATGAATGCATCAGGACCACATCCTGCAATCTGGTCCATGAATGCATCAGGACCACATCCTGCAGTCTGGTCCATGAACGCATCAGAACCACATCCTGCAGTCTGGTCCATGAATGCATCAGAACCAACATCCTGCAGTCTGGTCTATGAATGCATCAGGACCACATCCTGCAATCTGGTCCATGAATGCATCAGGACCACATCCTGCAGTCTGGTCCATGAACGCATCAGAACCACATCCTGCAGTCTGGTCCATGAATGCATCAGAACTAACATCCTGCAGTCTGGTCCATGAACGCATCAGAACCAACATCCTGCAGTCTGGTCCATGAACGCATCAGGACCACATCCTGCAATCTGGTCCATGAATGCATCAGGACCACATCCTGCAGTCTGGTCCATGAATTCATCAGGACCACATCCTGCAATCTGGTCCATGAACGCATCAGAACCAACATCCTGCAGACTGGTCCATGAACGCATCAGGACCACATCCTGCAGTCTGGTCCATGAACGCATCAGGACCACATCCTGCAGTCTGGTGCATGAACGCATCAGGACCACATCCTGCAGTCTGGTCCATGAACGCATCAGGACCACATCCTGCAGTCTGGTCTATGAACGCATCAGGACCACATCCTGCAGTCTGGTCTATGAACGCATCAGGACCACATCCTGCAGTCTGGTGCATGAACGCATCAGGACCACATCCTGCAGTCTGGTCCATGAACGCATCAGGACCAACATCCTGCAGTCTGGTCCATGAACGCATCAGGACCAACATCCTGCAATCTGGTCCATGAACGCATCAGGACCAACATCCTGCAGTCTGGTCCATGAACGCATCAGGACCAACATCCTGCAGTCTGGTCCATGAATGCATCAGGACAACATCCTGCAGTCTGGTCCATGAACGCATCAGGACAACATCCTGCAGTCTGGTCCATGAACGCATCAGGACCAACATCCTGCAGTCTGGTCCATGAACGCATCAGGACAACATCCTGCAGTCTGGTCCATGAATGCATCAGGACCAACATCCTGCAGTCTGGTCCATGAACGCATCAGGACCAACATCCTTCAGTCTGGTCCATGAACGCATCAGGACCAACATCCTTCAGTCTGGTCCATGAACGCATCAGGACCAACATCCTTCAGTCTGGTCCATGAACGCATCAGGACCAACATCCTTCAGTCTGGTCCCTGAACGCATCAGGACCAACATCCTGCAGTCTGGTCCATGAACACATCAGGACCACATCCTGCAGTCTGGTCTATGAATGTATCAGAACTAACATCCTGCAATCTGGTCCATGAACACATCAGGACCACATCCTGCAGTCTGGTCTATGAATGTATCAGAACTAACATCCTGCAGTCTGGTCCATGAACGCATCAGGACCAACATCCTGCAGTCTGGTCTATGAACGCATCAGGACCACATCCTGCAGTCTGGTCCATGAACGCATCAGGACCACATCCTGCAGTCTGGTCTATGAACGCATCACGACCACATCCTGCAGTCTGGTCCATGAACGCATCAGGACCACATCCTGCAGTCTGGTCTATGAACGCATCAGGACCACATCCTGCATTCTGGTGCATGAACGCATCAGGACCACATCCTGCAGTCTGGTCCATGAACGCATCAGGACCACATCCTGCAGTCTGGTCTATGAACGCATCAGGACCAACATCCTGCAATCTGGTCCATGAACGCATCAGGACCAACATCCTGCAGTCTGGTCCATGAACGCATCAGGACCAACATCCTGCAGTCTGGTCCATGAATGCATCAGGACAACATCCTGCAGTCTGGTCCATGAACGCATCAGGACAACATCCTGCAGTCTGGTCCATGAACGCATCAGGACCAACATCCTGCAGTCTGGTCCATGAACGCATCAGGACCAACATCCTTCAGTCTGGTCCATGAACGCATCAGGACCAACATCCTTCAGTCTGGTCCATGAACGCATCAGGACCAACATCCTTCAGTCTGGTCTATGAACGCATCAGGACCACATCCTGCAGTCTGGTGCATGAACGCATCAGGACCACATCCTGCAGTCTGGTCCATGAACGCATCAGGACCAACATCCTGCAGTCTGGTCCATGAACGCATCAGGACCAACATCCTGCAATCTGGTCCATGAACGCATCAGGACCAACATCCTGCAGTCTGGTCCATGAACGCATCAGGACCAACATCCTGCAGTCTGGTCCATGAATGCATCAGGACAACATCCTGCAGTCTGGTCCATGAACGCATCAGGACAACATCCTGCAGTCTGGTCCATGAACGCATCAGGACCAACATCCTGCAGTCTGGTCCATGAACGCATCAGGACCAACATCCTTCAGTCTGGTCCATGAACGCATCAGGACCAACATCCTTCAGTCTGGTCCATGAACGCATCAGGACCAACATCCTTCAGTCTGGTCCATGAACGCATCAGGACCAACATCCTTCAGTCTGGTCCATGAACACATCAGGACCACATCCTGCAGTCTGGTCCATGAACGCATCAGGACCAACATCCTGCAGTCTGGTCCATGAACGCATCAGGACCAACATCCTTCAGTCTGGTCCATGAACGCATCAGGACCAACATCCTTCAGTCTGGTCCATGAACGCATCAGGACCAACATCCTTCAGTCTGGTCCATGAACGCATCAGGACCAACATCCTTCAGTCTGGTCCCTGAACGCATCAGGACCAACATCCTGCAGTCTGGTCCATGAACACATCAGGACCACATCCTGCAGTCTGGTCTATGAATGTATCAGAACTAACATCCTGCAATCTGGTCCATGAACACATCAGGACCACATCCTGCAGTCTGGTCTATGAATGTATCAGAACTAACATCCTGCAGTCTGGTCCATGAACGCATCAGGACCAACATCCTGCAGTCTGGTCTATGAACGCATCAGGACCACATCCTGCAGTCTGGTCCATGAACGCATCAGGACCACATCCTGCAGTCTGGTCTATGAACGCATCAGGACCACATCCTGCAGTCTGGTCCATGAACGCATCAGGACCACATCCTGCAGTCTGGTCTATGAACGCATCAGGACCACATCCTGCATTCTGGTGCATGAACGCATCAGGACCACATCCTGCAGTCTGGTCCATGAACGCATCAGGACCACATCCTGCAGTCTGGTCTATGAACGCATCAGGACCACATCCTGCAGTCTGGTCTATGAACGCATCAGGACCACATCCTGCAGTCTGGTGCATGAACGCATCAGGACCACATCCTGCAGTCTGGTCCATGAACGCATCAGGACCAACATCCTGCAGTCTGTTCCATGAACGCATCAGGACCAACATCCTGCAATCTGGTCCATGAACGCATCAGGACCAACATCCTGCAGTCTGGTCCATGAACGCATCAGGACCAACATCCTGCAGTCTGGTCCATGAATGCATCAGGACAACATCCTGCAGTCTGGTCCATGAACGCATCAGGACAACATCCTGCAGTCTGGTCCATGAACGCATCAGGACCAACATCCTGCAGTCTGGTCCATGAACGCATCAGGACCAACATCCTTCAGTCTGGTCCATGAACGCATCAGGACCAGCATCCTTCAGTCTGGTCCATGAACGCATCAGGACCAACATCCTTCAGTCTGGTCCATGAACGCATCAGGACCAACATCCTTCAGTCTGGTCCATGAACACATCAGGACCACATCCTGCAGTCTGGTCTATGAATGTATCAGAACTAACATCCTGCAATCTGGTCCATGAACACATCAGGACCACATCCTGCAGTCTGGTCTATGAATGTATCAGAACTAACATCCTGCAGTCTGGTCCATGAACGCATCAGGACCACATCCTGCAGTCTGGTCCATGAACGCATCAGGACCACATCCTGCAGTCTGGTCTATGAACGCATCAGGACCACATCCTGCAGTCTGGTCTATGAACGCATCACGACCACATCCTGCAGTCTGGTCCATGAACGCATCAGGACCACATCCTGCAGTCTGGTCCATGAATGCATCAGTACCACATCCTGCAGTCTGGTCCATGAATGCATCAGGACCACATCCTGCAGTCTGGTCTATGAATGCATCAGAACTAACATCCTGCAGTCTGGTCCATGAATTCATCAGGACCCAACATCCTGCAGTCTGGTCCATGAATGTATCAGAACTAACATCCTGCAGTCTGGTCCATGAATGCATCAGAACTAACATCCTTCAGTCTGGTCCATGAATGCATCAGGACAACATCCTGCAGTCTGGTCCATGAATGTATCAGAACTAACATCCTGCAATCTGGTCCATGAACGCATCAGGACCACATCCTGCAGTCTGGTCCATGAACGCATCAGAACCACATCCTGCAGTCTGGTCCATGAATGCATCAGAACCAACATCCTGCAGTCTGGTCTATGAATGCATCAGGACCACATCCTGCAGTCTGGTCCATGAACGCATCAGAACCACATCCTGCAGTCTGGTCCATGAATGCATCAGAACTAACATCCTGCAGTCTGGTCCATGAACGCATCAGGACCACATCCTGCAGTCTGGTCCATGAATGCATCAGGACCACATCCTGCAGTCTGGTGCATGAACGCATCAGAACCAACATCCTGCAGTCTGGTCCATGAACGCATCAGGACCACATCCTGCAATCTGGTCCATGAATGCATCAGGACCACATCCTGCAGTCTGGTCCATGAACGCATCAGGACCACATCCTGCAGTCTGGTCCATGAACGCATCAGGACCAACATCCTTCAGTCTGGTCCGTGAACGCATCAGGACCACATCCTTCAGTCTGGTCCCTGAACGCATCAGGACCAACATCCTGCAGTCTGGTCCATGAACGCATCAGAACCAACATCCTGCAGTCTGGTCCATGAACGCATCAGGACAACATCCTGCAGTCTGGTCCATGAACGCATCAGAACCAACATCCTGCAGTCTGGTCCATGAACGCATCAGAACCAACATCCTGCAGTCTGGTCCATGAACGCATCAGAACCAACATCCTGCAGTCTGGTCCCTGAACGCATCAGGACCAACATCCTGCAGTCTGGTCCATGAACGCATCAGAACCAACATCCTGCAGTCTGGTCCATGAACGCATCAGGACAACATCCTGCAGTCTGGTCCATGAACGCATCAGAACCAACATCCTGCAGTCTGGTCCATGAACGCATCAGAACCAACATCCTGCAGTCTGGTCCATGAACGCATCAGAACCAACATCCTGCAGTCTGGTCCATGAATGCATCAGGACCACATCCTGCAGTCTGGTCCATGAATGCATCAGAACCACATCCTGCAGTCTGGTCCATGAATGCATTAGGACCACATCCTGCAGTCTGGTCCATGAACGCATCAGGACCAACATCCTGCAGTCTGGTCCATGAACGCATCAGAACCACATCCTGCAGTCTGGTCCATGAATGCATCAGAACCAACATCCTGCAGTCTGGTCTATGAATGCATCAGGACCACATCCTGCAATCTGGTCCATGAATGCATCAGGACCACATCCTGCAGTCTGGTCCATGAACGCATCAGAACCACATCCTGCAGTCTGGTCCATGAATGCATCAGAACTAACATCCTGCAGTCTGGTCCATGAACGCATCAGGACCACATCCTGCAGTCTGGTCCATGAATGCATCAGGACCACATCCTGCAGTCTGGTCCATGAATGCATCAGGACCACATCCTGCAGTCTGGTCCATGAATGTATCAGAACTAACATTCTGCAGTCTGGTCCATGAACGTATCAGAACTAACATCCTGCAGTCTGGTCCATGAATGTATCAGAACCAACATCCTGCAGTCTGGTCCATGAATGCATCAGAACTAACATCCTGCAGTCTGGTCCATGAACGCATCAGGACCACATCCTGCAGTCTGGTCCATGAATGCATCAGGACCACATCCTGCAGTCTGGTCCATGAATGCATCAGGACCACATCCTGCAGTCTGGTCCATGAATGTATCAGAACTAACATCCTGCAGTCTGGTCCATGAACGTATCAGAACTAACATCCTGCAGTCTGGTCCATGAATGTATCAGAACCAACATCCTGCAGTCTGGTCCATGAATGCATCAGAACTAACATCCTGCAGTCTGGTCCATGAATGTATCAGAACTAACATCCTGCAGTTTGGTCCATGAATGTATCAGAACCACATCCTGCAACCTGTCCATGAATGTATCAGAACCAACATCCTGCAGTCTAGTCCATGAATGTATCAGAACCAACATCCTGCAGTCTGGTCCATGAATGTATCAGAACCAACATCCTGCAGTCTGGTCCATGAATGCATCAGAACCAATATCCTGCAGTCTGGTCCATGAATGTATCAGAACCAACATCCTGCAGTCTGGTCCATGAATGTATCAGAACCAACATCCTGCAGTCTGGTCCATGAATGCATCAGAACTAACATCCTGCAGTCTGGTCCATGAACGCATCAGGACCACATCCTGCAGTCTGGTCCATGAATGCATCAGGACCACATCCTGCAGTCTGGTCCATGAATGCATCAGGACCACATCCTGCAGTCTGGTCCATGAATGTATCAGAACTAACATCCTGCAGTCTGGTCCATGAACGTATCAGAACTAACATCCTGCAGTCTGGTCCATGAATGTATCAGAACCAACATCCTGCAGTCTGGTCCATGAATGCATCAGAACTAACATCCTGCAGTCTGGTCCATGAACGCATCAGGACCACATCCTGCAGTCTGGTCCATGAATGCATCAGGACCACATCCTGCAGTCTGGTCCATGAATGTATCAGAACTAACATCCTGCAGTCTGGTCCATGAACGTATCAGAACTAACATCCTGCAGTCTGGTCCATGAATGTATCAGAACCAACATCCTGCAGTCTGGTCCATGAATGCATCAGAACTAACATCCTGCAGTCTGGTCCATGAATGTATCAGAACTAACATCCTGCAGTTTGGTCCATGAATGTATCAGAACCACATCCTGCAACCTGTCCATGAATGTATCAGAACCAACATCCTGCAGTCTGGTCCATGAATGTATCAGAACCAACATCCTGCAGTCTGGTCCATGAATGTATCAGAACCAACATCCTGCAGTCTGGTCCATGAATACATCAGAACCAACATCCTGCAGTCTGGTCCATGAATGTATCAGAACCAACATCCTGCAGTCTGGTCCATGAATGTATCAGAACCAACATCCTGCAGTCTGGTCCATGAATGTATCAGAACCAACATCCTGCAGTCTGGTCCATGAACGTATCAGAACTAACATCCTGCAGTCTGGTCCATGAATGTATCAGAACCAACATCCTGCAGTCTGGTCCATGAATGCATCAGAACCAACATCCTGCAGTCTGGTCCATGAATGTATCAGAACTAACATCCTGCAGTCTGGTCCATGAACGCATCAGGACCACATCCTGCAGTCTGGTCCATGAATGTATCAGAACCAACATCCTGCAGTCTGGTCCATGAATGTATCAGAACCACATTCTGCAATCTGGTCCATGAATGTATCAGAACCAACATCCTGCAGTCTGGTCCATGAATGTATCAGAACCAACATCCTGCAGTCTGGTCCATGAATGTATCAGAACCAACATCCTGCAGTCTGGTCCATGAATGTATCAGAACCAACATCCTGCAGTCTGGTCCATGAATGTATCAGAACCAACATCCTGCAGTCTGGTCCATGAATGTATCAGAACCAACATCCTGCAGTCTGGTCCATGAATGTATCAGAACCAACATCCTGCAGTCTGGTCCATGAATGTATCAGAACCAACATCCTGCAGTCTGGTCCATGAATGTATCAGAACCAACATCCTGCAGTCTGGTCCATGAATGTATGAGAACTAACATCCTGCAGTCTGGTCCATGAACGCATCAGGACCACATCCTGCAGTCTGGTCCATGAATGTATCAGAACCAACATCCTGCAGTCTGGTCCATGAACGCATCAGGACCACATCCTGCAGTCTGGTCCATGAACGCATCAGGACCACATCCTGCAGTCTGGTCCATGAACGCATCAGGACCACATCCTGCAGTCTGGTCCATGAATGTATCAGAACCAACATCCTGCAGTCTGGTCCATGAACGCATCAGGACCACATCCTGCAGTCTGGTCCATGAATGTATCAGAACCAACATCCTGCAGTCTGGTCCATGAACGCATCAGGACCACATCCTGCAGTCTGGTCCATGAATGTATCAGAACCAACATCCTGCAGTCTGGTCCATGAACGCATCAGGACCACATCCTGCAGTCTGGTCCATGAACGCATCAGGACCACATCCTGCAGTCTGGTCCATGAATGTATCAGGACCACATCCTGCAGTCTGGTCCATGAACGCATCAGGACCACATCCTGCAGTCTGGTCCATGAATGTATCAGAACCAACATCCTGCAGTCTGGTCCATGAACATGACTTCCAACCTCTGCAAACCTTCATGTCAGAGTTTCCATGCATCCTGCTGTGTCTGAGCAGCCTTTTCGGCACGAAGCCACCGCAGCTCAGTTTCAGCACCGAGAAGTCTCAGAGGAGCTAAAGGCAACACCATATTTGAGTATCGATCTGAGGTTGTCAGACAAGCAGAGACGACACAGTTGAGACGTGAGGAGTGAGAAGGCGGCGGTGCTGTAATCAGCGCCGTGGGGCAGAGAGATGCATCTATCAGTCAAAACGTTTGTCCTGTCGCTGCAGAAAGTTGTGGCCATGTGCTCTCCAGTCCTGTCAAAACACATGAGGCAGGGTACCGACAGTAATGGGATTGTCAAGTTGTCTGTCTAATAGCACCTGCTGTGCATCAACATTAAGGTGAGGGCTGAGACAGGGCAGGAATCACCGGGAATGAAACGTGTTTGGTCGAAGCGAACGCAGCAGCCACGAGCTGTTCCAGAGGAAAACTATTGATAAGGGCTCTGAAAGGATTGCAGCCACAGGAAATGATGGCAACGTGTGTTTGGGCATGTTTTCCTTCCTCTCTTCATTTATTTCTGTTTTCCTTCTGACAGTTAGAAAAATGATTCCGCTGCAGAAATAAAACATATAGCACTTGATAAAAACAGAAGGCTGTCATTGGCATATTTCCCCCAAGCTCGATAAAAAATGTTTTTTTTCTGCCTTCATTTATCAAGAAACTTGCTGGCGTGTGTGTGACGAAGCAAAAGGTTGGTGTTATAACTGTTTTATGCAACAGAGGAAAATCATCTTCATCAAGTTGTTTTTAGTATTAAAAAAAATACTTTTATTTTCAGATATTTTCTCAGAAGACTTGAGAGAAACTGGTTAAAATCGCAGCTCCAGTAAACCCCATTCAGTTAAGGTTTAATTGATCATATTTTTCACGTATTTTATTGATGATTTTATGTCCTTATTTTAGTCATTTTAAAGTTTAATTAATTTTTTGTTTATCTTTAATCCTGACTCTGGGTTGTGCATCTTGTTGTAAACACATCTTTCAGACATCAGTTTTGATCATTTTATGATCATATTTTTATTTAAAGGGACACTGTGTGACTGTTGACCCAATCATCAGCATGATGTGAGTACAGGCGGTCCTCATGTTACATCACTTTGACTTTGCGACGCTTATTGAATAAAGATAAATAATAAAATACAGCAAGTTGCAAAGTTACGAGGTTCTGTAGAAGCTCTTACGACGCGTGACCCGGAGGCTGAGACAATGTCTTTGTGTATATTTATTTTATTTTAATGTCTGTTTTAATTACCTGTACTGTCTTTCCATTAGTACGGTGTATACTATGTGTATTTTGATAGTTATTTAGTGATTACGGGCTATTTTAATTGTAAAAATCTAACTGACGCAGAATTTTGGGTTACGCTGCGGCGTAGGAACGGAACTCGTTCGTAAACAGAGTACCGTGTGTAATAATGGACGATTTCTTGATGCTTGTTGGCACTCCGGGGGAGGGCTGTCCTCTTTACGAACCAGAAACTATAACTCTGCAGGAGCGCATCGTCTCTCATGGGGTCATGTGACTGGCAGAGCTTCGCTTTAGGCCCCGACCCCTCTATAAACACACAGGGCTCTGCTTTGAGCTGCTTGTCGTCCTCTTCCAACCAAAGTTTGTCCTGTCTGAAGGAAGTATGAAGCTGACAACGATGTCTGAGGAGCCAGAAAGAAAATGAGAAAGCGATCGCTCCAGAGGAAAGACGAATCCACCTGCTGGTTGGCGTCTGATGGAAGACCAGTGTGGATGTAAAGCTCTGTTGGCACATTGCTAAGCTAGCGCTCTGTTGTGCAAATGTAGCAATGTGTGATGAATGTTTTTGCATCTTTCAGCAGCATTTATTTACAACAATGGCAGTAAGTGTAAGTGCAGGATATGGCTGGGTCTTCATTTAGCTGTTTACTAGAAGCTAAATGCTGCTAGCTAAAGCTAATCAGCGGCAGACCAAAGCTCTATCAGGACCCTGTCTGTTACTCGTGAAGAGACCTTTGCAAATTTCCTGAAATTTCTGAACCTGAATAACTTTATCAGCTGGTCAAAGTGGTTTGCAAACATAATTCCACAACACGGATGGAAATATCTTTCTTTTACAACAGAGTTGCGTGGTCTGTGGGAAGTTGCAGGATTAGCTCCACTAGTGGCCACAAGTTGCACGGCATCCTGTTAAACAAACAAGTCATTTAAAAAAATGTAAAAGTCTAAATAGAAATGCACACACTGCCACTGAGTCGGGAAATAATCTGCTGATAAGCTGCATACATTTTACAGCCTGCCTATTGGCTCCTTACTCAGCCTCTCTAAAGAAACCTCCGGTTTATTTCTAACAGTAGAATCTATAAACTTAAGTGGAGATGAAAGAAATCTCCATCTGGATTCACATATCATAAACCACAATAGCTTATGATGTCTCCTCCCTCATAAATCTATTGATTTTTCTAGCAGCACCGGGGGGGGGGGGGGTTAAACATGCTAAATGCAGCATCTGGCTGCTTCCGGCTCTGTGCAGAAACTCGTGATAAATAAAACTGAAAATTGAATTTGCATCAGATTTTCATTGTTGCCAGAATTTCCTTTGTCTGTAATGACCCCTCCATGGAGCATAATCCTCCTTCTGTAAGATTTATAGGGAGTTTCTGGTGAAACGTGTGAGCAGCGAGCAGACTGAGCAGCTTTCTACGGGGATTCCTCCTTCCCTTAGGACAAATTGTAATCACTTAACTTTTTATTTGGCACCATCATTAAGTGAAAAATAGAAAACTGACTGAGCATGGGTCTTTAGGTAATGACCTAACTTGACTAATTTCATGTTAATCTCTGGGGTAATTTATGTTCAGCACCAATTATTGTACAGTGACATAAATGGATAGCATTACCCTTAGCATCAGCATGCTAGCATTGTGCGAACATTAGCTTAATGAAGTCGGCATTAATCGAGAGGCACGACTGCTTTAATTGAATAACTGAAGGTCTCTGAAAGGTTTAAAATATTCCTGCTGCTGGAATGACTGCTGCTGAATGAATAAAATGTGTCTTTATGTTATTTGTTCACAACACTTTTCATGAGTGGTCTTTAGGTCCTTGCTACGTGTCCCTTCATGCCTGCAAGGCGACTTGTCTCGTCATGCTGTGGTTTAAGCATGAGTAACTTCTCACATTTTCTTTTCCAGTTTGCTCCTGCCGTCTGTCTGAAGAACAATTGATAATTACAACTCCCTCTATGTTTCTAATAACCCAGTTGGTCAGAACCTGTTCTCCCTGAGGACCCCTTCATGCAACAACCCAAAAAGCTCTGGACCCCCTTCATGCCTTGTGATAAAACCATGTTTGGTTTTGTTTTATTAGCTGGTTCTCACTGTAAACAATCCATTCTGGCTCATTTCTAGCTAGAAAACAAAATTAAGCTAACTGCCAACATAAAACTGTATTTTATTTTATCTTTTCTAAATAAGAACAAACCATCTGCAATGTGGCGCGTTTTTTCAGGCTGAAACAGAATAATTGTAAAATTTTAGAACTTAAGAATGGTGGTGGTTGGTTGGTGTTTATAATGGTGGTGTGGTTTATGAGATAAATTTAGGGCATTTCTGGCAGCATCTCCAACTGGATTTCACTGCAGTGTGCAGTCACACAACTCTGCTGTGGACTGGATAAACTCAGCTGAAGCTTGTTATAGGAGAAGCTCTTGCAGGCACTCTTCACCTGCTCCACGTCTCGCTGTGAGTGGAGATGCAGCATAATGATGTTTACTATGAAGCATCCTCACAGGAGACGTGACATCAGAACAAGTGTCTGTGGTCAAATAATCATAAACAAAGAGACTCTTTTCAGCATCACTTCATGGCTTGATCCAGGGTTCCTCCGGGATGTGCACGGTGCCATGAAATGCTGCAAGGAGACTGGAGACGTTGCATTTCAAACATGGATGGAGCGACGAGAAGTGACCTCGATGAGCTTTGTTTACTGAGAGGTGGAAAAGAACTTCCTCATATATATATGTATATATATATATATATATATATATATATATATATAGAATACGATGAAAAGGTCGTCTACCACAGTCTACCAACCGGCATTCTACTTTGTACCCCTTTAGAACAAGGAAAGTTTGCTGTAAACCTAAACAAGGCGTCGCTAGCAGAACTGTCTACTCTCCAGTGGGTCTGACCAGTAAAATAACAGATAAACAACAAAAGCTCTACATCAGTGTTTGTTTAGAAAAGCACATTATCGAGATGTTTATATTTATGATCTATAACAGGCGTCTCAAACCAGAGAAGAAACAAAAACCTCCTGGATTGTGGCTTTCAAGGAGTTTTTGACCCCCGATCTATACTTCTTCGAAAATATGGTGAACATTAAAGCTGTAGAGGAAATGTTATTTACACATTACATGATTTTATTTGTTTTATTTTCATTTACATCTTTGTTCATTTTTTATATACATATATATATATATATATATATATATATATATATATATATATATATATAGGTGTAACTGAGTTATCTAAAATGTATATACTATAAACATACATGTGTAGTAAGCCTGACCACTTGACTCGCCTCATCATACAATCTGAAGTCACATCTATGAAGTCAGAAAGATAGAAAACATGGAAATTGCATCTTTTCTCATGCATCCCCTGGAGTTTCTCTACGGACCCTGCAGGGTTCATTCACCCCATTTTGGAAGCTCTTGTCTGGTCTGGACTGTTCGGAGTCTCAGGTAAAAATATCTGGCGGTGTTAATAACATGTAGCTGTGAGAGAAAATAAAGCCATCGAGCTGTTTTGTAGCAAACTATAATCAATCAGGATTTATTCACATTAGTGCACTTTAAATAAAAAAATCACTGTAGAGCCGTTGTTGCCAGATTCTATCTAGTTTATTTGGATTTGTGGTGATCCCGATCAACAGCAGACTCCGTGTACAGTGAATATCCTCAGGGAGACGTTCGATAAATCGCCTCACATCTCAGCAAGAGTTGGAGATAAATGAGCTACTGGCCACTATATGGAGTCTGCACTTTGCTTGCCTGCAGTTGCATCAGAAAGGGAGGCAGAAAGAAGGAATGCAGCTTGGATCTTTACATAACAGGTAACTGTGTTTTTAGTTGCTAGCTCTGATTGAACTTGCTTTCCTACAGCAGGTGATGTGAGAAGAAAATCTGTCTGATATAGATCTAGAAAATCAAAATGGCATCTTTCAGCCTCAGCCTTTTGTAAGGGCGGCTCAGATTTTCAGCTGGCTGAGTACAAAAGGTCTTTCACATGAGGGATGTTAACTGCGCCTTACATAGCTTACGGCATTCAGGGGAACATTCTGAAGGCATGGCATTCATAATGTAAGATGTACATCACCTAATGGGTATATTTCCTGTCTCTTTTTTTGTTACTAGTAATAGTTGTGTAATGTGTTGTGTGAACAGCTTCTAAAGCTCCTGTGCATCAAAACTTTGATGTTCTGTTGCACACGGCGACTCCTGCTCCTCCATTTCAGTCATGGATTACAGTAGAAAATGTGCACAATCCCTTTGATTGCAGCAAATACCCCCCCCAATCTCTCTGTGCTCTCTGCTGTGCAGAATCCATCACCTATCACTGTCAGCCCAAGCCTCTCCAGCCCATCTGTCCATCGCTGCAACTCATTCACAGCGTGGTATCCAACTCCAGGCAGTACTTCTTTATTGCCTCCACAGCCAAATCCCTGCAGCAGTGTGCTGGGGTTCACATGGCTCAGCTGTAAACAGGAAACATGTAATGCCAGTGGGTTTTTGTATCAAGCTAAAGCTATCTGATATGAACATCTTAGATGGACATGTGATGCGTGTAGCTTAAAGTCTGTGTTGCAGCAACAACCCACCTGAAAGAAGAAATTTAAATCCTCTTTCACTCAAGCTGGAAACCCTGGTGGAGTTTAGTACTGCAGGAAAACATGTTAAGGCCCATTTCTGCTCCTTTCATGTGAATAAACAGGTGCGTGGGGGGTCAAATGTCACCGGCTCCATGCTTTCATATGTTCCTTAACTTAATGTGTTTGTAGTCAACACTTCTGCCTCCGTGGCGTCACTGTGGTTTCTGAAGAGCTGAATTGAAGCTTGGTGGGCGGTTCCTACCATCACCATCTTGGCAGAGTCACGTGTGTTTTCTCTCGTGGAAAACACAAATATGGGCAAAGAAAGTGGAGCTGTGGAGGGGGGGGGTGCTGTGTGTGAGAGGGTGGATGATTGACATCTAGCAAACTCTGATCTGCCAGTATCTAAGAGTTAACTGGAGCTAACAAGAGCTAAGCAGCTAATGGAGGTAAGCGGGCTAAAGCTAAGTCACGTTGTTAACCTGCTAGAAAACTGTGGTTCTTCTACATTCCTCCTCCTTTAAGTGGGAGATCAGGTACCTGTCAATCATAAGGACACGTCTTTTTTGAGACGTCCAAATTTTGAGACGAAATTACTTATAAATTGAGAAGTTAAATTTAAAAAAAATCTCCCCCCTGGTAAATGGTTTATTTCTGATCTAAACATGTTTATTTCTGCTGTAAACATGTTTATTTCTCCTGTAAACATGTTTATTTCTGATGTAAACATGTTTATTTCTCCTGTAAACATGTTTATTTCTGATGTAAACATGTTTATTTCTGCTGTAAACGTGTTTATTTCTGCTGTAAATATGTTTATTTCTGATGTAAACATATTTATTTCTGCTGTAAACGTGTTTATTTCTGATGTAAACATGTTTATTTCTTTTTTTTTTTTTTTTCCTTTTTTTTTGTCTTGTCCAGCATTTAAGCAGCAGACTGATGTTCTGGATGCTGTGTTCTGCTGAGCAAATTTATTTTGCCAAGGGGAACTTTTGTAGATGTAATGATCCCCTTGTATTTCTTGATTCTTATTTTATTTTTCAATTTGTTTTGGATAATAGCTTGTATTACAGAGTTTATGCTGCTGGACCCGACCGGAAAGGACAGGAAAGGGGCAGAAAGAGAACAGAAAAGAGAACATAAAAAAACAAAAGAAAGAGATCAATGCATACATGTATATGCACATACATACCCACCTACATATATATGTATATACACTCGCACATACATTATATATATATATATATACATATATATACATACATACATACATATACACATACATACACATGCATACACACACATGTACACATACATGCATACATAAAGATAGATATACATACATACATATACACATACATACACACATATATATATATATATATATATATATATATATATACATATATACACATATACATACTCACATACATACACATACATATACATACATACACATACACTCACACATATGCATACATATATACATATCCATACACATACACACATACACATACACATAAGTACACACACATACCCACCCACACACATAAATATATACACCCACACAAGCCAACTCTAGATTCGTGGAGAACAAAACCGTTGACAATCATGAGGACCAGAAACTAGCAAGTTAAGTCAAAAAGACAGAAAGAGAGGTACCTGCTGTTAGTGAATAAACTTGCTGGATGACTCAGTGACTGTGACACATGCAGAACATTCATGCAGAACATTCAGAGTGGAACCCCTCCACCACCCATAGCCCCCCTCCAAACTTCACCCTCACTCACACATCCCATTCCGCATATACACCCCCCCCTACACACACACACACACACACACACACACACACACACACACACACACACTCACACACATACCCTCACTCCTCCAACACAGGCACACCCCAATACAACCCACGCGCCAACATACCCCTCCACACACACATCTACTCATCCTCACACATCCCTATCCCCTACCCACCTATATCCCCAACCCTAATCCCCCCCCAGCCATCCCACCATCCATCTGTAACCCCATACACCCACTCCCACACATCCTCACCTCACCCCTCCATCATGTCCCATGTGAGATGCCTCAGAGGGGGCAGAGGACAGGATGGCCCCGATCAGGGCCCCCATAATTACCGCCCACCACTCCCAGCGTCCCCCCCACCACCCCACAGATGCAGCCGACCCAGCACCCCCCCAGGGCCGGCGACAACCCTCCTACAGCCAGGCCAGCCCAGACTTAGGCCTAATGGACGGCACTCTTCCCCCACCCATACCCCCCCCCCAGTAAAGCCCCGAGAGCAGGGGCATGAGAAGACCCTATCGTCCCTGCCTCCCCCCCGCTTATGACTGATTGTGAAGTATGTATTAGTTGCAATTAAAACTGAGGGAAGTGCCACGCGGTGTTGGGAGAGGGACCACCTAAGCAGCCCCGCCCACCATACACCGCATGCTCTTCCCCCTAATCATGTGAGTCGTCAGTGTTTTGGTGTTTGGTGTCTAAGTGTAATTAAAACTGGGAGGTGAGCCGAGGCTGGGTGCAGCGATCAAGACCACCTTGATGGCCTTTCTCACCACCCAGCGCCACGTGCACACCTCCCAATACCCTGCCTGTGTGTGATGGGGAGCGGGGAGGAAGAGGGGTCGAGGGATTTAAGTCTGGAGGAAAGTGAGCTTTCTTCCAGAAGGTGAGCCGCCCGCAGCACTGGGCATGCCCCCTACTCCCAGGGCCCCCCAAGGACCAGGACAAGCCGGGGACAGCCGTCCCCGTAACCAGAGCCTTCGGCGACTCTAACCAGAGAGTCATCACCGACCCAAGAGGGGACCAACCCACCACATGCAGAAGGGGGGCATGAGGACAAAGAGGAGGCGGGGCGGCAGAAGGGGAATCCCAGACCGATTGTCCACCGCCCCCTCACTCACAGAGGACACCCCCACCTGGGGACATGAAGTCCCCCCTTATCCACACATCGGCACTTCACACTGTCTCAGCACACACCTACAGCCACACACACACACACTTCCGGACACATTCAGGTCCACCCAGCCACCCGTTCAGCCCACCCTTAAAACCATCCTCCTGACCCCCACGTCACATCCAAATCTCCCCCACTCCCATCCATCATATCTACACTTATCCACCAACCTACCACACACATGCACCACCCACTCCCCCATACATACACCCCTGCCCCCCCCCCCCCCCCCCACACACACACACAGACAGCACGCCCCCCCCTCCTCCCCCCCCACACACACACCCGTATACATGCACCACCGCCACTCCCCACATACACGCATCACCCCACTCCCCTACACACACGGCACTACCCCCCCCCACAGACACCACGACACCCCCCCCACACACGCATCATCACACTTCCCCACCCACACACATCCACATACCTATGTACCGCCACCAGTCCTCAACGCACACCCCCTACACACATCCCTCCATACACACTCACATCCCATCCACACTATCAAACACCCCCCACTCAACAAGTCCCAGGGTCGCAACCAGGCACCAGAGCACGTACCTGCCCGCCGCCGCAGCGGCAGGTCCAGGTCAGCCCAGCCCCCCCCCCCCCCCGGCACAAGCCGACCCCCCACCCCCAAGAGACAGGGGACAACCCCGGGCACCGGAGCCCGGGACCCCGCCCAGCCCACCCCACGGCGGCACAGGCGCCCGTTACGGAGTCACGCCCGCCAACCCATCCCCCGCCAGCGACCTCGCCCCGCCGCTGCGCGGCAACTCCAGCCGCTGGCCCATCCAGGTCCACAGTAGGGCTAGAAACCTAGCCACTCCAGCAATGGAGCAGTCAAAACAGTTTCAGGGCATTGAGATTTAAGAATTCTGCAGCCCTGATAGGTAGCTGCAAGTTTAATTGATCAGGGGTGTATTTCTTACCTATAATAGATTTAAGTTGGTGGTATTCTAAGAATTTTGTGCTGCTGATTTCATATCGTGAAGTAATTGTATCAAAAGGGAGAAAGTTCCCGTTTTCTATTAAATGTTCTAACTGTTTTATTCCTTTATTCTTCCACTGAGGGAAGTTTATCATTTTCCGGTTTTGCTGGATGTTGGGATTGTTCCAAATAGGTGTAAGTTTGCATGGAATAAGCAAGGATTTGGTTAGTTTAAGAAATTCCCACCAGGCCATTAGTGAGGAGCTGATATTAATGCTTTTAAAGCATTTTTGGCGTTTGACAGCTGTGCTGATAAATGGCAGGTCTGAAATTGCCATATCCTCACACATAGCTTCTTCTATATTAAGCCATGGTTCATCTAGATAGCTAGGTTTAAGCCATTTAGAGATGTATTGTAGTCTGTTGCTTATAAAGTAATTTTGGAAATTAGGCAAGTCTAAGCCACTGCTATCTTTAGTCTTCTGGAGTGTTTTTAGACTAATCCGTGGTGGTTTGTCTTTCCAGAGAAATCTAGTAACATTAGAGTCCAGTGATTTAAACCAGGTGGAGGGAGGTTTAATGGGGATCATTGAAAACAGATAATTGATTTTAGGTAGAATCATCATTTTTATAGTGGCAACTCTTCCCATTAGTGATATGGGTAAAGATTTCCACCGTGTGAGATCGTCCTCAATTGTTTTTAGTAGAGGGACATAATTTAGCTTTATATGGTCTGACAGTCTGGGTGAGATGTTTATTCCCAAGTATCTAATATCTCCTGACTGTAAAGCAGTGTCAGGAGTATTATGGAAGGAACAGTTGATGGGTAGAACGGTGGTTTTAGACCAATTAATGGAATATTCAGAAATTGATGAGAATTGATTGATGAGTGGGATTGTCTGACAGATGGATGATTGTGAATTTTGAAGGAAAAGTAATACATCATCAGCATAAAGACTGGTCTTATGCTCCATATTTCTACAGTTAATGCCTTTAATGTCTTTGTTTTGTCTAATGCTAGCTGCTAAGGGTTCAATAAAGATTGCAAAAAGTGAGGGGGAGAGTGGACAGCCTTGTCTGGTGCCTCTCTGCAATCTGAAGCTGTGAGAAGTTTGATCATTTGTCCTGACGCATGCATTTGGATTGCTATACAGTATCTTTATCCAGTCGATAAACGATGAGCCAAACCCGAATTTTCTTAATGTTGCAAATAAGAATTTCCAGTTCACCCTGTCAAATGCTTTTTCAGCATCTAGAGAGATTATTGTAGTTTCCAGGTTATGTATGGTGGCATAATCAATTAGATTTATTAGTCTGCGCGTATTAGTGGTGGAATGTCGTCCCTTGATAAATCCTGTTTGATCAGGATGTATGATAAGTGGAGTTATTTTTTCTAGTCTTGTAGCAAGCACTTTACTGATTATTTTAAGATCTGCGTTCATTAGTGATATTGGACGATAACTAGATGGGAGTTTGGGGTCTTTTCCTGGTTTTAGTATTACTGTAATATGAGCCAAATTCATGTTTTGAGATATTCGACCTTTTTCCTTAATTTCTGAAGCCATTTTATAAAAAGTGGGTGCTAGTATAGACCAAAATTCTTTATAATATTCAACTGGAAAACCGTCTGGTCCTGGAGCTTTATTGCTGGGGATGTGTTTTAAAGCTTCATGTAGTTCCCCTACTGAAATGGGTGCGTCCAAAACCATTTCCTGATCCTGTTGTAACTTTGGAAGATTGAGGTAGCTGAGAAATTCCTCAATGCTGTTGTCTGATGGATCTGTTTCTGAGGAATATAATGTTTTATAGAAATCCCTAAACGTGTCATTTATTCCATCAAGGTCATGGAGGATATTTCCTCTTGAATCTTTAACAGAGGAGATGGTTGTTTTCTCCTTGTTTGCTTTTAATTGATTTGCGAGAAATCTTCCAGATTTGTTGCTATGTTCAAAATTCTCTAAGCGAAGTCTTTGTAGCAAAAACGGGGTTTTTTGGTTAATTATTTCATTCAGCTCTAGTTTAGCCTTTCTTATGTGATTCAGCACTTGCTCTTCTGGAGAAGCCTTGTAGGCATCTTCTAGTGATTTTATTTTAAGCTCTAGTTCAGATATTTTTGAACTCTCCTTCTTTTTCTTATGTGATGAAAATGAAATTATTTTCCCTCTCATTACTGCTTTTCCTGCCTCCCAAAGAACACATGCTGATGTTCCTGGTATGTCATTGTTTTCTATATACAAAGACCCCTCCCGTTTGAAGTAACTGACGAAATCAGGATCTTTAAGTAATGATGTATTAAGTCTCCATTTGCTATAAGATGGTTTAGTTTTCTTATTAATTAGGGTAAATGATACTGGTGCGTGATCACTTATAGTGATGGAATGGATTTTAGTTTCTGAGATACTGTTCATCATAGAGCTGTTAGTGAGGAAGTCGTCTATTCTGGAGTATGAGTGGTGGACAGATGAAAAGTAAGTGTACTCTCTAGCAGTGAGGTGTTGTGAGCGCCAGACATCACAAAGACCAAAATCCTCCATATATTGTTTAACAACTCTTGCTGACTGCCAGACCCTGTGTTTCCCTGCTCCGCCCCCCTTGTCCATCCCAGAGTTTAAGGTCATGTTGAGGTCGCCCCCAATGATAAGTGTATTATCAAGGAGAAGGAGAAGAAGGAATGAAAAAAGGAGGGGTCATCAGTGTTTGGGCCATAAATATTTGCGATGCATAACTTCATGTTTTGGATAGATAATGTCATTATTATGAATCTTCCACCTGAGTCTAAAATTATATTATTAGCAGTAAAAATGTATTTTCCTGTTTATCAGAATGGCTACTCCTCTTTGTCTTGAGTTGAAGCAGGCCGAGTACACGTGAGGGAACTGTACTGTAGAGAGTATGTTAGCTGTTGTTTTTAATAAATGAGTCTCCTGATGCAGGACAATGTCTGCCTGTAGATCATTCAGTCTGCTAAACACCTTCAACCTCTTCTCCCTGGAACCAGCTCCACGTATATTCCACGTAACAAACCTCAGGGTGGTCATGCTCAAGCTACTGAAGTGTTTCTATAAAAGTATGTGTGTGTTTGTGTGTGTGCAAGCCCACATTAATGCATGCATGCTGCGTGTAGATTGTGTGTGTATATAAATTCATCTGTGTGTATAATGTTCCTATATGTCTGTCCACATGCTTTGACTGTGTGTGTGAGAGTTGGGGGTGAGTGTTGATGTGATTAAACGTGCTCTGTGTTGTAGGTGTGTTATGTGCATGACATTTAGTGTCTGTGTCATGTGGATGTACGTGCGTACCCTACCTATTGTTGGTATGGCATAATAGAATGAAAGAGCAGCTAGAAAGGAAAGGAGTGAGAAAAGCAAACAACTACAACTACACATAAAAAGAAATAGCACAAACAAAAGAGCAAAAACAAAAGCCCTAAGGGGGGGGAGAGAAAAAAAAAGGCCAAAAAACAAAAACAGAACAAAACGAAAGCAACAACAACAGCAAATTTACAAAGACTGGCAGTAAATGTACAGTTCTGAATTACCATAATTAATGTGCTTATAGCAGATTAACATGTAAATTGAACAATAATTAGCTGTATGAGTGATAGATATTACCTGAGGTTAGTAGAGCCAGGGGGTGGTATTTTTGTCACGGTAAAGCTGTCCATTGACGAACAATTTGTCCACCGCGATGACTGCACGGGATCCTTCGTCTCTGAGCTTCTTCCGGATGGGAAACAGGACCCTGCGTCGCTCCAGAATCTCTTTGGGAAACTGATTATTTACACTAAAATCGGTCCCGCGGAGTTCCGGACCTCGATCCCTCACCTGCTCTTTCTGCTTGTAGCTCACGAACTTGGCTACAATCGGTCTGGGTCTGCGGCTGTCCGGTCTTTTCCCACCTAAGCGATGAACTCGGTGAAATGAGATGTTCCTCACCGCGTCTTCGGGTAGCTTCAGCTTGGTTTGGATAAATGATCTGATTGTTTGCTCTGGATCCTCTTCTTGTTGCTCCGGGATTCCTGCGAAGACCAGGTTGTCCTTCATGCTGCGCGCCTGGAGATCGATCACAGTTTCCTTTATTTTTTTATTTTCCTCTGTGAGTCGAGTCATTCCCTCGTTGAGAGAAGTCACCGTCTCCCTGAGGCTGGCGTTCTCTGCGGCCAGAGACTCCACCTGCTGTTGGCTGAATTCCAGCGACTCCCGCAGCGACTGAAACTCCCGGTGGAGAACTTCCAACAGGCCCAGACGAGCGTCGAAGCTGGCGAGATTTTTGTCAATGGACATCAGGATGTCCGAGGTGTCGTCCCCGTTAGAGGACGTCGCTCCGGGTGAGTCTTCTTTCCGGCTTCTCTTGGAGGTTGAAGCGGATCTGGGCGCAGACGGAGTCGGTGTTTGGCTTGGCTTGCCCATGACGATGCGGATGAAACACTCGTCAATAAACTCCGACAAGCTGGTGAGATCCTCCTCGCTTTGCTCCAGAGTTTACCTTGAATAAGACTTTTTAATTATTTGCTTCCAGAAACAGTTTTAAGATTATATTGGCAAGAATATGATGTAGAATGAAAATTTGTTTTCACGCGCCTTGACTAAATCTGCCGTCTCGCAAAATTTACGTCACTGCCACATCACTTACCTGCGCCTCTCTCACTTACCTGCCCCTCTCTCACTTATCTGTAAACATGTTTATTTCTGCTGTAAACGTGTTTATTTCTGCTGTAAACATGTTTATTTCTGCTGTAAACATGGGTATTTCTGCTGTAAACATGTTTATTTCTGCTGTAAACATGTTTATTTCTGCTGTAAACATGGGTATTTCTGCTGTAAACATGTTTATTTCTGCTGTAAACATGGGTATTTCTGCTGTAAACATGTTTATTTCTGCTGTAAACATGTTTATTTCTGCTGTAAACATGGGTATTTCTGCTGTAAACATGGGTATTTCTGCTGTAAACATGTTTATTTCTGCTGTAAACATGTTTATTTTTGCTGTAAACATGTTTATTTCTGCTGTAAACGTGTTTATTTCTGATGTAAACATGTTTATTTCTGATGTAAACATGTTTATTTCTGCTGTAAACATGGGTATTTCTGCTGTAAACATGTTTATTTCTGCTGTAAACATGGGTATTTCTGCTGTAAACATGTTTATTTCTGCTGTAAACATGTTTATTTTTGCTGTAAACATGTTTATTTCTGCTGTAAACGTGTTTATTTCTGATGTAAACATGTTTATTTCTGATGTAAACATGTTTATTTCTGCTGTAAACATGGGTATTTCTGCTGTAAACATGGGTATTTCTGCTGTAAACATGGGTATTTCTGCTGTAAACGTGTTTATTTCTGCTGTAAACATGTTTATTTCTGCTGTAAACATGGGTATTTCTGCTGTAAACATGTTTATTTCTGCTGTAAACATGGGTATTTCTGCTGTAAACATGTTTATTTCTGCTGTAAACATGTTTATTTTTGCTGTAAACATGTTTATTTCTGCTGTAAACGTGTTTATTTCTGATGTAAACATGTTTATTTCTGATGTAAACATGTTTATTTCTGCTGTAAACATGGGTATTTCTGCTGTAAACATGGGTATTTCTGCTGTAAACATGGGTATTTCTGCTGTAAACGTGTTTATTTCTGCTGTAAACATGTTTATTTCTGCTGTAAACATGGGTATTTCTGCTGTAAACATGTTTATTTCTGCTGTAAACATGGGTATTTCTGCTGTAAACGTGTTTATTTCTGATGTAAACATGTTTATTTCTGCTGTAAACATGGGTATTTCTGCTGTAAACATGGGTATTTCTGCTGTAAACATGTTTATTTTTGCTGTAAACATGTTTATTTCTGCTGTGAAGTTGGTCTTTTTAACATGGGAGTCTATGGGGTTTTGCTCTGTTTTGAAGCCCCTAGTGGATGAAGGGGGAACTGCAGGTTATGGTTTCACTTCTAACCGCTGGAGGTTACTGCCTGGGTAATACATCCACCAGAGGGCAGCACAGAGTTCAGAGTTTGCTTCCAAACGTTGTCAGTGAATGAGATCAGGGTAATGAGACATGTAAGGAAGCGGTGCAGTAAACCATGGTGGTCTAAGCAGCCATTAAATACGTTGCAATGGCTTCTTCTTCTTTCCTTTCACAGGGCACTTATTAGCTATACTGCTCCCCACTGTTTTTTTTTTTGTTTTTTTTTTTGGTGTGATTCCATTTATTTCCCAAAAATGGACCAAATTACACACATAACACAGAAAGAAATGCTTTATATCCGTGTTGCAAAGAACATACATGTTTCATTAAGGGCCTGTTTACCGTTGATGCAAAAGACGGATAAGCAGGTGGATGTAACATTTTGTTCATGTTCAAGTTGCTTAGCTGTCAATCACTTGATGTAGAAAATGAAGAAAGACTACAGGAAATCTGAGGCTGTGTTGACACGCAGTGAGCGCAGTATACACACTAAAGACAACAAATAGAAGCAGAAACCGCCAGATTAAAAACACCAGAAGAAGACACAGAAGAAAGGTGGGGGCAGAAAACCTCAACAAGCTTTGCTTGGATTTGTCTGTAAAGTTTGGGCGTCACCGTCTGATACTTCGGCTCTGAAGCTCCAATCATTTCCACGGTTTCCACACGGTATTAACAGTGACGGAGCTTGTAATCGCCTTGGCCGGTGTGGACGAGATGACGTGCTAACGTAGTTCATCCTCTTCACTCCTGCGGCGGTGTCGGTGGCAATGCTGGTCCGCTGTGGTGCCGGCTAACATGTCGCAACATGTTGTCCGCACTGTGTGTGTATTCTATCGGTCTCTTACAATGTTTACATGCAGTTTTTGTCTCGTCAGCAGTTCTGTCGTCAGGAAATCCTTCCTGCTGCCACACTATTGATTTTACTTTGGCGGAATTGTCTCTATGTTAAAGTTTCATGCCGTCGCCATGCTTGCTTCTAGTTTATTTGCGTAGCAGGAGTCCACAGTGACGTCTGGGAAGCGTGTCAGATTACATACTTTGCTTTATGTGCATTTGTGAGTTCATTTACAGATCTTAGCTAATCTATTTATTTAGTTTCTACATTGATTGACATTTCCACAAGTTTGAAGCAATGTTTAACTGATTCACAAAGCATCGTTGCATCCCTAATTATTAGATTAAGTGTTTGTAATAATTGGCCAAATCGGATCAGATAAATCTGATAGATAAGCCTCACGGACCAGCTAAATGACCGCAGTCCCTTCCAGCCTTTGTTCGAGCAGATGCGTTTGGCGTCCACTAAGTTAAGACATTTATGTCCTTGTTGTCGTTGCTACATATCAGGATGTGCTTACCTGAGCGGATGACGTTCACCTGAAAGCATCAGTAGCTGCTTGTAGTGGCAACAGTAACTGAAAAACTGGACGAGACAACGAAGCGTTCCTCGTTTGTTTCTTTAAACTGTAAAAACCTGCATGTTCGACTGTAAAATGGAGTCTGGTCAGAAAGAAGAGAGTCAGTCATCGCTGGTTATCTGGCACCTCCTCCCTGTGACCACAGGGCTCTTTTTTCATTTCATTTCAACCCCAACTGGACAGATTTGACATATTTTCTTTGGTCATGTATCTGATGTATTTAGTGTTTTCTCTTTCCTGCCCCCTCTCCTTCCACTCCCTCCTTCCTCTCTGCCGACCCCGACCCTCGTCATGATGGCTTTTTTTTTTCTGATCCATCTGCTTTCTTCATTGTTAAACACAACAATGTTTTCTGCATCCACTCATTTATTCACCCAATAATCATCGCAAACATGTCATAATTGGAGGAGATTTATCAGAAATAATTTCTCTGGAGCTTTGAAATGGACTGAAAGCTTCTTTAAGAAGCGCCTCTATTTTCAGTGTAATGAATGTTATTCTACTCTGCAGTATTATTTGGTATTTAGTTGTTAATAATCCCCTTTTTGTCTTCTGTGATTGTTGATTGAATCCCATTTCTGTGAGATTGCTGCTCTAAATGAATTATTCCTATTTAAAAATTGATTCAGCCATGTTCCACACATCGCAAAGGCTTCTTTTCATTAAACTCTCCTTCTGTGCCTCTCAGGGAAACATAAAGGATTGTGCATCTCATCCCTCTGTAGCCAGGAGCAATAGTTCAGTTTGAACATCCATATGAGTGATTTGGTGGGTCTGTGACAAATTAAAGTCCATATTGAAGGATTTCTGCCCCTCTTCAAACCCTCAAGCCATGTTTTTGAACATCTGTCGGTGTTTCAGCATCATGTTTTCACTCAAATAAAATAGTAAAAGATGTGAGTTTAAGTGGCAAACAAAAAGAAAACATAATTAAATTAGATTCAGCCTTATGATGTCTCTGGTTTCAGGTTATTTAGATATATATTTAATCATTTTATCTTCATTTTTTATTGTGCTGTAATGGCCTTAAATAGATAAAATATAGTATACTACAGTAAACACCAATACAGTATGCTATACTATATAATCCTAAACTTGGATGCATCATGTAACTTCCAGACTGACTCCTGTCGGGTGGATTTCTGGAGATGCTGCTGCCCAGCAGAGTTTTCCTTTACACACAACACCATGCGAGATGAGACGGCTTTTTACTGGCTGCAGACATCTCAGAGAAGAGACAGGATTCAAGAGGGATCGGTAGGCAGCATATCACTGCTGAAGTTCTGTGTTATCAGTCGTTTGTAGGGCTGGATGCATTTGTCCCGATTTGATTCTGATTTTTTTGGCGCTGATTCCATTTAAATTGCGATCCTCACAATTCTTCAATATTGCTGATTTTTGTAGATTGGAAAAAAAAAAGAACAAAACTTTTTTTTTCTCGTCATTTTTCCTGATTTCAATGAGGAAAACACAACACAGTGGCCAGAAACAAGACACGTAAAAAGATTAATAAAAACAAAGAAAAAGGCAAAAATTTTGTAAGGAATTTTATTTTATTTATTTGAAAAAAATAAATAAATAAAATTGTGAAGCAAAAAATCTCGATAAATGATTTTCCAATTTGATTTCCCCACCCCTAGTCGTTTCCATGAAAACTTTAGCTTGCTGGTTATTTAAAATATTTTTATTCATTATTCACACTTAGTTTGATGATAATAAGATGTTCTCCTGTCCATCAGCAGACTGGGATTCAGACTGTAGTATATATAATTATTCAGAGAAATTCATTGATAAACAATCAGATTATTAAGATTTAGGTTTTGAATGAATAAATATTCTTTTTCAAGAGACTAAAGAAAACAATATTAGACAGTATTAAGTCTTTTTTTTCTTGAAAAAGACATTATTTGACATGAAAACTGTCATCTCAGCTGCTGCATCGTCTCCTGTCGCTGTCTGCTAACATGAGCCGGACTAACAGCTGATCAGAGTCTTAGGATGCATTCCCATCAGGATAGTCCGCTAGACTCGGTCCGGTTGGGGACCTGGTCCAGCTGTAGGGGGGTGTATCCATGCGGACCGTGTTCACGCTGCACTTTGGTCAAACCAGCCAAACCATTAGAATAATATCTCCCCATTCCCACCAGAGGTGGCGCTGCACTAGTATTTAGCAGAAGAGAGGACCAGACCGGCGTGAAGAAGAAAACTGTTTCCTCCACCTGCCAGTTAAACATGGAGACCAAACTATGGCTGTTTTGGCTTTTTATTGTGTCTTATGCAAGTATACTGCAGAAATCCACTGCAACAATGGACGCAGTATGAACACCAGACGAGGCAGAGGACCCTTAACGCCATCGCTATGGATTTACCCACAATGCAATGCTACGCCACATGCAGGAAGGGACTTGGTTTGTAGTCCGCTTCCTGTATTTGGTCAGCTTGGAACGGACCGAGACCTGCGTTTGTAGGCGGACCGAGTCGCTTCTTTGGTCTGAATCAGGATTAGTTTAGTGCGTTCCATTTCCCCAAACGAAGCGGACTTTCCGAGGACTCTGATCCTTACAGTCGAGGACTCCGTCCGTCTGTTACTTGTACCCTCAAACTGCTCGGCTTCTTCATGAAGAGAATGATGAGAAATAAAAAGCTCATTCTGGAAAACCATTTAAAGAATTTATTCCCCATAAAGATCGTGAGCAAGTTGAGATAGTTTCTGATTGTTGCTCATTGATTGTGTTGCTGCAGGATAAGGAAAAGTCTCAGCAGATGTGCCACCATTTTTCCCTTTTATAAAGTTCCCAATATTGGAAATATGCTGATCTCTGAGGGGATTAAATGTTCAGAGGAAAGTTTTCCTCTTTTATTTCATTAATGTGATTCTGACACTGAGATTTGGTTCTCCTTTGTGTTAAAGGAGTATAGGGTCTTACAGCCGGAAACAGCTTCGATCTCTGAGGACATTTCCCTGAGATGACTTATAGAGTCGTATGAAAGAGAAAAACAGCTTCGCAGTTCAACTTAACGGCCACTTTGCTTCATATTTATATAACTTGGCACCAAAATCACAAACATGCAGAAAAACGATATGAAACCATATCAACAGCTGAACATTTGACTTTCTCCTCACATTTTACTGTTGTTAACGAATCACTGCTGAACAGAACAAGGCTTCACCTACATAATGAAGTTATTTCTGAATAAAAGCAGAACTTTATTCCCGAGCGCTGCACCCCTGCTGGTCTCTGGTGGCTTGTACAGTAGCTAGCTGCTCCACACTGATTGCTTCCTTCTCCTGGGTGAGATCAGATGAATGCCCACTAATGAGTTTTCAGTTTTATTCACTGAGCGCCTGGTGCAGAATTACAAGGGATTTTCCAGGGGTAATTAATTGAAGTGTCCTTTTAAAGCGGAAGTATCTTTTGTCTTGATTTAGAGAGTGAAGTCATTAGCTGGAACCTAAATGGTGGGAGAGCAGAGAGACTGGGGTTACTGGGACAGTTTGGAGGGCTGAAGAGGTCGTTTTAAAAGTCTTATTTATCCGCAGCATCGTCGCACTGTTTCACATTTCAACGTAACTGCATGATTTATATTTAATGTGATTTTTTCCTGCTTTCTCATACTTTCAGTTTGCTAAATGTGATCAAAATTAATTGAAATTTAACTCATTTTCTGACTGCAATATCAACAGATATGATCATTTGTTTGATATGAGATTTGAAATGCATGAACTAAACATGCCGTGAATTATTCAGTTTGCTGCGACATGAAAAAACCCAGAACTTATAGATTCATAACAAAAACAGCAGCAAGTAGGGAGATATGTTGTTAGAAATAAAGGGAAATAAGGGACTTACAGTCGTCCTCATATGTTTAAATACCCTCCCGTTACAGAAGGAAATAAAACTGCTGCCTGGAAAATAAGCTGAAATTGATAAAAAATAAATAAAAGTTTAATGAAAATCATGACATTATTTTTTTATTCTGGTTTAATAAAAATAATTTTTAAAAAGCAAACAAATATAAAAATGATAAATGTTCCATCAGTCATAAACTAAACTAAAAAACAATCCTGTGATGTTTCCGCTCCAGTCAGGTGTTTTCTGTTCCTCCCAGTCAGACTTCTGCACCTGTTGACAGGTATTTTGTCCCACTGTTCAACAGAAAAATGCTCTAATTTCCTCCAGGACAGATTTATTTTTTCTTCAATTAAATGAAAAAACTGTGTCTACTGTCACTAAATATATTAGCAATATTGTAGTTATTGTTCTCCAGTTAGAAACGATGGTAGTAAATTTGCCTTTTCTTTAATAAAAGGGGATGAATATGTTTAAGGACGACTGTACCTGCAGTAATGAACCGACTGCATGGTGTCAAGCTTGAGCAAGTGTGTAAATATAAAATATAACATGAGATTCTGCAGAGCTCTGTGAAAATATCTCTAATATCTTTCCTGATATCTGGCTGTTAGTTGCAGGCAGACTAATTGCATCAGACCCAGAGTGGGAGGTTGTGATCTCATATTCTAATGGCTCTCCTGGATCCTGCATTTTAATGAGCTGATTTATTCCTTCATCTGAAGTGGCCAAGATGTCCCCGTAAACCTCGGCTCACAAGTCATAACGCTGAGTCTGGAGGTGTATACGAGGCATCAAATGCTGCTCGTGTGTTGTCGATGCTTTCAGACACACGGGAAACTAATAAGCAACAACACTGATGCGTGCTGCAGGTGTACAAACTGGACAGATCCGGAGGTACTGACTACAAGTGGAAGGGTAAGAGAAGCTTGCAGCTCTTTGACCGTGCAGACGAAGGTCCGATCCCAGTTCAACCATTTGGTTTCCATTTGGAAATCATGGAGTCCATCAGCAGCCAAACTGCCTCATTTGGATGAGTTAATAAGAACTTCTCTTCAGTCCTGAGAAGAAAACAGACCAAACCAGTGATTCTCCAGCTGTTTCCAGGAGACTCTTATCGCAGGTTTTTAGTTCTGGTTCCACATTCAGCGCATCTGGTCTCCAGTGGGTTGGACCAGTAAGATAACAGCATATCAACCTACAAATAATAAAAAGGTCACATTTCAGTCTTTCAGTACGAAGACATACAAGTACATTTATCAAACTATTCTTTAAAAAAAATATATATATTTCTTTAGAAAACTATAAAAATATTAACATTTAGAATCAGTTCATTCATAATTTTAATATATAAATGTACATTGTCTAATTTTTATATTTTTACTATACATTTTTTAAGTCTTATATTTGATATTTCAATAACTGTTAAAAAATTAATTTATATATATATATATATATATATATATATATATATATATATATATCGGTTAATCATATGTGATATTTACGTAGTTTGAGCCTCATATGAATTTCTCTACCCGGTGCGTGATGCTACTTGGGAACCAGGATTGGGAAACACTGCATTAGAAGTTTTTCATCCATCAGCTGGGAAGCTGCGCTGCTTCTGTGTTTCTGTTTCTCCTCGTACGTCTCGACTGGATTTAACATTTTTCTCACGTCCAGCCGGAGACTCTTCAGTCACTGATGTCTTTTCTGGCTTTCGCCAACATTTGTCTACAGTAGCTTCAGCTTGACAAACATGCTGTGCAGCATCCAGCATGACCCTGCTGTCTCACTCTGCACATGCACTGAGATTATTCATTAAGCTTTCAATGCAGAGATGATATTTACACGCTTCTTCAGATTACTTTCATTAGGATGTTTGTTGGCAGACCATAAATATGAAACATTCAGACGTCAGTCAGTGCTGAATTACTTCTTCATGAAAAAATCAATATTTAAAGGGAAACCGACCCAAAAGACTTTTAGGCCTCAATATTTTCTAATAACTGCCTAATAATAATATTAAATATTATTTGTATTTCGCAATTGTATATCTTTAAACTGCAGGATTCACCTTTACCTTACAGGGCAAATGCATTGTGGGTAGCAGACACAACTGACAGGTAGTCCAGACACAACTGCTCTCTGGTGGCCCCGTTTACAACAACAACAAAAGTACCGAAGACTTCATCAAAATCCATCCATAACTTTATGAGTAATGTTGCTAACTGACAAACAAACAAACTCCAGCGAAAACATAACCTCCTTGGCGGAAGTAATAACACAGAAGTATTTCTTCTGAGCGGTTTCTTGACGTCTTGACTGCTTCCTCTCCATCCGCTTTGTTCTGCGTAACAAGAAAAGAAGCTTCTGCAGGTCGTTATGCAGCCGTCTTCCAGCTTCAGGCCCACGTTTGACCCGCTTCATGCACCTCTGACATTCATTATGCAGACATAAGATGAGGGGACATCCACTCTGAGGCGGCGCAGTGAGCTGCAGGAGGTGTAGAAACAGTAAACATGTGTATCAGGATCATGCGTGTTGTAGCTCAGAAACCGTTTCCTTTGTTTTGACTGTGAAGTTGAAATATTCAAGTTTCCTCTTGTCTCCTTTTAGAGGCAGGCAGGTAATATGGTGTGTGAAAAGCTGGTGTTTTACCTGCAGAGCTGTGGGGTCAGACACACTGATGCATGACTTCTGCACCAGGCAGGTGTTTATATGTTCTAAACCCCAGATTGTCCATGTTGGAACACTGTGTGTGGTTCCCTGCAGCGTGTTCTGGGTTGGAACACTGTGTGTGGTTCCCTGCAGCATGTTCTGGGTTGGAACGCTGTGTGTGGTTCCCTGCAGCGTGTTCTGGGTTGGAACGCTGTGTGTGGTTCCCTGCAGCGTGTTCTGGGTTGGAACGCTGTGTGTGGTTCCCTGCAGCGTGTTCTGGGTTGGAACGCTGTCTGTGGTTCCCTGCAGCTTGTTCTGGGTTGGAACGCTGTGTGTGGTTCCCTGCAGCGTGTTCTGGGTTGGAACGCTGTGTGTGGTTCCCTGCAGCGTGTTCTGGGTTGGAACGCTGTCTGTGGTTCCCTGCAGCATGTTCTGGGTTGGAACACTGTGTGTGGTTCCCTGCAGCGTGTTCTGGGTTGGAACGCTGTCTGTGGTTCCCTGCAGCGTGTTCTGGGTTGGAACACTGTGTGTGGTTCCCTGCAGCATGTTCTGGGTTGGAACACTGTGTGTGGTTCAATGCAGCGTGTTCTGGGTTGGAACACTGTGTGTGGTTCCCTGCAGCGTGTTCTGGGTTGGAACACTGTGTGTGGTTCCCTGCAGCGTGTTCTGGGTTGGAACACTGTGTGTGGTTCCCTGCAACATGTTCTGGGTTGGAACGCTGTCTGTGGTTCCCTGCAGCGTGTTCTGGGTTGGAACGCTGTCTGTGGTTCCCTGCAGCTTGTTCTGGGTTGGAACGCTGTGTGTGGTTCCCTGCAGCTTGTTCTGGGTTGGAACACTGTGTGTGGTTCCCTGCAGCGTGTTCTGGGTTGGAACGCTGTGTGTGGTTCCCTGCAGCGTGTTCTGGGTTGGAACACTGTGTGTGGTTCCCTTCAGCATGTTCTGGGTTGGAACGCTGTGTGTGGTTCCCTGCAGCATGTTCTGGGTTGGAACGCTGTGTGTGGTTCCCTGCAGCGTGTTCTGGGTTGGAACGCTGTCTGTGGTTCCCTGCAGCGTGTTCTGGGTTGGAACACTGTGTGTGGTTCCCTGCAGCATGTTCTGGGTTGGAACACTGTGTGTGGTTCCCTGCAGCGTGTTCTGGGTTGGAACACTGTGTGTGGTTCCCTGCAACATGTTCTGGGTTGGAACGCTGTCTGTGGTTCCCTGCAGCATGTTCTGGGTTGGAACGCTGTCTGTGGTTCCCTGCAGCGTGTTCTGGGTTGGAACACTGTGTGTGGTTCCCAGCAGCTTGTTCTGGGTTGGAACGCTGTGTGTGGTTCCCTGCAGCTTGTTCTGGGTTGGAACGCTGTGTGTGGTTCCCTGCAGCGTGTTCTGGGTTGGAACACTGTGTGTGGTTCCCTTCAGCATGTTCTGGGTTGGAACGCTGTGTGTGGTTCCCTGCAGCATGTTCTGGGTTGGAACGCTGTGTGTGGTTCCCTGCAGCGTGTTCTGGGTTGGAACGCTGTCTGTGGTTCCCTGCAGCGTGTTCTGGGTTGGAACACTGTGTGTGGTTCCCTGCAGCATGTTCTGGGTTGGAACACTGTGTGTGGTTCCCTGCAGCGTGTTCTGGGTTGGAACACTGTGTGTGGTTCCCTGCAACATGTTCTGGGTTGGAACGCTGTCTGTGGTTCCCTGCAGCATGTTCTGGGTTGGAACGCTGTCTGTGGTTCCCTGCAGCGTGTTCTGGGTTGGAACACTGTGTGTGGTTCCCAGCAGCTTGTTCTGGGTTGGAACGCTGTGTGTGGTTCCCTGCAGCTTGTTCTGGGTTGGAACACTGTGTGTGGTTCCCTGCAGCGTGTTCTGGGTTGGAACACTGTGTGTGGTTCCCTGCAGCGTGTTCTGGGTTGGAACACTGTGTGTGGTTCCCTGCAGCATGTTCTGGGTTGGAACACTGTGTGTGGTTCCCTGCAGCATGTTCTGGGTTGGAACGCTGTGTGTGGTTCCCTGCAGCGTGTTCTGGGTTGGAACACTGTGTGTGGTTCCCTGCAGCGTGTTCTGGGTTGGAACGCTGTCTGTGGTTCCCTGCAGCGTGTTCTGGGTTGGAACACTGTGTGTGGTTCCCTGCAGCGTGTTCTGGGTTGGAACGCTGTGTGTGGTTCCCTTCAGCATGTTCTGGGTTGGAACGCTGTGTGTGGTTCCCTGCAGCATGTTCTGGGTTGGAACACTGTGTGTGGTTCCCTGCAGCGTGTTCTGGGTTGGAACGCTGTCTGTGGTTCCCTGCAGCATGTTCTGGGTTGGAACACTGTGTGTGGTTCCCTGCAGCGTGTTCTGGGTTGGAACACTGTGTGTGGTTCCCTGCAGCGTGTTCTGGGTTGGAACGCTGTCTGTGGTTCCCTGCAGCGTGTTCTGGGTTGGAACACTGTGTGTGGTTCCCTGCAGCGTGTTCTGGGTTGGAACACTGTGTGTGGTTCCCTGCAGCATGTTCTGGGTTGGAACACTGTGTGTGGTTCCCTGCAGCGTGTTCTGGGTTGGAACGCTGTCTGTGGTTCCCTGCAGCGTGTTCTGGGTTGGAACACTGTGTGTGGTTCCCTGCAGCGTGTTCTGGGTTGGAACGCTGTCTGTGGTTCCCTGCAGCTTGTTCTGGGTTGGAACGCTGTCTGTGGTTCCCTGCAGCTTGTTCTGGGTTGGAACGCTGTCTGTGGTTCCCTGCAGCTTGTTCTGGGTTGGAACGCTGTCTGTGGTTCCCTGCAGCTTGTTCTGGGTTGGAACGCTGTCTGTGGTTCCCTGCAGCGTGTTCTGGGTTGGAACACTGTGTGTGGTTCCCTGCAGCGTGTTCTGGGTTGGAACACTGTGTGTGGTTCCCTGCAGCGTGTTCTGGGTTGGAACACTGTGTGTGGTTCCCTGCAGCGTGTTCGGGGTTGGAACACTGTGTGTGGTTCCCTGCAGCGTGTTCTGGGTTGGAACACTGTGTGTGGTTCCCTGCAGCGTGTTCTGGGTTGGAACACTGTGTGTGGTTCCCTGCAGCGTGTTCTGGGTTGGAACGCTGTGAGGTGACATGGAAGCAGTCTGCTTTGCTTTCTTTTCTTTAACCTTCTAAAAAATCAGAATCAGCAGGAAACTGTTGAATCTGGTTCTGGAGCGCTGATTGCCATTCATTCATATTTTGTTTTATACATTTTTTATTAATTTAGATTTTATTTTCTTCATAGGGACAGTAAACATTATTGATCCTTTCTGTGTAAATGTGCCACATTGATTTTCCATCTGTTGTCTTTAGGCAGCTTGATGTCGACAACTATAGTGTGAAAAATACAATATTAATACATAATATGATCCATTTTACACACTGACCTCTTCAGGTTTGTGTTAAGTCCAGACAGACTGGAACGTTCCAGTAGGTCTGGGCGATTAACCGTATTTCAATCTCAGTACGATCTGGGTTTCCATCGATGATAAAACTAAAAGGGTGTGATTATTTTTCTCTCTGCAGTTTCCTCTCCTGCTGTCTTCAGCTGCTAATCGAGCGTCTCTGGCGTTGCAGCGCTGTGCTGTAAACTCCTCCCACAGCCGCTTTGCTTTCATTCAGACACTGTTGCCAACTTGGAGACGTTCTCGCTAAATCTGGAGACTTTTTTTGTTCAAAGCGACAAATCTAGCAGCTTTTACTGGAGTTATTAGAGACTTTTCTGGTGTTGTGGCGACTGACTTGAAGGCACATATTGTTCTGCAGTTACTGTAAGGAAGGAGCAGCGGGAGCCTCTCCCGTCCTAAAGCACTCCCAGGCGGCCAGTCTCAGTCGGCTCCGGCTGCAGGTCCATGTAGAATAACTGCAGTAGGTTGTGGAAGTTCACCTAAACATAGTTTATACCGTTGTCAGTGACAACTGACTGCATTATTTTCCTATACATAGTTCGGCCAGTTAAACACTGTAACATCCCTTTGTTACGGGGCGTTACCATAGCAACGCCTTAACCAGCTGGTTCAGATCAGCCGTCTTTTAACAGGTGGATGAGAGAAACGCGCTGCAGCCTGACAGCGGTTATTTGGTATAAAACGTACATCCAGGCCAACGTAAAATAGTTCCTATACTTCAGCAAATGTTGTAGAAAGGAAATACATATTTGTTATGAAATATTTACTGTGTGGGACCATGATGGTAAAAGTGGATTAAACAACTCGTAACCGTGTGTCAGACGGTTATAATGGCCGACGCGGAGTCGACATCACGACGCGCAGCGTTGTTTAATCCTTACCTATATTTATCTTATTTATTTATTCAGTTTACATGAGTATTTGCACTTTGTCAAGACAAAGCTTCATATTGTTTGTTTGTTTTCTGAAATATGTGGAATCCTAAAGACCTTTTTTTTAAAGTCATAGTTTAATGTTAAAAAACAAAATCATGTTGTTAAAGATAAAAGGATAATTGTGTCAAATAATCGAGATCTCAATTTCAGCCAAAATAATCATGATTATAACTTTTGCCGTAATCGAGCGGCCCTACTTTCTATGATGAATGCTTCCATATCAAGCCGCCGCCGACAGACGGCATACTTTTTGCTAAGTTTGTATTTTCCACTCACTGCTTTCCTGCTCCGACTCGTATTCCTGCTCCCTGCTAAACCATGAAATATCCTCTAGATCATACAGCGGACTTTAAAGTTTCTGACAAGTTCAAAGCTCATTAAATCATATGTAGCTGGTAAACCACGATGAATACACGACAAAGATGGTATCGATCTAATCAGGTTTTATGGCTCCAAGTTAACACGACAGGAACGTGAACCTCAGGCGTGTGAACTAAACTTCACTGAGGATGATGCTGACCCAACAACAGTCACAGCTCATTCATTTATTTTAAATTTGGGATTATCAACAACAGATCCTGCAGGATCCACATGTCATCATTTTTATTTAAAATAAGACAAATCTTAAATGTTCCTTTGAGTCAGTAAAAATCGTCTGTTTAAATCTCTACAACCAGAATAAGGTATCCAACACGGAACATACTTCATTGTTTCAGTCCCACAAAAACCACGGAGAAAAATCACAAACATACAAGTTCCAGACTTTGTTATAAATGTTAGTAATAAACACATGAACATGTGATTCTTCTTGCATGCTACTCTCTCAGTCCCTTTTCCTCTAAGAATTGCTTCTTACGCTTCATTTATTTTTCAATTATCAAGTTCGGTTTCATCAGGAAAGTTTGTCATGGTGCAGAGCGGAGCTGCTTCCCAGGTTTCATGTCCATTAGCTTCATGCTACTCACATCATCGTTTACAGGCTTACTGTCCAGGCTGCGTCTTCTGTCAGCCTCCAAACTGTTTGCTGTTTAATCGCCATTTAGTCCACCCAGTCGCTGGACTGGAAAGTTTCATCCATCCGGCTGGTTGAACTGGTTGAGAGGAAAGAATTCTGTCAGCATGAGACTCGTTACCTCGCATTAGAGTCCAAACAGCAGAGATTTACAGCAGCGCCTGTAGCTCAGGAGGAAGAGCGGTTGTCTTTCAACTGGAAAGTCGGGGGATCGATTTCAGGCTTTCCCTGACTTTCCCTGTGCCGAAGTGTCTTTGGGCAAGACACTGAACCCCAAGTTGCCCCCCGATGTGCCTATCGGGGTACATATGTACGTTGCTTTGGATAAAAGCGTCTCCTAAATGACTGTATAGATGTTTCTAGAGCTTTTCCCGCCTCCGGCTGCCACTGCATCTTCAGAGATCTTCATCTTCAGAGACTCATCTGGAGATTTTATCTGTGAGGTACTTTTCATACAACAGACATCGCTAAGGCGCTAAAGTTAGAGACGAAAGTCATGACACACACAGAGCAATGCTGAAAACCCATCATACCACTCCCACTCCAAACACACGTATGTCTCTAATGTCTAGAAAAACAACGATATGAGGAGATTTGTGCACCGATGAACCAGGCGAGGAAACGATGTTTCAAGGATCCCTTTCCTTGTCCAAAGAGATTCATCGCCATGGAAACCACCTTGATCAGAGCCACAGGGTCCTGCGCTGCAACCATAAGGCTGCAGTGAAGGTCCCCAGCCGTCCAGAAGATGATCACCATGGCAACGACATCCTCGTCAGGGCAGGCTTGTCTTTCAAGTTGGAGGACATTCATAATAACTACGTATGAAAACATGCATAAAGGACTTTGTGCAGACCTGGGATCTCCAACCCCGATGCCCAAAACTGTCCATGTTTCCCTGCTACATCACACCTGGGTCAAATCAGCAGGTTGTGGTGGATGCGTTTACTTTGATGGTGAAGACCAGGGCTGGGAACACTGACATAGACGGAAGCAGGTGAAGGAACATAAAGCAGGTGTTGTAGCTCCAATGGGCTTAAAAGCCACAAGTTTTAATAAATTGATGCTTTTTTTTTATGAAGATGTATCTCTATATTTACTTATTACAATCTGGAATAAATTAATTTATCCATTTTATTGTATCTGTTGGTTCACGTTTGAGGGGCTTGAATAGCACATGGCAGAACTGCAGGGTCAGAAATGTTTTTAATGAAGAAACAGAAGTTTTTAATGATCTTTCTGGGTTATTTTTACTAAGGCATGTAAAATAAAGGACAAAATGTCTCCTGTGAAGCGAAAGTGGTGGGAGACGTACTGCATGCACACAACGCCAGCCAGACATAAATAACAGAAAAGTCCTGCAGGAGACGCATTTAAAATGATTTGACTGAAAGAAAATCTTATATTTGCAATTATCTGTTTGAAATGACGGGTTTAACAAAAGATTGAGAGGCGAGCTGCATCTCAAGCAGCCGAGGTAACAATGGGAAGGTAAACGGCATCGGCTGGAGGAGATGTGAGACAAACGCATCTGCTGATTGCTGCTTCACACGTTCATAACCATTACCTTAATGCCTTAAAGACGTCAATGCAGCTGAAGAGCTGGAACTTTAAACCATTAAAGTTGGAGACAATGAACTGTTCTGCTGCACTTTTCATGCCTATTCGTCCAAATCATCCCGAGTTTTAGCTCCTTTATGATGGCGTGAAGACATGATGTTACGAAAATTAGCTTCAGGCTCGTAATTATGTAGAGTTTACTGATAAACAGGATGTTCACTGACAATCGAGCACGTCTGCCGCTGGAAGATCTGCAATTTTCTGCACCAGAAATGCAAAGAGTTCAACCTGAAAACTAACGAAAACGTGGTTCTTATCAGTTTCAGGTTAACCTGATCTCCACTGCGTCCCGTGGTTCCTCCTGTTTTTATTCCACCTGCCCGTTCTGCCTCGTTACACGCTTCATCTGGACTTATCTCTGCTGCCACCTCCTCTCTGCATTCTGCTGCTGAATGTGCCGATAATCCATCACGCCGCGGTATTGGCGTTGCAGAGGATTCATCTTTGAACTTCCTTTGATCTCATTCACACCTCAGAACAGCGAGCTTCGCCTTTGGTCTTTCCATCCTCTTCATTCTGATTAATATAAACCCAATTCCTGCTTTTAGAGTCTCTATAACTGAAAATGAAATTCGGATCAGTCAGATTCTAACGTGTGGGCAACGTGCACATTCGCTGTTTTTAGGGTCTATGTTGTCTCGCTTCATCTTTTCTTTTCACACTGTGTCGGCTCCCTGGTGGCTCCCGTAGATCTGCCATCCCCCCACTGATTTCCCTTGGTGCTTGAGAAAGATATAGAAGCTAGCTGCAGGCAGCAGCTTGTGTGATGAAATCAGTCCACAACGTGCGCATCGCTGCCTGCTTTCTGCTGTGAGTTGGAGATATTTTACCTCGCGGCTCCGCTGCTTCTCCTGGTTTGACTGAGTGTCTCGTTGTTGGCGGCGGCGGACGCGTGTCAGACTCTCTCTGGACAATCCATCCTAATTATATCACTTCTTTCTCAGAGCAGTCTGAGCTAGCGTCATCCGGCAGATGGGTCGGAGCGATAGCGGCGTAATGGCCGCCCTGCATCCGCATCCATCCTGCCATCCAGCCTTCCAATGCAGTTAAGATTGATCCGGCTCTTTCCACGGGACGGAGCTGATAAGAGGCCACGCGGGTCGCTCCCTTCCAACAGATGCTTATCAGAAGTTGATTAATGCTGATGTTTGTGTTCTGGTTACATGATGCTCATCTGTGAGTGGAGTCGTGGTATCTGATGAAGATGGCGAGCTCGGCTCAGATGTTGCGTGAAGCGTGTGAGAGGCCTCCATTTTCCAGCAGAATGACATCATCTTCGCTAAGATCGCTTCACGATAACCAATTTAGTCATCGTTTTTAGCTCTAATTCGCTGCAGGTTGGTGTGTCTGTGCGCAGACATGCTTCTGATAGCGCGTGTGTGTGTGTGTGTGTGTGCACTGACTTGGACGTCTCCTAACAGTGTGGCTTTTTAAGGTGTGAAGTGGAACAGAGTATAGGTAATGAAGGAGATAGGACTGTGTAATTATTCTGTAGAGGAAGGATTACCAGTTTGCTTAACTTTTAATGGTTCACCTTGAAATGCAAACGGCAAGGGGACACCCCCCCCCCCCCCCCCCCCCCCCCCCACACACACACACACACACACACACACCACCCACCAGGACAAGTGGACTGAGAACAGTTGCTAGTAAACTGTAATTTATTGCAGACTGTCCAGCAGCACTTTTCTGTCTGATTTCAGTAGTTTTTCTAATCAACTCATCTAAACTCCATAATTCAGGAGAAACCATGAAATAGATGCAGTTTTCACTGAGTGAAAAATCTCAATTTATATATCGGAAATCACCAAATCTGAACCTCCTGGGCCAATGTCCCGCAGGTTTTCAGTGTGTCCCTGCTCCAACACACCTGACTGGAACTGAAAGGATCCAACAGCCTATGAAGTTCTGCACATTGACTCATTAATTGGAGTTACTGGAAACATGGAAACCCTGCAGGCCCAAAGAGGTCTGGATCTGCACAGGGTGACTCAAGCTGGTTTTTAAGAACAAATGGAAACATTAAATCTCTTCTGTCATATTTTTGCTGAATCTTTTTCATCGTTACACAAAGTGGTGTTATTTTCTGTTTTTTTCTTTTGTTTTTTTTTTTTTTTTACATTAAAAAGATAAAACAAACAGAAATAAATCTGGTAATTATATGTATGTGTCCACAAGGAAGAAACAAAAATAAATAGAAAAATAAATAAATGATGAAATAAATAATAATAATAATATTATTTAATAAATAATGATAATAATAAAAAACAAAATAAATAATGATAATAATAAAAAAAAAAAAATAATAATAATAAAAGAATAAATAAAGAAAGAATTGTATAGAAATAAATTGAATGTTAAGATTCCATAAATGTTTAAAGTCCTTTTCAGTATTTTCGCAGTGTTTGTCCGTTCCTCTGCTGTCGGTATTTTTGTCCAGATGTGACTGGAAGGTTGATCCAGATGTTTATTTTTTCCTGGTTTGTAAAGTCCAGCGTGAATAAATGACAACTGTTTCACAGCAAATCATTCAGGGAGCAAGTTTTATTTCATAAATCACAATCTCAGTATTTAAATAAATCATTTTAAAATGAAACGGAGTGAAACAAAGAGTTGGAAACAACCTGCAGGTTCAGATGTTTCACCAGAACACGATGGAAATATCCAAAACACTCCTGCCCGCCCCGTGTTGGAGAAAACAGCTTCATGCATTCTGCATCGGCGTGTTCATGCAGGGGAGCGCGTTCGTTTACTCGCCTTCACTGTTGGACGTGAGGATAGGCCAGGATCTCTTGGCCCACACAAAGCTGCGACTGAGCGCTGCGGCGTGGCGAGGATCGCTGCTGTTCTCAGCTACAGCTGCCTCTAACACCCTTCTGTTAGAGCCCACAAAAAGCATTTCTTTCATCTTTTTACTTAGTTTAATTTGTTTCTATGTTTTTTCTTCATTTTTTATGTTGTTTAAAGTTTTTGTGCTTGGTTGTGAAGTGTGTTGTGATTTTTATCTTAAAAGGTGCGATATAAATGAACATTTCCTAACTTACATATGACGGAGGAGGGTGACGTTTCAGAGGCTGCATGGACAGGAGAAGTTTCAGGTTTATTCTTTTCATGCAGCTGCTAAAAACATATTAATTGGACGAGTTATTCTCATGCAAACTGTTTAACCTTTTAATTTATCAAATATGATTGCACCATTTCATGGTAAAAACTTTGCTCGAAACCCTGTTGTTCTGCCCCTGGTGGACACCTTTTGCATTACAACCATTTGAACTCATAAATACACAAAAATAATTTGTAATTTCTGTTTTTTTTACATTTGGCTACTAAATAAAAACGTGAGATTTGCAGGAGATTCCGTTGGTGTCTGACATGTTTACCAACTCAAAGCTTTTTGTTTTACATGCTGAAACGTAGATCATTTACTCCTAGACGTCCTCCCTTGTTCTAAAAACCATCCCTCACTGTCTCCTCCAGGAACCACGGTGATGACGATGACTGCGCTGGATGCCGACGACCCCGGCACAGACAACGCTGCGTTGCGTTACAACATCATCAGGCAGTCGCCGGACAAACCTTCACCAAACATGTTCTACATCGACGCAGAGAGAGGCGACATCGTCACCGTCATCTCGCCCACCTTGCTGGACAGAGAGGTGAGCTACAGAACAGTGTGTGTGCAGCATGGTGCTCGTTGCTCAGCGCACACCGCCAGCTTGTCTTCCTGCAGCCACAGAGCAGCGTGAAGGGTCTGCATATAGAATCCATGCATGGGCTTTTCATGCCACCTATCAGGGGGTGTGAAGCTCTGTATGAAGGGGCGCCGGCGCGCAGCAGCAGGCAGGTGCAGAAGGCAAACGGGCACCTCTGCATACCCCTGCCCGGCTCCAGCGACACAACAAGATGATTGCTTTTCCAGCACGGTGACGAATGCCAGAACATCGATTGGCTTCGCTGCTGGAAGAGGAATATTAGCTGTTGTCAGACACTTAGTGAATAGTTTAATTGAGGTGATACACACTCATCCGTCGACTCTGGTGCTGTCCAACACGGCGGGGAGAAAACCCGCCATCCGGAACTGCTGGAACCATTGCGACAAAGTGCCCTGATGAGCCAATCTCAATGCTACTGTAAACCTTTTTAATAGAGCTGTAATTGATTAAAAGTACAATGAAATGAGATGTAATCAATGCAGTGACCACCAGGGTGGTCTCTCTGGCTCTTTCCTCTTTCTTCCAGACTGAAAATGAGATTTTGGAAACAAACGAAAATAATTTGAGGATTAGTCTCGTTTCCTTCATGCAGTCGGCGCACCGCCTCAGCCTTTTACCTTTTCACAGTCTCCTTGTCAGATTTCCGTCGTTTTTGTAGTAGAGAAACAAAAACCTGAAGTTTTTGTGATAACAAGCTCATCCAAGGTTTCCCCGGGTTGTCTGTCAGCTTCAGGCCAGTCCTGAGCCTCCTCCTGCATGTCCTTTTATTCCAGTTTTAATAGAAAAAAGGGAAACACAGCAAACATGCTGTTTGTTTTTCCTCCTGGCAGAACGGGAATATCTACAACTAACTGGTGCACCGGATGTTCGCCTTCAGTTGGGTCAAAACACCGACTCAGCCAATGGAAAGCAGAAAGGTTGCATCATATTTGGGATTATTTTTATTATTAAACATCAGCTGTGTTGTTTTACCAGCATCACAGAGCTGTATTCCTGTAATAAAAAAAATAAAGATATAAGCGTGGATGTTGCCAGACTGCAGAACAGACGGGATCATTTCAAGTGTTTTGAGGGTTTTATGTAAACTTGACTCCAACTGTCATCCCATCTTCAGCTTGTCCTGCACATTTATGAAATGTTCTTTTTTTAAATGGAAAAGTTTAAACACCAAAGGGAAACACACACACACACACACACTTCTGTGTTTTCTAAACTCCTCCAGCATGATTCCGGGGAGCCTCCAGTGTTTTTAGATGGACACCTCAGCTGCCCCGGGGAAGCTGAAAGCAATCGGAGAAAATTGGAAAATCAATTTTGTCACGTTGGAATCAGTTGAATTTTCCCTTTAGTGGTTTCTCTGCGGCATAAAATCCCGCCTTGATATGCACATTTATTCCACCGCTGTTTTTCTGCCTCAGACTGGCCTCGCTTTTTGATATTATTCTGACAGGAAACATCAATACGGCAGCGGCCGGCTGTAATTTCTGACGGCTCGCATCACCGTCGTGCGGAGGCCATTTTTATACTTTTGAAAAGATCGAGGGTTTCACATCTTTACTTAGAAATGCTTCACTCAGGTTCCTGTCTGAGGAAAACCCACGTCAACCTGTTTTATAGGAGAAAACATCTCTTCCGAACCAGAGACGACATGTGTTGGTCATGTAGATGACATAAAACCACATGGGAATTTACTGTACATGTGAACCGCATGTGGAACATCTACATCTAGTTTTCTGTTAAACACAAAGACAAACACAAGATTCAGATCTGAAAATGAATATTTGATCCAGAAACTTTATTTATTGTTCCTGGAGGGAAATCTGGTCACAATCCAGTGACATTACATGACAGTAAGTAAATAATACAAAGTCGTCACGGCTTCCTAACGAGCTCACTGACGGCTCATTTAGGAATCTAATTACAAGGAATTATTTGAGATGTTTGATTGATTCGTCCTGCAGGGGAACGTCTTCCTCCTGTTAGAAGCTGAAATCTGCATAAAGAAGGCGGAGAAGCTTCTCCTGAGTGGCCTTCTGCCCTCTAAGAGGCTATAATACGCATCTGGAAATACAGAAAGCAAAAGAGTTATTGTGCTCATAAGAAAGCTGACAAAAAACTTTAAAAGGTCTCGGCATTAAAAAGATTGTTCCACCGTTTCAGGCCTGTGTGAAGGCGTTAAGTCATCCTTCTCAAAGACGCAGATTATTTACGTTTTCCTGACTAAGTGTGGAGCGGAAACCTCGTAGCTTAGCAGAAATGAAATAATTTAATCTTCACAGACATAAAACATCACATGAAACAGATGAGCTGATCCTGCATCTAAATAATAAAGTAGTAATCCTGAAATCTCAGCTGGTTGATTTGTCAGTCTAACCCGAGTTATCTGGACGTTCACCTGCCGTCATCATGACAGCAGAACATCCTTCTGCTTTGGGAAGTGGAAGAGCAGAGATGAAGAAGCCAGGGGAACGGGAAGGATGGAGGATGGGGGGGTTGATGAAAGCTTCTCCTGGTTTAAAACGACTGAACTATGTCCAGGCATGCAAACCATTTCCGGCCATCCAGGATCTGTTACTGCAGGCGAAGCGACAGGAAGTTCTTCCTGATGTTCGGGACAGAAGATGTGCAGGTCTCAGCTTCAGATTACTGCAGGATAAACTTGATATTAAAGTCGAATGATTGCAGTTCCTAGACGTACTCGGCGGTCTGTGCCACACATCCCGGCCGCTGGAACCCGCTGGAACCCGCTGCACTGCTTGTGTTGGTCTGCAGGCAGGCTGTAACCAGAGAGGACAGGCTGCTAATGGCAGTGAGACTTCCTGACTCTAATGTTCTCTGGCCAATCTGGAAGCTGTCACTGCTGCGGATGGCCAATCGATGGAGTCGACCGAGCCCTCCGTCCCCCTCCATGTTCTACAAAGCTGAATTACATGGGGATAAAATGGAGGTCTTTGTGGAGGTGCATGAGTGTGTCAAGGCATTACTCACCTTGTGGGGAGTAATCTGTTTACACATACAGATTAAAGCGGTGCGTCTTTCTATTGGGAACAAAAAGCAAAGAATTCCCGGCTGTATGTCGGGGGGGTTTGTGATGCAATCTGACGTGTACATTTCAGAATATCTAACTCGGTTCCAGTAAGAGTCCCAATCAGCCGTGACAGGAAGCCATGAGGGACAAAAAGCAGGACCTTCCCTGAAAGGACTGCAGTCGTCATTAAAACGTCACCTTTACTGTATCGACCGAGACGAGTCTCCTGTGGAGAGGTGTGTTTATTTACACCCCACCTGGGCCGGGGAGTCATGAAGGTTTCCAGCTAATTGTTTGGCAGCTTGTTTTACCTCAGGATGAATTCTACGTTTACGCCACACTGACCTGCACACAGCGCTCTCGCTGGCTTAGCTCCACCTCGCCAGTACCGGGTTGGAGCCGCTTTCGCCTGAATTCTACAGAGATCCAACTAAGCGTTGGTTTGCACGTGTTCCACCTGGTCCCTCGGGTCTGCTACTGGACTGAGATCTGCTGAGGGTGGAGGCCACCATGGAGTCCAGTGAAGTGTCCTGGAGATGATCATCGTGTTGTTTGGCTGTTTACAACATTCCCTGTTGGCATTGATGCATGAGAACGGATCCACACCTCCACATTGTTCATCCAGATCCTGATCAGACCGTCTGAGTGTCACAGTTAAACTGGAGACTCAGACTAGGCATCGCTCTTCCCATCTTCTTTCATCTATACAGGAGTGTGTGTGTGTGTGTGTGTGTGTGTGTGTGACTTGCAGCCAGGATTTCCTGATGTCATCAGACAGGAGTCGTACCCATCGCCTCCATGTTTAAAGTGGTCGTCTGCGTGGTTGTTTGTGTTTCCAGCCGCTCTCTGTAAACACACAGTTGTGCATTAAAAAAAACAATCTGGTGTCACCAGATAACTGAAAAAGATTTTTAGCATAATAAAAGTCAGAGTTTTGCATCATCTCTGTGGAAGAATTTGGGATTCTTAGTCACAGTGGGGAATGAATCCACCAAAAACCACTTTATCCTCCATGTTTGGAAGATTTCTCCAGCGTTACATGTAGAGGTTACGCTGCAGGATGATCAGTCTGATAGAGCACGCCATGAATCACACGGATCACATGGGGGTGGGGGTTCAAGAGTCTGATAGTCACTGGCATAGAGTCACATGACCAGTTCCTTACAAGGAAAGATGGCTTCTGGAGGACTTTTGTCTTCTGCTGAGGACAGCAGCTGCAGAAATGTCTTTTGCATCTCTGTCTCCAAGGCGGAGACTCGTTTGACCAGAAAAATTAGAGTTAACTATTGTACTTCTGTGAAATTGTAGAAGTGCTGCTTTTATTTTGAGAGAAGCAGATGGAACGACGCAGCTTTTAGCAGATGAAGCCAACAGAGTGTCCGATGACTGTCTTGGCGTGATGAGTTAAAACCTTCGCCGTGTAAAGTAGGATTTAGTTTGCAGTTATCTGCACTGTTAATGTGTTTACTCTCCATTATCTGCTCCGTTCTGTTATGTGGCAGGTGAATGCATGCAAGCATTTTCCCATCAGAACTGTACGCAACAGTAGCAGCGAGTAAAGTGACCCAGTGTTTGCTCGCCGTGACCTTGGCAGTTTGCTTCCTGATAACATTTAGCTGATAAGAAAGCTTATCCGCTCTAATGGCTTATTTGGCTTGGTGGCCGATGTGTCTTCATGCCTGTGAGCGGAATGACTGATGGATGACAAGTGAAACACTGGCAGGTTCTCCGCTTTGGGCCAAGCACTTTCATTTTCTCCCTTTTTACTGGCGTGATCTCTCACACTCCTCACACTCTGTCCCTCTTTCCTCCCCACCGTGTCTCTTCATCACATTGGTTTCTTGTTTATTTTCATTTTGTGTTATTTTCTGTCTTTGTCTCCCTGCAGTACTGCCCCTCCTTTCCTTTTCTTTCTGTCAGCCTTGCCTCCCCTTTCTGTCAACACTTCAGCATGGACATCCAATTACTCGCAGGTCATGGCGTAGCCATTCCATTCAGAGCAGCAGCATTCAGCCCGGGCCTCAAACAGCCATTCAAATTACATCCTCCGCTGCCTCCAGAGTTGCTGCTCTGCAAAATGTTGTTTTCAAACATTTCTGGGGCCACCGCCTAATCTGATCCCCCAAACATAATTGAATGTCAGTCGTCATATAAAGATGCTTCCCTCTCTTCAATTAGCATCTTGTTTCCTTGTGTCACGGCAACGAGACAAAGCAGACACAGAAATATTTACTCCTCCCAGGTAGAGGCCGCAGAGAGTTATTATATTAAGTAATTTATATGCAAATAATACAGCACAGGGGACAGAATGATAAGATTTCATTACTGCAGATTTTGATGTACACTTCAGTTTATAAACTCCCTTTCATTCGCCAATTATGATTGGGAGATTGGAAAAGCACGAGTAGATGAGCTGGGTGGAGAGTTGTAGACGGCCGTGGAGGAATATCCCATCAGTGCAGGTAATATGTCTGGAAGCACAGAGGCGGGGTCGCTACGGAGAAGACCTCACTGCGAGGTGGCCGACAACGAGGACTCCAGATAAGTTCTGCTTCATCGACTCGGAGAGGCGCTACATGGAGAGCAACTCTTAGCAACAGGAATCCAGATGAAGTCACAGCAGTTAGCGCTCACTGTTTGCTGAGATGGCTGTGAAGCACAGTCAGGAGTTTGAAACTCATAAAGATCTGCAGGAAACGGCGGGAAGCCAGGCGGGAAACAAGTGAGCTGAAGTCAGTTTCGAGGAGAAACATGGAAAGTAATCATCAGCATCGTCCACAGGGAATATTTATCCTGAAACGACAGTAATAAACTTAGACTTGGCTTGAAGCTGCACACTGAGGAAACACTGAGGTTTAGACCGTTCCTTCAACATAGACGGGATGTTTCTTTTCTTTGTCGTTAAGGTTGGAGCTTTAGTTTTCCTTTCTGAAACGATGAACTATGTGATGATGGTGTGTGTGATGGGATGATTCTCAGTCCACTGTTTACCATCTCAGCTTTCCTAAAGGTTAGAGCTGTGTCGGCCTTCTGCAAAGGTACGTTTCAGCATCCGTCTGCAAGGCACAGAGTGACGACGGAAGAAAAATCTCTCACATAGACTTTTAACGTCCTCCGGGAGCGATTTGTGCTCTTACTCTCAGATTTACAACCTTCTCTGTAGCAAATGAACTCTTTCTGTCCAGCAGCTACAGCCGATGAGAGGAAACCCAGTTCGAGCTGTTTCATATCTGGATGTCGCATCGTGTAGCAGCGGAAAGATAAAAAAGTGTGATCTGGTTAGAAACACTTTTCAGCATGTTAAGCTTTCAGCCACACGAGTAACTTCAGGTTTCGCTGAAGAATCGGCTCATTGGTGACACATCCACAGATCTCAGTCCATTTCCGTGTTTAGCAGACCCGGATTGCAGCGAATGACTTCAGGAGATAAATGCTGTTTTCAGCTCAGCAGGCAGACCAGACCAATTACAAACAGAGAAGCTTTTGTCACACCGGCGATGGCTTGAGCCCAGAAAAGATGGCCAGAGAAGAAAGTAAAACACTTGAGTACATTACCCAGAGATCCCATTAAAGCGAGTGTTACCGCAGTCTCTCCGATGGCTGCTAGCCAGAGTTCTTGCAGCTGTAATCAATACAATGTAGTTGGTGTGAACCCAACCACCTCACACTCCCTGTTCTTCCGTGACTGAACAAGGTGGACACCATTCACAGGCAGCGATGAAATGCAGCTCTTCCTCTCCTTAGCATCCTCCTCCTCCTGCCTTCGCTCCCTCCTCTCTCACGCCTCTGTCCAGTTGCATTACTGAGGAAATGAGATCCCCTCTAATTAATTAGATCTCTGGGTGCTAAAGATGAAGATTACACCCCAATGAAGGTTAGAGGTGTCAATCACGTTTTTTTTTTTAGACTGAGCTTTCCTCGAGATAAATTGAGCCCCCAGGGCGTTCTCTGTAAACGTGCGCATTGATAATCTGTTTAGTTTAATTGAGTCTCACCAACGGTAGTCAACGAAAGTCCAGGATCAGCAGGAACAACAAAATAGTTTTATCACCAACAGAACGGACAGGGAGCACAGTTTCCACAGGAAAATGGAAATTATAGAGGATGGAGAAACTCGTTCATTCACAGAGAAAGAAACGGAGAAGAATGGAAATATGTTTATTTTTCTTTGTGACTTCAGTGGTTAACAAAGAAAAAACAGACAGAAGCACCGATAAAAACAGCCAGTATCACAAACTCCCAGGGCCAACTGAATAACCACAACTACAGAGCTGCAGCTCAGCTGGACAGCAAAGAATCAGCCCAACTGTTTAAACGCACAACCGGCCAATCACAGATGTGTAACGGCACAACCGGCCAATCACAGATGGGTCACAGCACAACCGGCCAATCACAGATGTGTAACGGCACAACCGGCCAATCACAGATGTGTAACGGCATAACCGGCCAATCACAGATGTGTAACGGCACAACCGGCCAATCACAGATGTGTAACGGCACAGCCGGCAAATCACAGATGGGTCACAGCACAACCGGCCAATCACAGATGTGTAACGGCACAACCGGCCAATCACAGATGGGTCACAGCACAACCGGCCAATCACAGATGTGTAACGGCACAGCCGGCAAATCACAGATGTGTAACGGCACAACCAGCCAATCACAGATGGGTCACAGCACAACCGGCCAATCACAGATGTGTAACGGCACAACCGGCCAATCACAGATGTGTAACAGCACAGCCGGCAAATCACAGATGGGTAATATGACAACCGGCCAATCACAGATGTGTAACAGCACAGCCGGCAAATCACAGATGGGTAACATGACAACCGGCCAATCACAGATGTGTAACAGCACAACCGGCCAATCACAGATGTGTAACGGCACAACCGGCCAATCACAGATGTGTAACGGCACAGCCGGCAAATCACAGATGTGTAACGGCACAACCGGCCAATCACAGATGTGTAACAGCACAGCCGGCAAATCACAGATGGGTAACATGACAACCGGCCAATCACAGATGTGTAACGGCACAACCGGCCAATCACAGATGTGTAACGGCACAACCGGCCAATCACAGATGTGTAACAGCACAGCCGGCAAATCACAGATGGGTAACATGACAACCGGCCAATCACAGATGTGTAACAGCACAGCCGGCAAATCACAGATGGGTAACATGACAACCGGCCAATCACAGATGTGTAACGGCACAGCCGGCAAATCACAGATGGGTAACATGACAACCGGCCAATCACAGATGGGTAACAGCACAACCGGCCAATCACAGATGGGTAACGGCACAACCGGCCAATCACAGATGTGTAACTGCACAACCGGCCAATCACAGATGTGTAACTGCACAACCGGCCAATCACAGATGGGTCACAGCACAACCGGCCAATCGCAGATGGGAATCCAAATAAGTCACCAGTCACCTGTTTGCAACCACACACGTGAGACTGGAGCTGCTGGTTAAAGTACTTAACATGACTGCTTAGGCAAGGAGGATCTTCAGTTTTTTTCTACTGTTTTGAATGAAAACTAAATGTGTTTTTACAGACATTGACAGAGTCTGATTTTAAAATATTAAAGACACTGCAGAACTTTTACCATTTCCCCCGTCACACTCCCCCTACCAACGGCTAATCCAGCCTCCATCCTGTATCCTACCTGGTCTGTTAGTTCTCTCCAGCCAGCAAAAGACCATCTTATGACGATTCTTTTCTCTCTTTTAATCTTCTTGTTTCTTTGCTGTCTGAATGACGCTACGTGTTTAAAACATCCAGTTTCTTATTATACTGTGAAGCGAAACGTCACGTCTCCACTTTGGGACGCTGCTGGATAGCAGCAGCTCGACAAATATGATAGATGTCACTGTGTCAGAAAATTATGTAATGTGCCTGAGTCTAATATCTGATCCAGTCTCCATCAAAAACCATTTAAATAAAAAGAAATATGACTTTCTGAGACAGTTATATGTATATATATATATGTGTGTGTGTGCGTGTGTGTGTATATATATGTATATATATATATATAGAATACATATGAGAATCAAGTCGGATCCCCTCAACACCTCGGCTGCGCCTAGAAATTCTGTCCATATAAGTTATGAACAGAATCGGTGATAAAGGGCAGCCTTGGCGGAGTCCAACCCTCACCGGAAACGAATCCGACTTACTACCGGCAATGCGGACCAAGCTCTGACACCTGTCGTACAGGGACCGGACAGCTCGTACAAGGGAGTCCGGTACCCCATACTCCCGGAGTACCCCCCACAGGAGCCCCCGGGGGACACGGTCGAATGTCTTCTCCAGGTCCACAAAACACATGTAGACTGGTTGGGCAAACTCCCATGCCCCCTCCAGGACCCCAAAGAGGGTATAGAGCTGGTCCACTGTTCCGCGACCAGGACGAAAACCACACTGCTCCTCCTCAATCTGAGATTCGACTATCCGGCGGACCCTCCTCTCCAGGACCCCTGAATAGACCTTACCAGGGAGGCTGAGGAGTGTGATTCCCCTGTAATTGGAACACACCCTCCGGTCCCCCTTCTTAGAAAGGGGGACCACCACCCCAGTCTGCCAATCCAGCGGTACTGCCCCCGATGTCCACGCAATGCTGCAGAGGCGTGTCAGCCAGGACAGCCCCACAGCATCCAGAGCCTTAAGGAACTCCGGGCGGATCTCATCCACCCCCGGGGCCTTGCCGCCAAGGAGCTTTTTGACCACCTCGGCGACTTCAGCCCCAGAGATAGGAGAGTCCACCCCTGAGTCCACCAGCTCTGCTCCCTCATGGGAAGACGTGTTGGTAGGATTGAGGAGGTCTTCGAAGTATTCCCTCCACCGGCCCACAACGTCCCGAGTTGAGGTCAGCAGCACCCCATCTCCACTGTACACAGTATTGATGGAGCACTGCTTCCCCCCCCTGAGCCGCCGGATGGTGGACCAGAATCTCCTCGAAGCCGTCCGGAAGTCTTTCTCCATGGCCTCGCCGAACTCCTCCCATGCCTGAGTTTTTGCCTCGGCAACGGCCGAAGCCGCATGCCGCTTAGCCCGCCGGTACCCATCAGCTGCCTCCAGAGTCCCACAGGCCAAGAAGGCCCGATAGGACTCCTTCTTCAGCTTGACGGCATCCGGTATATGTGTGTGAAAAGATACATGTGTGTATATATATATATATATATATATATATATATATATATATATATATATATATATAAAATGTATAATATCCAAGTTGGTGGTTAACTGGTTCTAACTTCTTGTTTATACTTTATCTGGACTTTTATTTTGCCTGCAGCTTTGTTTCATAACCAGTTTGGTTTAACAAGCTTCTCATTTTTCCAGCAGTGACTTCATTCAGCAGTCAAGCAACTAAAATATTAAATACTTTCCCTGAAATTAAAAACAGCTGAGCACAACGTTGATGACAATCCTGATTTGATGTACGACAGCATCAGTAAACACAGCTTTAGTTTTTCATCTTTCATGACAACGTCTTCCTCCTAAACATGCAGCTGAAGTCACGTTTGTTCTTCTTAGAAAGCTGCACCACTGTAAAGTAAAAAGAAATATGTGTGAGCAGGTTGCAGCACAGTGTTTGTTGTGAATGGATGATGAGGATTCTGGCCCATTTTAATTATTTACAATTTAATTATCAGCCAGTTATGTCATAAAAACTTCTCTCTGCACCAACGAGGTGGCTGCAGGCGTTCAGAGGTCATTATATCATGCGTGGGAGTGTGTGTGTGTGGCAGTGAGAGCTTTGGCAAACCATAAAATTTGCAAATAGAGACTTTTTTTTAACTCCCTCTCTCTTATCTTTGTGGCCCAGAGGCCAAAGGCCTTATCGGGCACACACTCACCCGTAGAGGTCCCTGCCTGAACCCAGAGCCAGTGGCTCCATACAAACCTCATTTCCCAGGTCTGAATGTAGAAAAATATTCTAATGTTGACTCTATTCCACTGTGCAAACTTCAAAAGGTGTTTCCGTGGCGACTGTCTCACTGTGTGGTTGCTATGGGTGCTGTATCTCCAGCTTTCAGAGAGACCAGGGGGTCGGTGTCTGTGCCTTGGTCATCGCTTACTTCTCGGACAGACGCCATTATATTCTCAGAGTAGAAAGTCTGTGTGTGAGCTCAGTGTGGCAGCAGCCCGTAATAAACTCACTGGAACATCGCAGCATGATGGATGGGCTTTAACGCAAGCAGCATAAAAGTAGATTATGCAAAATTCATGGGAGAGCCGTTGTCAGAGAAAGAAACAGTTAAACGTTTTGGAAATCTTTTCTCCTTAAAGTGAGATGCAAAATAAAAGAAGCGTGAAGCTTCAGCCGCTGGACGTAAGCAGGAAAGGCAGGAATGAAGTCGGCAGGGAAGAAAAACTCCCAGTGTAAACATTACTTTGTGGACCGAGGCTGTTTGCTTACGTCCAGAAAGCAGCAGATGATTATTTATTTATTTATTTATTTAACGGGCAGAAAGGGAGCAACAAGGTGATGATGCAGCCAGCATTTCAGTCCAAACGGGAAAAATGCCTTTTCCACCCAGTTTCCACCTCCATGTGAGACATGATGGGAAAATAGTCATAGTCACTTGTAAGACAGGAAAAATTCCTCACAGAGAAGCTGATTACATTTCTGCTCGGCTGCTGCAGCCAAACTTTCTCAAAGTCCATCAGGAAGGGTTTGATCATGTTTCTTTAGCCGGGAAGCATTGCTCACACTCGCCTTCCTCGAGTCTCTAAATGCTACAACAAACGTTGCTCCTCCAGAGACCTGGAGGTCACATTTATTTCCCTCGAGCACAACGTTGGCCAGCATGTAAAAGAATCCACAAAGCAACGTGTTAGCATGGCTGCTGCATGGAAACTTCCAGGTGGTTAACTAAACCGGCTTCCCGGTTGGAGCGACACACCGTGATCAGCCAACCTCCAACCTCCAACAGACTCAGACGGAAAAAAAACATTGAATTTATTTTATTTCAAAGTGAAAACCAGTGAAGCGATGAGAACTGTGTGACTGATGCAACGGCACAGAAAGATGTAATTTTATAAATTAAAGGCGACTCGGATCGACGTCGAGCCGAAGATTTCCTCCTTTCAGCCGCTGAAAAGGAAAATACTGCATCTTAAACACAACTTTAAACAGATTTTGTTTTCTGCTTCTTTACAATTCGGTCGCAAGGATGGAAATCTTAGTGGTCCAATTAAAATTCACTCTGAATCAAAGTCTTACATGGATATAAATAATCTGCTCGGTCCCACTCGAGGGATTCTCACAGAATTCAGAGATTCCTAAAAATAGATCCGCGCCACGCAGTCACTGTTGAGTTTCTTTGCATTTTATTTTTGTAGCAAACTGCTTTCTGAAGTCTTATTTTTTCGTCATCTGCGGCTTCCTGCGGGATTCTGCCGAACAGCAAGCAGACATCTGAAGATCTTTATGTTTGGGTCCGGGGAGGGTAACGCTGGAGAGAGGCTGGAACAGGAAGACTATGCCGCTTCCGGAACATTCAGCCTGGCTGCAAACAGAGCAAACTGAATCAACCTGAAAGCAACAAGACAAACCTTTTTTATTCCTTTTTAAATCTCCGTATCTGACCATTAGAGGGTATGAACACAGATTTAACTAAATAACAGAATGTCCCTACTAGAACTGCTTTCAGAGCTGAGCTCATCTGCCTTCATTTGCTTCTTCTGCTCTTCCCTCTCATCTCACTTCAGCTATAAAACCCAATTATGATTCCAAATTTGTGCTCTCGACTGCCGATCCATGTCTGCTGAACAAACGAGTGCAGATGAAGGGATCTATTCAACACGGCCGTTTAAAACAATCTCTGCAACAGTTGTTTTCGCTCTGACAGAGAAAACTGTCATTTCACCAGAGAAACTGGCAGGCATCGACTGAAGAAGAAGTAAACTGTATCATGCAAACAACAACAAACTTTTCCAATCAATGCACTGCCTGATGCAGAAAATTAATTCTCCCTTTAAGTGCTATTGTAGGCGGGAGGTTCGATAGAGAGTAAGAGCTGCTGATAAATACGCTTTATCCTCAGGTCGGTGAGGAGGGCGGTGAAAAGAGAGGGATGATGGGAGGCAACAGATGGGTGAAATGACAAAGAACAGAGAGCACAGATGTAGAGAAAGAGCCATTGAGAGGGTGGTGAGAGCACTGCTAGCTTAATGACAGTGCAGCATCACCTGGACCTCCCTGACATTATGAAGGCCTCACTCCCACTTAGCAGAGACATTTCCTCCAGTCGTCTCACTCTAATTATCCCTCCTCATCCTGCACGCCTCACTCTTCCCGTCACTCTCCTTCATCCCTGTCCTCTCAGGTCTCACCCTGCTCCTCTTTCCTTCCTCCTCCCCCCTGCTGCCCTTTCACTACCTCCTCAGGACACGAAAAAACTCCCAACTCTTCACTCTTACAGATTATTTCTGAATTTTAAAAAGGTCTTGTGTTATTTTTTTTCTTTTAAATGAGCTGGAGCTTAACTCTGCTTGTTTGTTTGAAAGAAGTTGGACAGCAGCGACGGCACTTCCACGCAGCACCGGATGAGCTCTGCTGGGCATGCACACATCAAGCTGCTTCTTTTCTACAGGAATTTATGTTCTTATTTCATTTTTCCTCCCAGACGTTGCGTCTGCAGAGCAGCATTCTGCAACACGGATAAGAAACCTGGAAGATAGATAACTAAAGATTCCTGCTCAAATGGAAGAGTCACAATGAAAGCATAATTTGGTAAAAGTATGGATCATTTTCTCCTTGCTACCTTTGTGCTTGTTGCTCTGCAGCTGATAATCCCACATCTAGATAACCCTGATGATAACATGAGGGTTCGTCCTGCAGACCTTGCATGACTTAATGTGCAATCTGGTGATACTCTGGCTTTTTACCCGACCTTTTAGGATTATCATGATGGGATTTTTTGTACACGTCACCAATCAGCAGCTAGACCAGAAGCAGCGTTCATCCTGGTCACAGAACAAGTGACCGGGTAAACCGGGTCCTGAACAAGTTCAGGGCTTGTTTGTCATTTTTGTATTTTAAAACGTCACCAGATCACTGGAACCGAGCAGCATCCTTTATAACATCAACAGTTTCTGTAGCTCTGGTGTGAATTCTGATTCCGTTGGTGATGCCTTGGATTGGTCGGGCTCGGGGTCACATGCGCTACGTCAGCTCCGTATCGGTGGAGCGTCCCCCCATGATGGAGCCTCCTTTACCTTCCCCTCCAGTTTCCATCTCCTAACGGCTGTCCTTTGATGGGAATCTGTGTTATTGATCCTGATTCAAAGCAGTGGGAGGAAAAGGAAAAGAAAAGCCTCTCAGCACATCCTTGTCTCAGTGACAGATATTAGAAAGATGAAGTTTTCATTTCTCTTAATCACACACAAAACCTGCGACATCTGCGCTGTGACTTTAATCAGCCCGACTGCTGAGCAGAGGAAGGAGGGATGAAGGAGGAAACACAGAGAAATATTGTACATCTGTCAAATGAAGCAGGTCTGTGATGGTATAATTAGGAGGGACTTTGTGCTGGCACGTTTTTCTTTTTGTCTTGTTTCAGCTTGCCTGTGTTGCTGAAGGAGGATGATAGGCTGGAGAGGAGTGCAACTCCAATGATCAAACATCACACTTTAATTTTTGTGTCAAGGATTAGAGAGATTTGAACAGATCCCATTCAGGAGCTTACTAACTCTCTGTGGATGAAGCATTGCCCAATTTGACTTTGCTGTAAATCCCTCAAAGATAAAAAAGAGACACTTCATATATAAACAATGTTTTATGTGTAGCTGCTTTCTGAGCAGTTTTCTTCCACTATTAATATATCAGTCCTAAATTAACTGTAAGGTCTTTGACTGCAGTCTGAAGCCAGATGCAGGAACATATCTAACTTTTACATCTTTTTGTAAGAATAATGATCAAAACAGGCAGAAAGGAGGCCATTAATACCGCTGATGAACAGCACAAATACAATAAATAATAATTCTCTGCAGGCATGAGAACCTCAGCAGGTTGTGGAGTACTGGAGGAAATCATTAGAAGTTTACTAATGACAACAAACACAATCAGCCGGGTTCACTGCACACAGGATTGTCATTGATCCTTATGCAAATGTGACCATAGCAAACAATTTGGCCACGACTCCAGACAGATTAGGGTCAAATTAAGTCTGCAGCCAGATGCACCGTTGAATTACATGAAGATTCCAGCATCGCTGTGTTTGATGAACCTGAACCTCACGATGAAAAAGCTGCTCTGGCATTGTGTTCCCGCTGGTTTAAATCAGGAGGAAAAAGCAGCCAAACTTCATTTAACAAAGTACAAATGTTGAAGTAAACCAAACTGCTCAATAATTTATCATTTATTCACTCAGTCGTAGTTATGTTATCAGATTGGTGGGATTTAATATGTCATAACGTCTGCGAGCCGCAAGGTTCTGTTCCGAAAAGGTTTTGGGATTTTTTGGCTTGCAGACGTCACATCTCGTAGACGCCGCGTCTCGTAGACGCCGCGGTGAGTAGACGTCGCATCTTGTAGACGTCGCGGCTCGTAGACGTCGCGGCTCGTAGACGCCGCGTCTCGTAGACGCCGCGGTGAGTAGACGTCGCATCTCGTAGACGCCGCGTCTCGTAGACGTCGCGGTGAGTAGACGTCGCATCTTGTAGACGTCGCGGCTCGTAGACGTCGCGGCTCGTAGACGTCGCGGCTCGTAGACGTCGCGGCTCGTAGACGTCGCATCTTGTAGACGTCGCGGCTCGTAGACGGCGCGTCTCGTAGACGTCGCGGCTCGTAGCGTCTCGTAGACGTCGCGGTGAGTAGACGTCGCATCTTGTAGACGTCGCGGCTCGTAGACGCCGCGTCTCGTAGACGCCCATCTCGTAGACGTCGCGGCTCGTAGACGCCGCGTCTCGTAGACGCCGCGTCTCGTAGACGCCGCGTCTCGTAGACGCCGCGGCTCGTAGACGCCGCGGCTCGTAGACGCCGCGGCTCGTAGACGTCGCGGCTCGTAGACGCCGCGGCTCGTAGACGCCGCGGCTCGTAGACGCCGCGTCTCGTAGACGCCCATCTCGTAGACGTCGCGGCTCGTAGACGCCGCGGTGAGTAGACGTCGCGGCTCGTAGACGTCGCGGCACGTAGACGCCGCGTCTCGTAGACGCCGCGGTGAGTAGACGTCGCGGCTCGTAGACGTCGCGGCTCGTAGACGTCGCGGCTCGTAGACGCCGCGTCTCGTAGACGTCGCGGTGAGAAGACGTCGCATCTCGTAGACGTCGCGGTGAGTAGACGCCGCGTCTCGTAGACGTCGCGGCTCGGAGACGCCGCGTCTCGTAGACGTCGCGGTGAGTAGACGTCGCATCTCGTAGACGTCGCGGCTCGTAGACGCCGCGTCTCGTAGACGCCGCGTCTCGTAGACGTCGCGGTGAGTAGACGTCGCGGTGAGTAGACGTCGCATCTTGTAGACGTCGCGGCTCGTAGACGTCGCGGCTCGTAGACGCCGCGTCTCGTAGACGCCCATCTCGTAGACGCCGCGGTGAGTAGACGTCGCGGCTTGTAGACGTCGCGTCTCGTAGACGCCGCGTCTCGTAGACGCCGCGTCTCGTAGACGCCGCGTCTCGTAGACGCCCGTCTCGTAGACGCCCGGCTCGTAGACGCCCGGCTCGTAGACGCCCGGCTCGTAGACGTCGCGGCTCGTAGACGTCGCGGCTCGTAGACGTCGCGGCTCGTAGACGCCGCGGCTCGTAGACGCCGCGGCTCGTAGACGTCGCGGCTCGTAGACGTCGCGGCTCGTAGACGTCGCGGCTCGTAGACGCCGCGGCTCGTAGACGCCGCGGCTCGTAGACGTCGCGGCTAGTAGACGTCGCAGCTTGTAGACGCAGCTTGTAGACGCATCTCGTAGAGGTCGCGTCTCGTAGACGCCGCGTCTCGTAGACGCCGCAGCTAGTAGACGTCGCATCTCGTAGACGTCGCGGCTTGTAGACGTCGCGGCTTGTAGACGCCGCGTCTCGTAGACGCCCGTCTCGTAGACGCCCGTCTCGTAGACGCCCGTCTCGTAGACGTCGCGGCTCGTAGACGTCGCGGCTAGTAGACGTCGCGGCTCATAGATGTCGCGGCTCGTAGACGCGGCTTGTAGACGCATCTCGTAGAGGTCGCGTCTCGTAGAGGTCGCGGCTCGTAGACGTCGCGGCTCGTAGACGTCGCGGCTCGTAGACGCCCGGCTCGTAGACGTCGCGGCTCGCTGACATTACCCTTATAATAAGCATGTACCAATGCTTTCCTTGTGGCTTCCAAATCCCGAGCCGGTGTTGAAGTTGAACATGTTTTACAAACAAACAACCTACTTGTAGGTTGGCGGTTCGAGCAGAGCTCAGGCTGCAGGTCACAGGACAACCAGTCCTACCACTCGAGTCACTGCCACGCTTTAAGCATGTGCCGAAACTGTACATAACAGTAGATAAGTTTCGGTGAAAACCAACCTAACCTTAAAACCAAGCTAAATACCAGACTGAGATTCTGGCAAACTTTTACACCCCGAGTGTCTCTCTTTCTCAAATATTCAGCTCTTTTAACTCTGCTCGTGCTTAATAGTCAGCACGATGTGCATGTCAGAGTACAATCTGCTAAAGATTCAGCTCTCTTACCTAGGAATCGGTTCTTGTTGTCTTTCAAGAATCGTCTCATTGAACAGGTTTCTCCATGAACGGCACAGAACTGCTGAGCAATCTGACCACGAAGCAGCCAATGGGAAAGGAACCGGGAGTCGGATCTTCTGATTCACTCAGATCTGCGACTCTCCATTCTGACTCTGATTCACTCGACTGAGAGTCGCTGCATCTTTTGTGTCTGTTATATCCCTAATGTGTCGAGCTCATGTAGCAGTCTTATAACAACCAGTATTATAGATATATAAAGACCACTGTAAGGCTGTTATTAGAGGTGACACTGATTCTTCCTCCCTGTTCAATGGTAATACAGGAACGTATATTTTCATGAGATGGTCGGATACATCAGCTGTTTTCACGTTCGATTATTCCTAGCGAAACACTGCTTGCTCTTTCAAAACAGCAACTAAAGGTGTGTAATCCTCATCAATGAGATGGACATGAATTTAATTTCCGTCCACCTTTCAGATCGTCTGATTGTCCAGGCCTCGGTGGAGCCTCAGAGCAGAATCCCTTTTTATGTAAGAGAACAAACAGATTTGAGTGTAATTGCAAAGTGATGGAGGGGACAGCTGAATCTGAATATACACATGATTACAGTCCTCTACGGGTTAAAATCCCGGGGCTGCAGCTATTCTCGGGCAGAGTGATTCTGAATATTGATGAGTCAGATTGCCAGTGGATGAGGAGAATCAATCCAGATGAAGAATGGAAGCGCCTGGGCTGCTGTGACTGTGGCCAAGTTGTTGTGCTGCTCCTCAGTAGGTGGACGTGAGAAGCCTTCCTGAACACCTCTCGGCATGCATCTGTATTCCCTGCCCAGCTCCCAGCAGATGCTGGTGGACCCTCAGAGTCAAGCAGATTTACATATCGATGAATCCAAACAGGTGTGTGGAAAATACACCGTGGCGGAGCACCTGCTTGTTGTAGACAGTGTTGTTCTTATCAGAGGACGGCGATCAGGGAAACTCTTTCTGTATTAAAGGGACGTTGTGTCACTGCATTTATATACGTGTCATATCAGCGTATGGTGACATCGCTTAATTACCTGAATCATTCTTGTAAGCAAAGAATTTTGGATTCGGTTTCTACATATGATTTGTAAACCGGTGGGGAAGCTCCATGAAAGTCTACCATCTTGAAACTACAGCTGCCGGTACAGTATTAATGCCACCTACGCGGAATGAGAAGCGTTTTCCCAGCGAACAGTGGCCGATAAGCTGGAGGAGAAGATCGGAGAAAGGCTTCCTACCCTGGCAAGTTGGAAAATCTGATCGTTAGGAGAATGCAGCAGCAGCGCAGGAACGTTTTAATCATCGCCAAGAAAGAGAAAAAGGAAGTTAAAGAGCATGTTGCAGGTTAGAGCCCTTCTTAAATCATCAAAACACACTTATAAATACACTGTTTGGGCTTTGAAGTAGTTTGTGCTTTACTTTACTTCTGCATCTCAAACTGCAAGACAGGAAGTGATGTAAGCCGATGGCGGTGTGCTGTAAAAAGCACTGAATCTCAGGAAGCACAGTAACGGCATCTAGCCTGTAGATGGCGTGTTCTTATTCTTTTTAAGGGTGTCTTATGGTTTTACATGCAGTTGTAAAGTTCTAGTAGAAACAAGTCCAAAAGCACAAAAAAGTGTTTATAGAGTGGGTTTTTTTTATTATTAAACATTAGTTCTTGCAATATTTTTCTACATGCTGATTTAAGGAGGGCTCTAACCTTCAACATCCTCTTAAAAGGCAGCGTGACCGTAGCATTAGCATGGAGCTAGCCTTCCCCAGGTGGAAGGAGCTCATGGAGGAGAAATGTTTTAAAAGGAATGCTGAAGTTGCAGTTTGTTTCTCCACCAGTAAGGCATCTTTACTGCTAAATTAGCCTGAAGCTACCTGTTTTCACTGGGTTTTGGCAAACGGTGCTGCTCATTGGTAGCATTGGTAGCTAACCATAGATCCTGCTAAAACACAGCAGCCTTGTTGCAACAGACGTAGACGTAGATTTACATGGTTTTAAAGCATGCAGGCTTATCATCACAGTAAATGCAGCTTATAAAAAAGTATTTCCGCCACTTAAGGCCAGCGTTTACCGTGATTATGAAAGCAACTGAAACCATGTTAGCGTGAAGTTTCACCGGAAGAGAACCGGATGTAACCAGACTGACGCCATGCAGTGAAGACCACATGAGGTCTGGTTTGACATGGTTTCATCACTGCTGTTGAAGCTTTTTGATCCATTGCAGCTACCGTTGTTGCAACAGGTGTTTAAAAAGCTGAGATGCTCGAATGTGTCACTTGTTTGAATGCAGAACACCTATTTCTGCGTTAGATGGGAGTAATTCTTGTTTATGAGCTTGAACCCAGTTCAGACACCATTTCACTGATTAATGATCTGTTTGGCTTTGTGATCTTTATGGGACACTTTTACTGAAGTACTTTCCATGTTATGAAGAAAATCTTAACGAGAGGACAGATGATTTTATGCAGCAGATCACATTGACTGTGTCCCTCACAGTGGACGGTGGACTTGTCCACTGCAACATTTCACACTGGATAACACACAGTTATAGTACACCTTTCATCCTCCCTTCCAACAATCTGAAAGCACTAATCTGCTCATCATGTGCTTGTATTAATACAAGTTTATTGCTCTGCAAGAGATAAGTGGCTTTCTATTTGATTAGTCCAAGGAATTAAAAAGGAATCACTAGGGGAAGGAATCACTGCCTCAAGTAAAGTTGAATTATTATTTTTCTCTGTGCATGTAAGTTTTGGCAGGGTGTGTTTATATCTGTGCAGAGATGATGCAATTCTTTTGTCAGAGGTGGAGAAAGACGCGTGGAACATCTTCATGAGCTTTTAAAGCCAGCTATCATCCAGCTCTTTTTATTGTGCAAGATTCTCATGTTCAGGATTTTTAGGTGAAACGTTTGTCTGTTTTACCTAAATACAGTTTAAAGTCCTGCATATTCAACAGCTGGAAGCGTCAAATTCCTCTCATGATTCCACATTCACCTCGTACCTGAGATGATGACAACTTATATCTTTATGTTTCATTCATTAGCTCGACTTCTCACGTTTGTCCCGACTTGTCCCGCGCATTTGCATGTGTTTATATGAGGAACTAGAGCGGAGCGGAATGAGATGCCTGCATCAGTATGCATGAATCTCATTAAACGTGCGCTCATCAACTCGACTTTTTTATTTGAATTCCCTTTGCAGTGGTACAAATCACCCGCAATCAACTGTGGTGACATTTTCCAGCAATTATAAGCAAGCTGTCTCGGTTTCAGCAGGAGCTGGAGACGGATCACTCCGTTCGCCCCAAAGAGCCACGGTGACAACACATCACTCCCGTGAGAGATGAGGACATTTGAAATGACAAAAGACTGGATGAATAATATTTACAATGAAGAATGATTAATTATTTCCAAATAAGTTGTTAAAGAGGAGTCTGCATGTTCGCTTTTCCCACGTGAAATGTCTTCAGAGGAACAAAGTCGCTCTGTTGTTAGGAAAATAGAGGAGCAGTTCAGCAGGTGAATTGATTTAAAAATAGCTCATTTCAAGGGTTCTGCAGAAATCAAATTCATTTGTAAAGGAAGGGCAGGGGTCAATTAAGAAGCTAAAGTAATTATGCACTTGTAAAAGAATTAAATTCAGTTCAAGTTATTCCGTGTGAGGATTTGTTGAAGCGTGCTACCCTGTAGAGGGGCTTCAGAAAGAGCGCAGGGAATTTTAGTGCATTAAAAATGTATATTTTCTGTTTCACAGCTGTGCAGTATGAAAATGTCCTGTGTGCATTGGCTTGTGTTTGGATTCTCCTTTACTCTGGTGGTACTCCCCCATATCTCCTTTGAAAACAGCCTCCTTGGAGGGATGTGCGGCATCAGTCAGGTTCTCAGTATGCGGTCCAGCCACTGAACTCCTTCTTCCATAAAGAAAGAGCGCTTCCATGGTGAGGAGAGGATAAAAAACAAATAGTTAGCTCCCTCGATGCTGAGCTGGATATTAAAAAAAAAAAAAAAGTTTTGTGATGTGAGAGCAGTGAAAGTGGCTCCAGTGTTTTATTTCTGTGCTGGTTGGAGGAGAGTTTGGAGGAGAACTGTGACTCTAACAGCCTCAGAAAAAGCATTTTTATAGAATTATTTTAGTTTTTTTTTAGAGCTGTTGATCCGTAAAAGTCATTTAGTCAAAGGTTTCCTGTAAGTCGGCATTGATTCAACAAAAAAGTCTTAAATGGGACAATAAATTCACACATTTGACTCCAAACAATCTGAATGGAAACATTTCAGTTCACATGACAAGCGTTGCAGGTCATCCATCGTCCTCCACACAACACTCTTAATGCCAGTGGCTCAACCCCAACTCTGCAAACTTCTACGGCTCTCTGCATGTTTAAAGTCTAAATTATAGATTAGCTGAAGCCTGTGCACATTGCGACAGACGAACTGCACTGATGCAGCAGTTGCAGCTGGAAACTGGCAGCAAATGTCATTCTGAGCTTGTTACCCCTGAACGATAAACGTAAATTAGCACAAAGTGCTTCAGTTCTATAAAATCTACTGGAAGTAAAAGAAGCAAAACAAACTGGGATCTGCACTTCACATCCAGCATCTTAATGAGCCTATATGTTCTGCTTTTCTGCATGTTCCAGCACTCACGGCTTGCCGTGTCTCTTCATTGACGGAGACGTTAATGTCACTGATCCCACCTTTACTTTTCCTGCAGTGACAAGTCAAAATGGCTGCCAATACCCGACTCGTGAAGCTGATTGGAGAATGGCCTGCAGTGTATTTATATCTAATCCGCTGTCCGTGTGTCAATATGAGTCTATTTTCCCCTCAGAGCGTTGATCAACATGCAGGATGTTAAACAGCGCCGTCATGATGATGTTTGGTGCAGTTTGGCAACGTAGAGCGTTGCTGTTGGCATTCCGGCCTCTGACATGATTCTCCCATGTTGTTGTAATAAAGAGAGTCCATTGTGACCATAGACTCTATATAAAAGATGGGCGGAGCCTCCGTGACGTCACCCATAGGTTTCTGAAGAGCTGAATGAAGCTCATTGGGCGGTTCCTACCATCACCATCTTGGCAGCGTCATGCGTGTCGTTTCGCCCGGAAAATACAAAACTAGGTAAAGAGGTGGAGCTGAGAGGGGGGCTGTGAGCGTCATGGTGGATGATTGACATCGAGCGAACTCCGAGCTTTCTGTAGCTAAGAGCTAACCGAGCTATCCCGGAGATAACAGGAGCTAACTAGCTAACGGAGGTAAGTGGGCTAAAGCTAAGTTAACCATCTAAAAACCAACGTTGTTCTACATTTCGCCTCTTTTTTTAAGCAGGAGATCGGGTACCTGTCAATCAAAAGGGCACGCCCCTAAATATGCTAAATTTCTAAATTGAATTACTTCTAAACGGAGGAGTTTTAAAAAATTCACTCCCCCCACAGTTGTCATGAAGGTAAACCTGACCTATTTAACCTAAAATGGATTTTTGAACCAGGCTGTAAACATGTTTATTTTTGCTGTAAACATGTTTATTTCTGCTGTAAACAAGTTTATTTCAGCTGTGAAGTTGGTCTTTTTAACATGGGAGTCTATGGGGATTTACTCTGTTTTGGAACCCTTAGTGGATGAAGGGGGAACTGCAGTTTTTGGGTGAGGTTGCCGCTTGGTTGTGATTGAGGAATTCTTTTCATAAACCCTCATTGTTTGTGTCTGGGGTCCATTTAAAATCTGTTTCTCTGAAACCAAGTGATGGATTGTTATAATAGTGAGAAATTCCTTTTTTTTTTCATCCAGAGTTGTAGAATTTGCATCACTAGAAAACAAAAAGTTTACATTTTCACACAACTTTTACACCAGTTCTGCCGTTATCTCCAGTGTATCTCCACACTGTCACGTTGCTAATCAAAGTAACAACAGAAGGACAAGCGGCTGCTAGAGAGTTTTAGTCAACATCTCCTGTTATTCCCTGTTGAACAGCAGAGACAAGTCCACATCAGGAGGCAGAACCGATGTGTGTCGGCGCTGATCTGTGCCTTCCTGCTGCTAGGCTCTGAGTCTGGCTCTGTGGAAACGGTCACACTCGGTCAGCTTTGTTTGGGAAGTGTTTCCAGACTCTGATAAAGGAGAAGGCGACCCACTGAGACAGAGTCTGGTGTGATGATGTGTAGGTTTGTGTCTGCGTATGCTCTTGTGACAGCCTGAAAGAGTTTCTTTTCTTGTATTCAACATGTAAGTGTAAATAAGGTTCAGTAAAGTCCAGGCTGCCCTGCAGTGGACGGGGTCTTGCAGAGTTTCCTGGTACGAGTTTCATATAAACAGTGATCATTTATACACAGCTATACTAAAAATGGAGGTTCTGTGAAAGTTTAAACCCTCAAACATCAGATTAGCATAATTTATTGTTTTATTGATGGTGAAATGCTAAGGAGGCGGAACTAAATGGTAGTAAAATATGGGGTTGGTTAAACACGGCGTCGGTGGGAACACGGCGTCGGTGGGAACACGGCGGGCGTCGGTGGGAACACGGCGGGCGTCGGTGGGAACACGGCGGGCGTCGGTGGGAACACGGCGGGCGTCGGTGGGAACACGGCGTGCTTCGGTGGGAACACGGCGAGCTTCGGTGGGAACACGGCGTGCTTCGGTGGGAACACGGCGGGCGTCGGTGGGAACACGGCGGGCGTCGGTGGGAACACGGCGGGCGTCGGTGGGAACACGGCGGGCGTCGGTGGGAACACGGCGTGCTTCGGTGGGAACACGGCGGGCGTCGGTGGGAACACGGCGGGCGTCGGTGGGAACACGGCGTGTGGTGGTTTGGATACGGCGGTGTATTTTTTAACACATATAAGAACCAATAACGTGTGTTTATCCTGCATTTATTTGTTTGTTTAATGATCATGTATTTAATATTCATTAGAATTTATTTATTTATTTAATCTTGTGTTTACTATCTATTATTTCTGCTCCATTTAGCTGCTTTACGTCACATTTTTTCGTCACACGCAGCAGATAAGTCTTATTTCACCTGTCGGTGCTTCCTGCTCCACCAAACCCACTCTTAACCTCAATCTGACATACAGGAGCTTGACTGAAAGGAGTGAAAGTGATTAATTTGCCTGATTGGTGGATGACAAGGACTGTTTGGAGCTGACGACCCAACGGGACGGCCCCGCCACCTCTCCTCCCCAGCGAACGGCACCCTAGTTTGATCTGCGCTAATCTAATTAACACTTTAGCAGGAACACCTGGGCTCTTCACTGAAGGATCTGTGACTGCTGTGTGTGCACAAACACATGTATTCACACATCCACATGTGCTTCCCAGATGGGCCTTTGATAGTTCTGGTGGTGGCGAGCGCAGGAAGATGATTACACTTAACTCAAATGCTCTCACCCTCACTCGCTTCTGTGCATGAACATGCACAGAATGCATGTTATTGCAGGGCGTGTGCGGTAATAAGGAACCATTTCAGCCCCTAATGTACATCCAACTGCACGCTAAATGACGCAATTAGGCTGCGATGTGATGGTGCACCTGATTAGATTAGGCCCGGCCGGTGCTTTCTGCAGCCTTAAACCCAACCTTGACCCCAATTAGCCTCACACTCATCAGAGCGAACCGAGGGACACCGGTGCTGCAGCAGCTTATCATCCTGCTGCTAATTGGCCTGATGAGGCGGGATAAATATGGTCAACACTGCAATGCAACCCCACCAATTAGGATGTGCATAGCAATGCCAAAAAAAATGGAGAAGAGCGAACGGAGCCAAGAGGTGATGTGTCAGACGCCATATGTGCATATTTACAGTTTTAGATTATCTGTAGAAGTCACTTTTAAATATTATGACCCCTGTTTAACACTCTGACACCAGAAAAAAGGTTAAAGGAGGGTCGATACTTTGGTCACACGTCTGATTTAACTGCTGGAATCTTTCATGGCTGACCAGGAACCAGATTCTGTCTGGATTTAATGGATGCAGATCTTAATGTTGCTGATATTCAACACCGATCAGTTTTTTCCAAATGGATCACCAGTCTGGGTGTTAAGATGGATCCTAAACTTAGCTTCGACACGTCTGTTTGATTTTCCAGCGGATTTCTTGTGCGCCGTTGCCTCCAAGAAAAACACGGAAGCACACAGGAAGTCAGAAGCCACAGCAGTGTAAAATGGGGCAAATTTCAAAATAAAAGCCCCGGCACAGATCTGCAATGGCTTAACTATCCAGTGATGCCAAGTTAAGTCAGTGGGAGTGGAGCTTCATCATAAACAACGAAATGTTCATCCTGGAGGTGGAGAATGGTTTTATACGACACCACGTATAGGATACGGCCCTTAGCAGGAAGGAGAAGCTCTGTACCGAGATGTCAGCGGAGGGGGGTGGATGGCGAGCTGAACACATCAATACCTTTTGTAATGTGTACTTCCCTTTCAGTCTGGCCGGCTGTTTGTAGAGACATAATGCCTTTTAAAAGCATGTAGGATTTCGGGATCTGCACTCGCTGGCGTGCAGCATCTGACATGCTGCTGGGGTGAGTTGAAACAGGAAGGTGATGCAAACCGACCTGGTGGAAATTATGACCTCATTCTATGACCTCAGGACCACCAGATGCCATCCAATCCTCACCCTGGAAGATGCAGAGAATCTGGTTCATACTTTTGTCCTGTCCAGGCTGGACTACAGCGTCCAGGATCCCAGTGAGGGTCTGCAGATAATAAAAGCTTCCCTCTCTGTCCTGTTCCCAGTGCAAAGTTTCCCTCCTTACCCCCCAGACTTCGTCATGTGCCCTCCGCCCTGCGACCAAAACCACCTTCCAGGCCTCCAGAACCAAGCTCTGCTCCCTGAGTAATGGGACCTGTTCCTCAGTGCAATGCCTCCCAAAACACTGCAAATACTTTCAGTCAAGACCTAAAACCAATTTTTATGTGAAAGCATTCTGATAAATGTCTCCTTTTAATATCTTAAAACTGATTTTATTTTTCTACTCTGTGAAGTTCATCACAAATAAAATGAGTTATTGATGTTCTGCAACAGCTCTTCTAACATTGCAATATTAATATCAAAACGCCTCCGAATGACTGCAAGCATCATCATCTTCTCCTCCGCGAACTGTGGATACACTTACAATGTTTGTTTAAATATTTTTATTTAGTACCATATAAAAATAGACATATTACCATAGAAACACCAGAAGCTGCACGACAACGTACTTCAATAAACTTTAATTAAAGTGTAGTATCAGAGGTAAAAAGTTTTTAGACGTGTTGGCTTATGGTGTCAAAAACAAAGGTTAATTAGATGTTTAGTAGCAACGGCAGGTGGTGGTAGAACAAGAATAAATACAGTTGTTTTTAAAATACTGCATGTTTCTTTACAAGTAAACTGCACTGAAAAGTTCATTTACCTGACTACATTTTAAACATGTTGGGAAAGAGGAAATGGACCATGACTCCTTGGTGTTTAGTTGTTGCTGTTTCACCAGGATTCACAAGTTTTTATTAACTCACAGCTGGGAGGCAAACAGCACGAGCAGACAGCACAGCTTGTCCAATGTCAAAGCAGACGAGCTGCATCGGATATAATGTAGACTATGTCCAGAGATGAGCCATAATAAAACACAATGATTGGAACGTGGGTCAAAACATTGCAGTGGTATGTGAACGGGATCGGCTAAAAAGGTCACCATAAGATGCTGTAGTTTTATATGTCCGAAAAATCTCCAAAAGGATATATTAATGTTGAAACGCAGTGTTCTGGACGGGGCTGCAGCGTATCAGCCCAACAAAACTCTGGTTTTATCCAAACAACACTGAAAACTCAACACTGCTGGACAATTTGACAGCAGAAGCGATTTGGCAAGAAGTGCAAACCTACTAACACGACTGGTGCTAAAGTACAGTGGTCCCTCGTCTGTTTGTGCGGATGTTCTGCAAAATGACAACTTTATTCATTTTTCATTGTTCAAATGCATGTTAAGGCTTAATTATCCATCCTTGGAGTGTTTACAGACCTTATGCAAACTATAATGAACATTTTCAACATTTTCACACTTGTTATAAAAACTCAAAAACCTACATATATTTACCAACGTGAATTTTTTTAATAATTACTACCTCCATGCGTCCACACCCTCGTCTGTAATGTCATTCTTCACACAATTAAAGCACAATGATGTTTATCGACCCAATACAAAAAACAAAGCACAGTCAGCTTGTTCCTGCAGTAAAATATGGACAGGATGGTATTTATAATGGGATTTATGTACTTACATGGCCAGTGCTGCTTTAAAAATCCTTAAAACATTGAGACTCAGAACCACCACATGGTGATTATTTATCCATCCACTGTCGTGCTTTTTGCTTTAGATTGATGTGTCATCCATCCATCCATCCATCTGTCCGTCCATCCATCCATCCATCCATCCATCCATCCATCCATCTGTCCATCCATCTGTCCATCCATCCATCCATCTGTCCGTCCGTCCGTCCATCCATCCATCTGTCCATCCGTCCGTCCATCCATCCATCCATCTGTCCATCCATCTGTCATCCATCCATCCATCTGTCCATCCGTCCGTCCGTCCATCCATCCATCCATCTGTCCGTCCATCTGTCCATCCATCCATCCATCTGTCCGTCCATCTGTCCATCCATCCATCCATCTGTCCATCCATCTGTCCATCCATCCATCCATCTGTCCGTCCATCCATCCATCTGTCCATCTGTCCATCCATCCATCCGTCCATCCATCCATCCATCCGTCCATCCATCCATCCATCTGTCCATCCATCCATCCATCCTTGCATCCATCTATCCATCCATCCATCCATCCATTCATCTGTCCATCCATCCGTCCATCCATCCATCCATCCATCTGTCCATCTATCTGTCCATCCATCCATCCATCCATCCATCTGTCCATCTATCTGTCCATCCATCCATCCATCCATCCATCTGTCCATCCATCCATCCATCCATCCATCCTTGCATCCATCTATCCATCCATCCATTCATCTGTCAATCCATCCGTCCATCCATCCACCCATCCATCCATTCATCTGTCTATCCTTCCATCCATTCATCTGTCCGTCCTTCCATCCATCCATCTGTCCATCCATCCATTCATCTGTCCATTCATCCATCTGTCCATCCATCCATTCATCTGTCCATTCATCCATCTGTCCATTCATCTGTCTATCCTTCCATCCATTCATCTGTCCGTCCTTCCATCCATCCATCTGTCCATCCATCCATTCATCTGTCCATTCATACATCTGTCCATCCATCCATTCATCTGTCCATTCATCCATCTGTCCATTCATCTGTCCATCCATCCATCCATTCATCTGTCCATCCATCCATTCATCTGTCCATTCATCTGTCCATCCATCCATCCATCCATCCATCCATTGATCCATCCATCTGTCTATTCATCTGTTGATCTGTCCATCCATCCATCCATCTGTCCATCCATCCATCCATCCATCCATCCATTGATCCATCCATCTGTCTATTCATCTGTTGATCTGTCCATCCATCCATCCACCCATCTGTCCATCCATCCATCATCCATTCATCTGTCCATCCATCCATCATCCATTCATCTGTCCATCCATCCATCCATCCATCAATCATCCATCCATCCATCCATCCAACCATCCATCATCCATCCATCCAACCATCCTTGCATCCATCCGTAGCTCCATGCAGATGAATGCAGACAGATTCAGGGAACATAAAATCATATGTTGGTGCTCACTAATGAGATTCCTGCCCAGAGATGTGTCATGTACATACATGGAGGATTAGTGTGTGAGTGTTTGAGAGATGCCAAATTCAGGGAGGCTGAGAGGCGTTGGATGCTTGCAGGGCAGCTGCACCACCTCTGTAACCCCGTGACAATCTCCATGGCAGCGTGTCTCCGCATATCATATATATTTTAAAATGGCACGGATGCTGGCAGCATACATGTGTAGCTATAAAATCTTCAGGAGATGGTTATTGTTGCATCTGAATGATCACATCATAATCCGAGCAGAGCATATCCACCCTGTATAGTTACCGTGATGAATCCATGATGTTCTCACAGCACAAAGGGAATCCGATGCATGTGTCCACAGACTAAACACATAATCTGTCTAAAGAAATGACGGCATGCACGGAGAGATGAGCAGATGAAATCAAAGGATGGTGGGAAGAAAAGAAGGAGAGAAATGCAGGAGCACAGGACCCAGTAGGACAGTCCTTTGAGCATTAGCAATGGGAGAAAATTGGGAGTTGTTTCACATGAGTGCATGTTGGATTGCTCTCTATTTTGTCGTTTCTTTCCATCTGAATTATTCGAACTATTCATTTGATTCTCCGCAGAGAGCAGCTGAAACCATGGCGGCCTGACACGTGAGCTTGTCAGATCTGTCTTCCCAAAGAAAGGCTGATTGTTGAGCCACTGTAGTCCGAACATCTGAATGTTCATTTCTTATTTCTTACTGTTTATGGCACAGTGGGTTTGTGTCTAATGGAGTCTTAATTAACAAGCAAAACTAAAAGAAGAGTAAAAACAACTGCTGAAATTAAATTATGATGATTTGGACTTTAATTCTCTTTGCAAACATTTGTAGAAAACAATTAAAAGCTCTGCTCATATTTGAACCAACGCGCAGCAGAAAACAAGGAGAAAACTTTTTATAATTTCACACAAGTTGTGTTTTTCAGCATGAACGCATTGCATGTTGTCCTTGGTATTCTGGACACGTTCATTTAGGGCTTTGTCACCAATTTAACGTTTAAACCCTGAAATGAAACAGTAAAACATGTCGAGGAGGAGTATTCTGAAGGTGATGTTTGTCAAACGTCTCGCAGAAATTAAACCATATTAGAATTTTCAAGCTTTTCCAGCACAGTCGTTTGCAAAAATGCTTTTTGGTTGTAAAAGTCATAGAAGTCTAAAAGCCAACTATGCTGTTTTGGAGTTCATGGCAGTGGCAGTGAAAGGAACAGCAGGTCAGGCTTCTCGCTGACAATAGTATTTTATTTTTTTAGTCATATTTTGGTGACACTGCTACTTTTTCACTTTTTTTATTTAGATAGACTCAAAAGGCCAGTCTGATTCATTTCCTGCATGTTTGTCAGTGTGCTTGGTAAGTGGGCACTATCAGGTAAATCAAACTGATTACGAGCTGCTGCTGATGGTGGCGTGTGCAGCGTCGGTGTGGTGGTCTCACAACACAACTCTGCTAAATATAAAGCCTCGTCCAAGCTGCACGGAATCCTTTTGGCTTTTGACCCGTTTAAATGTTTGTTTTACCACAAAGTAACTTTTATACATTTATATTTCTACAGCACCTCCCAGCCTCTATAAAGTAGAAAGTCAAAAACATTTATTTGTAGAGCACCTTTCATATGTGAAGCATTGCAAAGTGCTCTACACATATAAAAACAACAAAGAAAACAAATAATCATTCACACACACATACTGAACACACACCCCCCAATCCCATGGTTGCATGTCAAATGTCTAAATAGTCTCTGTCTCTTTAACCAAAAAAAAACAAAACAAACATCCATCCATCTTCTGTCGCTTATCCGGGGTCGGGTCGCGGGGGCAGCAGCCTAAGCAGGGAAGCCCAGACTTCCCTCTCCCCAGCCACATTTGCCAACTCTGCGGGGGGGATCCCGAGGCGTTCCCAGGCCAGCCGAGAGATATAATCCCTCCAGCGTGTCCTGGGTCTTCCCCGGGGTCTCCTCCCAGAGGGACGTGCCTGGAACACCTCACCAGGGAGGTCCAGGAGGCATTCTGACCAGATGCCTGAGCCACCTCAACTGGTTCCTCTCGATGCGGAGGAGCAGCGGCTCTACTCTGATCTCCTCCCGGGTGACCGAGCTCCTCACCCTATCTCTAAGGGAAGAAAAACAAAAATGAATAAGAATAAACATCTGGCTTGGCAAACTGTGAGGAAATAATATCCTGGGGATCCTTTCATACCAAGGTCCAACCCACCCATAATTCTCGAGTTCGTCACCACTAGAACAGACATAACTCAGGTTAGGCCTAGATCCACACCGCAGCCAAATGTCTACAATGCAAGGGTTGACCTGTTAAAGGCCATCCCCATAGCAAGGACACGACAAAGTTGAGTAGGCATAGCTCTCAGCACAGAGGATCCCCATGAGGTAAAAAGACTTACATAGACTAAAAACCAGATAAGATTATCTAAAAGCTAAAACCAAAAGGTCCTGAGCCTCTTTTTCAAGACATCAGTCATCTCTGCAGCCCTGAGGTTCTCGGCAGGCTGTTCCACAGATGGGGGCCAAAATGATGAAAGGAGGCCTCGCCGTAAGTTTTGGTCCTCGCTTTAGGAACACGTAAAATGCCGATTAAAGACGCTTTGGTCAGACAGTGGGGTAACTTTAGTCTTATAAAGCTAAGATATGCCTTGAACAGCAAACATGTAGGCTGGTTTTTTGTTCCTGATTCAGAGTTATGTCTGTTTGCAAACTAATATCTACCAAGAAATGTCCGGCATGTCCTCAAGTCTGACCTACCGCTTCTTTAAACTGACGTACGTCCACGTTACGGAGAGTTCTTTATCGAGATTAAGTAATTGTGGATTTTTGATGTCTTCGCTTGACATTTTGTTCCCTGATCCATTTATTTCTAAACCTGGAGCTGTACACCAAGATGTGCATACCTTCAACTTTTAGCAGAGATAGGAGGGAAGGTCTGGCTCTGAGCTCATTGTCGATTGACTTTATTGTCTACTAATCATTGCTGCCTGAGTTTTCCTGTCAGAAATTCAGTAGTTGAACAATACTGCATTAGAAATTATGTGAAATGAAATTAAAAATACTTTTAGTCCTCAAAGGGAAATTAAATAGTGTAGTATATGACAGCATTATAGCAGGTGGTTGTTGCTGTACTGACACTGCGACCAATGAAAAAGCCTAATAAGGGAGAATATGAGACAGTTTTTTACCAGCTACATTTATTCCACCCCAAAGCATCTGCAAGTGGAGCAGACAGAGAAAAACCTGCAGAAAATTTTGTGCAGGACTGGATTTAAACCGGGAATGTCTGAACTGAGAGTTGAGGTTCCATTCTGGTTGTTGACATCATGGTTTCTCGAGCATCAGCGTCGCCTTGTTGAACCCGTTAGATGTTCTTTTAACAGCAGTGATTATTTTATTAAAAGTGGCAACTAAGAAAACAAATAACTGTTTAGAAGTGTTTTCCATTGGTTCAGTCCATCCTCTGGCAGCTCAGTCCCGTCAGGCTCTGAAAGTTCAGAAACTTTCTTTAGCTGTTACCAGCTCCCTGCAGGAGTGATGGTCAGCACATTTCTAGGAAATATCAGGGAAGACTCTCTGGGGTTTTAGTCTTTTTGGCACAGTGCTGTCCCTTCAGGGAAGACAACAAATCTCCGATTCTGATGGGCCGAGTTTGAAACATGATCCAAACGCAGTGAATTGGCTTCAGCTTACTCTTTCGGTTTAATGCTGCATCACTTATTTCTTATGGTCCATTAAGTGTTCTGTGATTTGTATGCAGGGAGGTTAGAGGTGTAAAAGATGGAATGGCCAAGTCAAGATGATAACCTATGAATTCTACGTACGACACGTCGAGTGAACAGCGTGCGGTGAATGAAGCAGCTGTAGCATATACATGCTAAACACGTGTCTCAGAGCAGCTCATCTCTGCACAGAATTTCCTAATTGATTGATTTCATTTTTCTTTGTAAAGGAAAACAGGAAATACTACGCCACAGTCAGCAGAGACGCAGTCAGACTGGAGGGGGGGATTGCCTGAGGCGACTTCTCAGCATGTTTAAAATGCAGATTATTTGCAGATTTAGAACAAAAAGGTTAAAAGTGCAAATAAAAATGCAATTATCTTTTCCATGTATGCAGCAGACATGCATGCAGAGAAAATGCATTCCTAAAGCCGTTAGGGTCATGCACCGCTGCACATATCAAGTTCAAAAACCTTTTCCAACATTATTTTCTTCTGTATGTAAAATGAATATTCTGCCATTAATTTTCCTTTATTTTCAAATTAAAATTTTTACATGAGAAGACAAAGTTTCGACGTTTTCACGTTTTAACTTTTTCTTCTTTTGTCTTTGTCTTGTCCAGCATTGAGTCAGGCAGAATGATTTTCTAGGTGCTGTGTTCTGCTGAGCAAATGGACTCTGCCAAGGGAAGCATTATAGATATGGTGCTTCCCCTCATATTCTGGATTCCTATTTTATTTTTCTGTTTATTTTACATAATTGTTTGTATTACAAAGTTTGTGTTGCTGGACTGGACCGGAGAGGACAGAAGAGGGACAGATAGAGAATCAAGAAGAAGAGAAAACAGAAAAACGCCCCGTAGAGAGAAAAAGGGAGAGGAAAAAGAGAAGAAGAACCAAGTCATGGTTTAACTTTATCATCAGGTAGATTCTTCTGTCCGGTTCAGATCATTCTGCGTCAATTCATGTGACGATCCAGAAAGTGTCAAATATCTTTAAAAGTGAGCAGAAGAAAAGGGGAGGGCGGTGAATGATGAAACACTCTTATTGCTGTGTCACGCTGCCAATTTAATCCTCATATTTCTCTGTCTTTTTCCTTTAGATGAATGCTAACCATCCTCAGAACCCCAATGAAAGAAATAGATGGCTTGTGTAGGTTTCATGGCCCAGATAAGGGTCTCCCGGGTCTTCTAGCCTTTTGTAATTAACTTTTGTCAAAGTGATTAATCATAAATCCATAGAGGTGGAGTTCAAGACGCTGCCAGTGACCTGTGAAGTGGAGCTGAAATGTTGGAGAAAGACGAAGGTTGTGATATCCGTTTACTGCTAGAAACGCCTACATTTACATTTGTGTGTGTGGAAATGGTCTCCTATAAAACATGACGGTGTCTCACTTCTCTGAGCTTAACGGAGCGAGAGCAGCATAACCGTCCCAGTGTGGCGTTTCTGATTCCACTTTGCCATGCAGCTTGTTGCGGGTCGCCTCAGTTTGCCTTGAATCACACTGGGAGCTGCAGTGCCTCCAGCTGCACTAATTATCTCATTACTACTAATGACAAAATTACAGATTATCCAACGCTTAAACAATACCTCCCATTAAACCAAGACTTTTTGCAGTATCTTGTAGCCACGCTGACGGATCTACCCCAGATCACAGTATAATCCCTTCGATTGGCAGTTCGCTGGAAAAGTGTTAAGTTTTGTGGATCCTCTGACTTTTCCTGACATTCCTACTGGTGGAAGATTTTCCTATAAGACATGAGCGTCCTTTTAGGGAAGCCTCTCTCAAACTGGGAGTGTCGAGATCATTTCAGACGGTCGTCATATCATGGTAAAAACTAAACATAAAAAATTTAAGTTATCACATGTCACATTAAAAATCTTAATTTGGTAAAATCTCAACAAGCAAAGCAGATTTTTGGCATATGGGCGTCTTGTCACAGTGGGGAACCAAACCTACCAAAAACTACTTTTTCCTAGATTCTCAGAGTTTCCAGCCTTAGATTTGAAGGATTCTGCAGGATGAAAGTTCTCAAATCACACATCAACCAGTCAGCGGTGGTAATGAAGCAAATCACTGCATTTCATCTACGTAATGGCGTTTCGTCTATGTAATGGCTGATGGTGACCAGAGCAGGATGGAGGAGTCCGAACACCAAACGTCCACGTCAAGCGCATGTTTGTTGAGGCTGCAGTTTGAGGTTGAACACCTAGCTGGTCTAGCTCGTCTAACAAGTCACAAAGAGGCTATGGAGTCACTGCTTTAGGATGGAATCCACACTAAAACACCATGCAATGCCTGAATACATTCACCTGCATCACTAGGTGCATTTCCATTACACCCAGAATTGTGCGAAAAACTAAATATTGTAAAAAAAAAACAAACACTAATGGAAACACCTATAATTAAAAAGAAAACTGAAATATTACTAAAAAGTTTTTACACTCATGAAGTGTTTTTTTTGTTTTGATAATGTTGCAAAAGTGCAATGGAAACACTTTATTTGCATTTACGTGTCACCAAATGTGACACGTGACCAGTTTATTTCCAGTAAAGATGGTGCGGTGCGGAACAAACAGGGAAATTTTTGGGTTTTAAAAATGAAAATGCGGGAATAAAAGCTTTGAAAAGCTGTAGAACATCCCAAATTTACGCTACGTGGCTACCTTGCACAGGCCGCAATTCTCGTAAAATCTCATCCGGCAGGGAAGATTTTACAAGAACTTATGTCCTAAACATTGTTCGATGGAAACACCTGCAAATCACAATTGCTGTTTGTCAAAACTTAGAAATATTGCGTATGTGTGATGTAAGGCGACCTCAAGTGTTTAGAAAGGCGCCAAACAAATAAAATGTATTATTATTGTTATTATTATAAATGTATTGCTTTTAAAAATGTAATGGAAATGTAGCTACTGCCATTCTATCAGTGCATACTGAGAGACTGAATCATGAAACCATGTATATGTTCATCTTCAGAAACATAAAACAGCTCATAATCCTCAAACATGATGTAACACGGAGGCTAAAAGGAGGCAGACAACAGCGCATGTCCTCACGAGAGCAGAGACAATGCCTCGCTTTGAATCTCGACTTTTTCTCCTAGCCTCGCTGACAGACATAACAAGCTTTAATGAAAGACCTCTGCAGAATCCAACGCTTGAATCCTCTTTCCACTCATTTTAAAGTTGCAGCGGTTATAAATAACATCACTGATGTCTCAGAAACTTTGTGGGATTGTTCCACTAACGAGACATGAAACAAGGAATTCATGCAGCGAGCGTAGAGGAAGACGGGTTGAAAACGCATAAAGCAGGAAGGATGAAGGTGTGTATATGTTAGCGCTGAACGTGGAATCCATATCTGCTCCATACTGAAGAGCAAACCAGTAACAGCTGGATGCTTTGGACTGTAAATGCTCATCGCTCATACAGCTGTGGAGAGAATGAGTAGACCGCTTATGTTTTCCAGATAAATGTACCTTTAGTTGTTCCAGAACATAAAACAAGGCTGGGCTAGTCATTTTTTATACAACTGTTGATTTATTTCCTTTGTTACCGTGTTTTCCTGATGAAGAGTCTCTGGTTCTGTTACTCTTCCACCCTGATGACGTGTACGATGTGGGGAACAGAACTCCACCATCTCTAACTTTTGCCAAACCATTCCAATGTTTAATCTGATGAATATGAAGACAGCTGTGGATTAATCACACGTGTGCAGCTAGCAGGCCGTCTGTGGACAGCGGGGTGTTACACCTGAAATTGTTGCCTTAACAAATTTGTGCTTGAAGATGAAATGAAGGCATTTCTAAGAAACTAAAACTCATCTCTGCTTCATCTGCAAATTACAGTGTTTACTGTAATAATGTTTAGTGTATTAACTTTGTGTTATTTCCACAGATTAATGTCTTTACATTGAAAGCTCTAATATGAATACAATCATGGTTAAACTCTCCGTGGGGTTTTAATCTGGTTAAATAAAGGTTTAATCAAAGAAAGATGATGAACAGGGTTTGATGTTAACAAACTGAGTATCAGCATAAAGCTGAAACAAACAGCATCGTACTAATTTTAATGTATTTATATCCTATAACAGGCATGTAATACAGGAACTGAGCCTATCTGAGGCTTTAAAACCAAAACCTTATTGATCAGAATCAGAATGGTTTTTTTTTATTTGTCATTTGCTACGTTTACATGGGAGTTTTAGTTCCTCTTTAATTCAGAATAAAAGTTAATTCTGATTTAAACTGATGAAAAACTACCATGTAAACACTTAACTCCTAATTCTAATTCCTATGTGGAATTAAACTTAATCCTGATGTAAGTGTCTGGTTTATTCCCATTTTAATCCCGATCTATTTAATTCCTCTGTCATGTAAACCTTCGTTCCGCTCTAAGTTAACTCCGGTCGTTCTGAGCATGCTCGTTACCTTGACTACCCGATGACGTTGTTTTACCTCCCGTGTTCGGTGCTCTATCTTTCTTCTCCTTCTCAGCTGCTGCAGAAAGTGAAGTAGTATGCTGGTGTTGAGCTGCTACTTCACATTTATAATAAAAATAAACTGGTTCTTATTATATATTTTTTTATATATTATATATATATTATTATTATATTATATATATATATATAAGTTACGACTGAAAAGACAAGAAGCAGGGAGCCAACTTTGTTTCTGGTATACGTCATACGTCACGTGCTCCCTCTGTCCAATCAGAACCCTTCCCAACCCGCCGCCCTAAAGAGGAATTAAATGAAGGACGTGTTTCATGTAAACTTTCATTTGGCGTTATTATTTTCATATTAACTTGTAGGACAATGCATTGATTATGAATTATTAATTCCAAATTAAAAAACCTCATGTAACTGTAGCCATTGCATGTGTCACATACAGCAAAATTACACCATCTAACCTATAAAGAACTGCAAACATACAAAAACACACACTTATTCCCCTAAACACGCCTTGACCCTAAACATTAAAACAAGCATTTACAAACAATAAAAGCAATAAAACAGACAAATAACATTCATAAATTAATTAAAAAAAAAAAAAAAAAACTGAAGTAGATGGTTGCAAAATGAGGTAAAGTGTGAAATAGCAGATTTTCCACTTCTTGTATATATAAGAAGCTTTTCAATGCAGAGGACAAAAGAAACCGCTTGAGTTGTTAGAAGAAAAGAGGTCTGCACCAGAAGAAGAGAGAGAGAGAAATATAAAGCAGTTGAAGAGATTAAGGTGGGAGAATTAATGTTGCTCTTGTAGAAACACTCTCACTACTGGCTTTTCATATAATTCCTATTGGATTTTTTTAAAAAGCCATTTCATGTCTGTCATCATTTATCTAAGCGTTGGAAAAGAAGCCTGGAGAATAAGCAGTGGTTTGAGCGAGCACTAGCGGAGGGCCGGAGGAGAACAAAGGACCCTCTGCCAATTTGATTATAATATCACACCTATTCAGACAGTTAATGTGGTGTCTCAGATGTCAGGCTGTGCTCTTTCTCTCCCAGTCCCTCTGCTCCTTTCCTCACTTATCCCTCTCAATTTCCCTCCCTCATCCTTTCCTTTCTCCTCGCTTTGTGTCGGGGATCAGCCCTTACTTGAGGGGCTTTGATGAAATCCTTTCCAGGCAGAATGTGGCAGCCTGAAATGTCAGTCCCAGATCAGATGCTGCTGCAACACATGGCCTGTCATATTATTTGGTGCGCTCGACTTCATTAGCTCTTAGCTTTACCAAACACGATCACTCAGTGCAACCACTGCTGGCTTTTCTGGTTTGTTTTACAGCGACACTGGGCGTCGGTACGAAGACTTTAGCTGCGTTTAAATCACACCTAGAATCTCTCATAACCTAAACATGGCAGCAAAAGCGTTCAATTTAGGAACAAAATCCTCTCAAATATCAAAAATGTCTTCAGGCTGCCATAAGCTGGTTTTTCACACATTCTATTCTATTCTATTCTATTCTATTCTATTCTATTCTATTCTATTCTATTCAGTTCTGTTCTATTCTACAGTCATTTAGCAGACACTTTTATCCAGAGACTTACATATGAGTGAGAACAACAGAAGCATGAAATCAAACAGTAGAGGACATGGTAGGAAGGTGCTGGTGGACTGTCCAGTTGGACGCAGGTCCTTCCATGAAGTGCTACAGGCTTTTTGTTTTGTTTACTCCCTTCCCACCCCATAATGTCACCTATGTTATAATACAAAGTATTAATACCATAAAGTTTGTGGGCTAAGTTCTCCAACTTTCCAACAAAAATAGCTATACTAAGTGGTGAAGTTCTCCTTGAAGAGCTGAGTCTTCAGCCTGCTCTTAAAAGTAGACAAGGACTCTGCAGAGCGGACAGAGTTTGGGAGATCATTCCACCATCGTTGCACAACAGAGGAGAAGAGTCTGGCTGGTGATTTAGTCCCACGTTGTGGTGGTAACACGAGGCGTCTTTCACTGGTGGAACGTAGCTGTGGAGAGGGAGTGTAGGCCTGGATTAGGGAGTGAAGGTAGACGGGAGCCGTTTGACTTATTGTTTTGTAAGACAGAAGCAAAGCTTTGAATTTGATGCGTGCTGCCACCGGAAGCCAGTGAAGAACGATTAGCAGCGGAGTGACGTGAGCTTGTTTGGGTTGGTTGAAGACCAGACGCGCTGCGTCATTCTAAATCATCTGCAGAGGTTTAACAGAGCATGCAGGCAGACCTGCCAGTAGGGAACTGCAGTAATCGATGTGTAAGATGACCAGAGCCTGAACCAACAGCTGAGCTGTGTGTTCTGTCAGGTACCTCTGATTCTCTTGATGTTGTAGAGAGCATATCGACAGGTACGGGCAACCGAGGCAACATGGACCTTAAAGGTCAGCTGGTCCTCCACCATGACCCCAAGATTCCAGGCAGCAGGCGTAGGAACAAGTGTGACAGAGTCAAGCTTCACACTTAATTGTGGATGTAAGGAAGGATTGGCTGGACAGACAATGAGCTCTGTCTTGGACAGATTGAGCTGAAGGTGGCGATCCTTCATCCATGCAGAGATATCAGCAAGGCAAGCTGATATTCTCATTGAGACGGTTGTGTCATCCGGAGGAAAGGAGAGGAAAAACTGAGTGTCATCAGCATAACAGTGATAGGAGAAGCCATAAGAGCTTCTAACTGCAGTGAGGAGGTGTATAGTGAGTGTAACATATAAAAGTATGTCTCAATACTTTTTCACATTTTCACGTCATTGGATGTGATGTAGGGGGTCATGTGACCAGGTCATTTCAAGCAAAGATGGCGCTCTGGGGAACGACAAAGGGTGACATAGAAGTGCTTTTACAGATAATGAAACATATAACCGTGACGAATCCGTCACTGCAAGTGGGAAACGCTGAAACAACCTGGTTACCTGGCTATCCGACTACCTGGTGTACGCTGCAATGCTCATAAACTCTTGTCCAGTTACGACCAACACGCTAAAAACGATGAAAACAGCTGCAGATGGCAACTGCAGTTTGTTGAAATCGTTTTTATTTTGTGAAAAACTGTAAAAGAAACAGCTAATTGTGATTTTCTTTCTCGCCTTTAGTCAGTTGATTAACGCTGAGATAATGCAGATGTTTTTCCAGCTGCTGTTGCTTTGTCACTGCTTTGCTCCAAATGTCAGCTGTTTGATGGATGTCAGTGCTTTCTTGAGGAAAACCCTCTGTTTCCCATCAAGCTACTGTGCCATGAGATTTAACTTTTTTAATTTAATGTCTTATGTAATACTTGGATGGGTTTAATTTAGTGACTAAAAGAAACTTGACCATACTGCCAGTAACGCTGTGGTTGTCTTTACATTCCAAGGATATGACGGGGTGATGCCAGCGAGGATACGCTGTTTCCTTTCTCTGAGAAGCCTTAATCTTCCCGCTCCTCGTGGTGCATTTAAAGGACAGACAAATCAGTCATAATGGCTGAAAAGAGAGTCTTTACAGGACAAAGGAGGAGAGAGAGGTACTTAAAAAAGGAACCAAACTGTTTAAGTGCATGTTTATCCAGGCTGCAGCTGATAAACTGTGACAAAAACACAAAAGACCTTAACTGAGATGGTGTGCAGCCGTTAAATTATGGTGCATAATACCCATTATTATGTTATCATGAGCATCCCAGTTTTAAAGAAAAATCTTACTGCCGATCATTTGGGTGTCACAGAGACTCTGTTATTACTTCAATGTTCTTCATGCATTCAGTGCAGATATTCTCATTATCACATAAAGTATAGCCACCAGCGTGTCACATCTATTATGTTTCCACCATCTGGGATTATTTCTGTTTGACTTTCATGTTTGGTCTCATCGGTGGAATCAAATAAAAATTATTGGTTGATGTTTGAAATCGATCACAACACATGCTGAAGGTTAAACTTTGACACATGAAGCAGCTGAAGTAGCAGCGATATTTGCTTCTGTTATTATCCGGGTTGCTTTTCAGTCACTCGTCTGAATGGAAGACAACATCCTACTGAATCTGTCTGGTACAACAGAGACGCAACAAGTCCTGTTTTACTGATAATACTTCAACATTAACAGTAAAGACAGAGGTTATGTTATACCCTTATTGTGCTTTAAGCATACAAATATATTTATTGTCTGAGGCGTTTTTTAGATTCCTTTATTTTCCTGTTTTATCCTGCTAGTGCAGCATCTCTTAAACAGCTAAGCTTAAGTCTGCTTTCCTTTCAGACCATCAAAATTCCAGTTTATTCACAGTTTTATGGATTTTTGGTTTGCCACGACGTTCCTTTCTGACCTTATAATACGTGTTTCCCATTCACTTTGATGGCACAGCGATGAGAAGAGTCTCAAAGCAGAGAAACTTTGCAACTTTTGCTTCTAGGATGCCGCAGATCAGCTTTACATACCTCGCCATGTGCTAGAACTGGATAACATATCAGCTACTTCAAACGTGCAGCTCTGCTGACTCATACAAAAAATGCAAAAGGACATTATCAGTGGAAGAAAGAAAACAATATCAGTGACTTTTATTGGCTGAAGAGGTCTTGGAGAAGAGACAAGATGAAGACAATGCTGGATTAGCCGTAGTTGGGAAGTATATGACTGAGAAAAGCCAAAAGTTTCATATTCAGACTTTACCAGCGATTAAAGCTTTCTTACCTTCAATGTGAGAATGTGTAAATCTTTTACAGATTTGACCTTGCAAACTAGAACATGAAGGATGAATGTAAAGGAAAACTATTTCTGCAGGCAATGACAGCAACAGCATGGCTGCGGAGAAGTTTAATCAAGTGCTTCCAGACAAATCATCAAGAGGCTTAAAAAGAGAGGGTTGACTAAGGGGAGTGTCTCAATCAACACAGTGCCAGCAGAAGTTTTCTGACACCTGAAGGGAAAATTCCCCGTTGCTGTAACTCCAACCTAGAGCGAAAGTGAGCATCTTTCCTGGCCAGGTAGTGCCAGGGAGTTTATAATTGAGTTGAGACTCAGGAAAAGCTCATTAAGATGTTGTCAGTCGCTAGAGGAGGCCACGCTCAATGTGTTTAGACACCGGTGAGACTGCAGCTATCCCAGAGCCTTGCTCCTCTCCAGCTGGAGGGCATAAGTACACGTCTGTGCTCAGGTGTACATGTGTGTTTTTAGAGATGGCATGTGTGCACTCGTGTGTGATTGCGTGCATGAGTTTAATAAACTCACAGGTCCGTGGAGCACCATCTGTCTGTGTTTGATGGTGCAGGAGCCGGTTGTGAGGCACACCCTTGTCACTCACTATGTGTGACAAACAGTTGATAGAAACACCTGTTTATTGTCTTGCACTTTCCACTATCTCTGCTGGAAAAGCTGCTTGCATGCAGATTAGGACAAGAGGCAACTGCAGCTGCTAAAATCTCCACTTCCAGCCTTTTGTATTCATTATATATTTATTGTTCCTCATTTTTCCTTATTGCACATAAATATCTCAGTGAATTATTCATCTGTTTTGCAATTGGAAAGAATGTTTATGAATAGCGTAGTTAAAACAATGAGAGTGGAACGCACACTGTGTCTAACTGCATTGATGTGATGATTAAAATAAGCCTCGAGGTGTTTAGCCCTTGATCTGTCGATCCCCCCACCCCCCGCCTGCCACAAATGAAATTGATTGGAGCAATATCTGTGATGAACAGGCAAACACTACAGATGGCTTCTCATTGACAGTTTCCACTCAGCACATGATATGTGGGCAGCATTGAGTGGTATTGAGTCATCTCCCTGAACAATTTCATCAACAATAATCTGATAGACCATCCATATACTAGTAAATATCGCAGATAAGATGAAGCAAGCGGGATGAAGGGCATGCTGCAGGTGAACTTGTAACCAAAGACTTTTAAATGCATTTATTTTATACGTTTACCAAAACATGCTTCAGATACAGCTCTCCTATGAGCTCAAGGTGCAGACTCTTATACATCCAAGCTAGAACAAAGGTTTTGGAATTAAAGCTCTTTAACATCCAGCTGCCTCCTTTGAAGAGACTGAAACTAATTGGACAGTTAACTCTGAAGCTGCTCCATGAGCTTCGTTGGCTGTTTAAGTCATTATCAGTCAAGCAGGTTAAAAGGTCTAGAGTTTGGCATTCACATTTGGAGGCTGAACCCACAACAAGCAGCCAAAAGAGTTCTGAATGAATATGAAACAGACCATAATGAGACTGGAACCAAAAAAAAAAAAAAAAAAAGAACCATGAAAATCCAAAGTAGAGGACATTTTCTGTTCAACATAGTGGAGGCAGTATGATGGTATGGGCTTAAAGGACTTCTAGCAGCTCTAAATCCGAAACAGTTGGAGGAAATCTGAGGTTACATGGATTTACTTTCTGCTTTAATTCAGCAAAGCTGACTGGACGTCACATCCCAGCACAGATGAACAATGAGCCAAAATATACAGAGAAAGGTGCTTTTAAGGTAAAGTGGACTATTCTGCTATGGTTGAGTCAGTCGTCATGTAAATTTCAAAGGAGGAGCAGAAAGACCCACAAACAGACAACAGAGGACAACTGCAGTAATGGTCAAGCAATAGACCAAGGAGGAGGAAAGCCGTTTGGCGTTCATGGGTTCCAGACTTAAGAGGGAAAGCTGGCATTTGGCGTTAATGGGTTCCGGACGTTCATCAACATAAAATCAATATTTTAGAGCAATGTTTGTTGTCTAGTCACTCATCAGCCGCTGAAATGACAATAATTTGCATAAAAATGTTTGCAGTTTCTAAATACTTCATAGGATATTTTTGTTCATCCCATTAAATTACACTGGAAAGATTCGGTTACATCCCTGTTTTAAGCCCAATGTGGTGCCATGCGGAGACCAAATGATGAAAATCCTTTAAATATTTCTGAGTCTACCTGTGAATGTAAGTGCAACCCATGAAGATTTACACTTGCTCTGTTGGAGAGCAGCATGATGATGCCGTTTCATTGCAGCTTCATCCTTTCATCCAACCAATGCTGTAAAATAACACAATTCTCATGATGAATTCCTGCAGTTATCTCCATCATAAAGAGATTTCTTGATGGTTTGTTTTGTTCTTTTAGTCTGTATGCAGTTCATTTTCATTCAGACTAGAAAATAGCAGTTTTTTGTGTCATACGTGTGAATTCCAGCAGGTTTTATTGGTTTGTACCAGCAGACCATGAGAGGACAGGGTGCATCTGAAATGCAGTAGAAACCTCTTAGAGCATTTACAGTGAAATAGATGGATGAAGTTTAGTTTCCATGTGACAGTCAACACCCCCAGCTGGGTAAAGTAATTTCGGCACTTAGGTAAATATTAGCTTTACCCTCACACACACAATAATTCCCATGTTATTTATACACCAGACTCAACGTTTCTCTTCGGGCTGAATAAATTATTATTGCTGCTATGATCCATATGTATCCCAGCATCTTGCTCAGTGTTGAAGCTATATTTCAGATTCCAGATGCAGGCAGAGCAGAGAATGAATTTAATATCCAAGTTTGCTGTTTGCTCTCCAGTTTTCGAAACGCTGTCGTGTAATGAGAAAAAAAGAAAAACCTCAACTTGCTTTCAGTGTTTCCCAAACGGAGCAATTTACTTGTTTTCCATCCTCAGACTCCTTCACCTCGACTCATTTCTGTTGACAATACGAAGCAAAACATTTCTGTTTGAGCAGTTATCATGCAGCCTGTTGGAAGGACATAAACAAAGCGAGCTACAGGATGGAAGGTTTTTTAAAGCGATATGTGCATCTGCTCTGTGCTTATCAACACAATGAATGTGTCTACAACTGAACTGCACCTTCTGTGAACGTACCGAGCTCCATCACATCCACCCCCCTATCCATCCCAACATCAGCAGAAGCAACATCCACTGCTCTGTTCTTGCATTGCTCCAGCCTGAACACACCTCCAGCTGATGTAAAATAAATGTCAGGCTTGCAGGGTAGCTGTGAAAACATCATCATCTCTGGATATCATTCCAGACTTTTTGTTTATTGTAGAGAAAAGGTACAAATTATCTTGCAGAAACTCTTATTATTAAATATCGTGTACTTTCTCACACTCCTAATTTAGCTGCATGTTGGAGTCCAGATTGGAAAATACCAAACTTGCATGACTCCTAATCACAATTAATAACAAGAATTCTCCATTCACAAAGCAGCAGATGTGATTTTGAAGAGAAAAAGGCAAAATGAGATAAAACAAAAAAGAGCAATATTATATCCCAAACACACAATGTGGGTTCTGCTCATTCAGATTGGATGCATACATGTGTTCCTTTCAACTGGTAGCAGCAAGGGTAGTTTCGGGGGAGGTGGATTTATTTATATTTTGCAAAGTATGCTAGTTGGAATCATAAAAAATCCACTTCTAGCTGTGTTTCCTTTACTCTTAATTGTACAAAACCTAAATATCACAATAAAAAAAACTGCTCATAAAAATGTCTCAAATACAGCGAAGAAGCTCAACACTCTCATGAGGTGGTTTTTCTGTGTTGACATAGAATCATATTGAAATGAATTATATTGTCATGGAAACATTTTTTTGGCATAAACTGGATGTGACATGGGGGTCATGTGACCAGTTCGTCACAAGTTCTCCTGATGAGGTCACCAGCGACGGCATCAGCTGAAATGTCTACGAAATGAAAATGCTTCGTATCTTCATCTTCCTTAAAGTGGAGTCTCTGAGACCAGATTTTACCTGCGTTTCATGCTAAACGATTCAAATCTCGAGCGTATTTAGTCGTTTTGATTTAGTGAAAACAGCTGACGTTGCCATCACGCTGGGTTTAAAAGGTACTTTGGTTCTCTAGAGACCTGAATCATCACAAAGTTCTGTTGTGTTCAAATAATCACATCTTTCCTGAGATATCTCCAGATTTCCAGGCATTAGGAAGTTTACAAAACACACTTTTAGAATCTGTAAATAACTCAAAATTCCCCCCAGGAGACATTTCCGCGGTTTATTCTTCACTGGAATCAAATCTAAATGTGACACAACAGGGTTGATATGAGTTATAGGAGTGAACGGATAAAACTCCAAACTGAGCTGCATTCAGTTTGGAGCATCTTCTTTTGTTTTTTTAATGTCCCACATGTTTGCAAAAAAAAAACAAGAAAAAGAAGGAAAGTAGATGTGGAGGTTTTGAAAGCACAACAACACTGCCAAACATAACTACAGATTCTATTGATGGGTTTATTGATACATTTCTCCCTTCAGCAGTGAGGATGATGTGAAACGGAGTTTGTTTAGGACAGAGGATTTGCTTCTTGCTCACACTTCCAGATTTTAATGTCATTTTTTCCCACTTGTTTTGTCTTCTGGAAAGAAGTTTGACAGTTTGATCTCGGTGTTTCAGTGGAAAAGAGGAGACCAGGTTGAGTCCACACTGAGGCTACTAACGGAAGCTTTAACATCTTCTCGATGTTTGAAAAACTTCAGGGTTTTTTTTTTTTGGCATTAATGCTGAAGATAATTATGATTCTTTCAGTTTCCAACAGAGTTCCACCGTCTGAGAAAGTCCTGAACCCTAAAAACATGACAGGCACAAACGTTAACATGACGTCTGTGCCCCGCGGTCGCACACAGCAGGTATGACGATCTCATGATGGACAAACTGGGACCACTGTGTGGTTACAGGTTGATCCAGTCAGACTGAGGTCAGACAGTCGCGTCTGAAGGAGCTGCTGGGACAATTAAGCTTTCAAGCTTTTTGAAAGAGTTTTATTCATTTAAGACATTTCGATAATTGTGCTTTTTGTGTGTCTTTCCTTTAATCACCCATGTAGATAATAATTATATAATTATTCTGCCATGATGTCAAAGAAAAGCAAAAAGGAAAATGACTCATTTTAATGGAAGAAAAGACTTTACAGGCTGCTTTTTCTCCACGTCTTTATTAGTTGGACTTGTATATTTATATATTTTTATTCTATTTTACAGAGACTGCCGACCACAACGTATGAGTTAGAGATCGTTGCTAAGGACATGGCAGGAAGTGAAGTGGGTCTAACCGGAACGGCAACGGCAACCATTACCATCACAGACAAGAACGACCATGCCCCGGAGTTCACACATCCCCTGGTGAGAAACATTCCTCTTATCTCAGCTTCCTCTGAATCCTGTCTTCCTCTTAATTTACCCGTCGCTCACATGCAGCGGCCGTAGACGTGATGAGGGACGAGTGTGTTTGTTTAAAGGTCGGAGTCAGTCAGGGATAACAGCTATGCTGTGAGGACTTGGGACCCATCAACAAAAACAAACAGCAGGTTTGTCCCAGTTTGGAGAGATAGTTTTAACTGGTTCCATGATGGTCAGGGATCAGGAACTCTTTGTTAGGATTTGCAGTTTGTTGTTAATTAAACTCAAATGTTACTCAGATTGAACTTTTCCTTCATTGTGTTTTCATCTATTTTAATGTCATGTTATTTTATGAGACGTGGAAGAAACAGACCATAAAACAGATCTAAAAAAAAAAATAGTTTGATTTTATGAAACCGAAGCTGAAGATCAATCGGCAGAAGAAATGTGACAGCCTGTCTCACCGGAGGATTTTTTTTAACAATATACACAAACACATAAAGATAAGAAATATGATCTGAGTTTCACAGTGATACATAACAAAAAATACATCATACTGTGAATTAATGTAGCCTGAATCCCAAAGCAGAATCATTTCAGAGGTCAGCAGATCATCGTAAAAGCCTACAGCCTACATTTATCCAATAAAATACAGATTTTTATTCCTGCTTTTAAAATGAACATGTTAAAGTTTTGTTCAGCCTTCTTGTGAGACATCTGATCGGGTTTCTGGTACAGGTTTACACTGATTCTCATGGTGAATAAAATCAAATCAAACTTTATTCATAAAGCAATTTTCCTGCCGAGGCAACACAAAAAGGCTTTATATGATTACAAACCATTTTGATTACAAACATAAATAACAAACACAACAAAGTGAACACTGTAGGAATGTAAATATCATCATCATCATCATCACCTCCCACATGCAGTCTCACATACATGCATGTTTTAGAGCTGATTGTAGGGTCTTACTGCTGACTTTTAAAGCCCTTCATGGCCGTTTACCTCCAGTTGATCAGAACATTACATCATGAGTCTGTCAGCAGCCGGAGACCCTCCGGTGAAGAGTTTTTCAGTCATCTCAGAGGTGACGGAGCATTTACGGTCAGAACCCTGAAACTGCCTGAGGAGAGCAGGTCAGGGGTCACTTTCCTCGTTCCAAAGCTTACTTTTATCTGAGAGCAGCATTTTATCATCGTTGTTGTTTTTTTATGTTGTGTTGATGTGTTTTAATCCTGCTGGTGTTTCTGTCAGTGACCTGTTTACATCTGCGTGACCTGCATCATGAAGACATCCTCCTGATGACATCCGTCCTTGTTTGCACAAAGGGACACCGGCTGGTGGATTCAGGCACACGCAGAAAGCTTTCAGCAGAAATGTCAGAAGTGATGAAAACATGGTGGTTTGGTCAGACGGCGAACCAGATGAATAACAAGCTAACCTGTGGAACATGTCAGGAATAACGTGACCAAGTTTTCCCGTCCCTTCTTTTCGCGAGGTCAGCTGGAGGAAGACCCCACCTGCACCTTGAGGTGCACGTGGAGCCCAGAGTTGTGTGTTTCTTAATGGAAATGCCTGCAGCTGTTGTCGAGCGTTGAGACGCATGGCACTTTGCCCCGCCCGGCTCTCCCTCGCAGCCCTCCCATGATGCATGGAAGTGTCAGGGGAGCTTGTAAGGAGCGCAGCTCGGATGTGAAATGTTACAGCTCAGAGGGCTCGGTGGGGACCATGTCCGTGTCCCCGTTAATGTCCCCATCTCTCAGTGAGAACACATCCGTTTAAGTTGGTGGAGAAATGGAGCTTTTATAAAACAAGTGTCTGAAGACGTGTTTGAAGGCGTTGAGCTGCTGGATAAATCCTCTCCCAGAGCATCTCCGACATGCTCATGAATCCTCTCTGACCTCTCAGGTGACCGCCGTTAGGTTTGTGTCAGGCTTCCTCCATATGACTTATTCAGCTGAATATTCCAGGACTTCTTTAAAATTTCACTTATTTGAAGAAATTTTCGACGATGATGTAGCCGACCAATAACCTTATCCTGGAATGGGCCCTGAGCTCTCTGAATACATAAGTTGGATGTGTATAATAATGTAGTGAAAACCCTGATTCTGATCACTAGGTAGTATGTTCTAAGCAGTTCAGTCTTTATACCTCAGAATCACTCTCAGAAAAATAATAAGCAAGCAACACACATATGAACTTATTCATTTATTATTCACAGTGTCACTTTTCAGTGTCCGTTCAAAATAAAATGCACTAATAAATAAACTGAGTCAAGTGGGCCCACTCACCAAACACACCTATTCAAGCCGACATCTGATTATTTAAACAAAAATTCTATTCAGCTTTATTTGTATAGCGCCACTTCACAACAATGTTGTCTCAGGACACTTTACATACACATCATTTCAAGCCAGTTCATACATATCCTATAATAGAAACCAACTGATTGCATCGAGTCATGACTTGGATCCAATCCCCCATCCTGAGCTGCACGCGGCGACAGTGGGAAGGAAAAAACTCCCCTTTAACAGGAAGAAACCCTCCGGCAGAACCCGGCTCAGAGAGGGCAGCCATCTGCCTCGGCTGGTTGGGGTGGAGACGACAGGAGCAAAGGTGCAGGCCTGAAGCGCAGCTCGGGAGCAGTGCAGCCCAAAACTTTATCTGGTTGAAAATAAAATAAATTCGGTGCCTATAGGTTTTGAAGAAACTTTTGCAGCTTGTAATGGAGAAGAAACAGGGAATAAATGATGCTGGGTTCCTCTGACCTCCAGATCACAGAAGAAGCAATTCGGTGAAGACGGTCCAAAGCGCGGCTTTCCCCAAGCAGAACCTGTTCTCCAAACGTTGTCTTGTTTCTGGTCGCGCTGACAGCTGCTGGATTTCCCAAGCGTCCAGTTCGGAAGCGTCGAATAAGGCCGGATGAAAGCTGGGTTAGCTTCTGGCAGCTAATGATTCCCCACGGTTAACAACGATACTAACTTTGGTGGAAGTCTGATCAGCTGTCCAGACATATATTTCCAGTGCCACGCTGATGACTAACGAGGAAAAGTCAAGTCGGGAGCAGTGCAGCCCAAAGCTGCAACAACTTGCACAAAACTTCCAGGTTTTGTCCTGAAAAACGTCCGCTTCATCTCTGCACTTTTTTCGTCTTCTTTCCCTCTCGTTAAAGTAAAAACAAATACATTCAAAATCTTGAATTTAAATTCCCTTTTTAAATAATTTAATATGTTTACTGTTTTTAATCATGTAAGCATGACAATTTAAATACTTTTAAACCAATGTTTTTAACGCCTCACTGTTTTTTTTTTTAAACAACAAACTATGAAATTTATCGTGAAACAGCTCAGAACTTTGTGCCTGGTTACCGCCACCTTCCTGCAGACGAGATGCAAGCTTTAAAAACGTGTCTTCCAGTTTGTGGACAGGAGTCCAGCAGAGAAAGAGGCAACGTGGAGGATAAACAGCTAGTAAAACATCTAACCAGTTTATGCTGAAAGATAAAAAAAAAAAGAAAGATGGAAAATGTGAGTTTTCTGTGGACATCTTCCACACTGTTATTCATTCGTTGTGATACGAGTTAACATTATCCCTGCATAGAGCTGGTATTTCCCTCAGATTTACCTACAGCAGCTCGACTCACAGCTATTCATAGCCTGCACTCAGCTCTTCAGATCCCCCAGCAGGGAGGCTCTTCCTCTCCTGCTTCCTAATTCAGCTTTCAATATTATTCTTCCAGTAACGTTTTTAAAACGAGTGAACCCTTTTTATTTGCAGCATAACGTTGAGTGTCAGAAGAAGCTTTAGTTTATCGGAAGTAGCTGGAGAAGCAGAAGAAAAGACTTCCAAATCAATAGTAGTTTTTATCTTTAAAGGTTAAATTTTGGGTTAAAAAGTTAAGTTAAAATGATTTTTACAGATTAGTGTTTATTTTATTGCATTTTGAAGGTACAGATAAGTATTTCATTTGAATTTTAGTTGCATTTTTGTCTCATAAATGTCTAAAAACTGTTAAATCGACTATTATCAGGAATATTTTATGAGTTTTGACCTTTTAACTAAACATAAATGTCTCATTGGCTGCAATAATTCCATTTTTATGAATAATTCACTAACCTCCATGTGGACACGTCTGTCTTTGCTTTCTGACATGAGCAAAGATCCTGGTGGAAGGTCTGGACCAGATTATCTGACTATCCGCAACACTACATCCAACTGGACCGGTTTCTTTATTTCAAGTTTTCCGTTACGATGAAATAGTTTTAAGAAACGGGTGCATCCACACACGGAAAACCCTGTCATGTATATGCCAAGCCTGTAGATGGCGCTGCTGCAGATATACGCAGACTGAGCCCGGAGCATGCGGTGTGGATGGTGTAAGCTACAGCGAGCTTCTCCGGGCTGAATGCAGCTCTTATCCACCACGGTTACTTATCACGCTGCAGAATAAAAGTTAGTTAGTTAATCCATTTAAATTAGATGAAACCGACAAAAAGCCGAAAAATATGCGACTGATGATGCTTTTATTCATCACAAGCAAAGTAAATACATAAAAACCAATGAAGAAACACGTACACTATATGAAAATGACTTTTTTTTTTTTTTTTTTACTAAATACAAACTTGTCTTGTGCTTAATTGTTAGAAAATAAGGTGAAAATATGAAGAAACTAAAAGCTGAAGCAAAGTGAAATAGTTTCTTCTGACCGACTGAAGGAATGATTGATCCATATTCTGCCTTCACAGTGATGAAGAAGGACTTTGTTACATCTTCCTGACCTGATTCATTTTCACTGGAACAATTAAATCTCATTTTCATGTGGTAAAATAATAAACCTGTAGAGTTCTGCTACTCTGAGTTCTGGGTGTGATTTCCCGACACACTCAGCTTGGAGAAATTCTCCGTATTTCACACAGGTTGATCCGAAACGGAGGCAGACGCTGACCGACACCTTTTGCCCTTCACGTCTCCCGCCGGCTCGTCTTATTTCATTCTTCCCCGGCCACCAATATCCTGATCTGCTCTTCGTTCTCCTCCTCCTCGCCTGCACAGCTCATCTCATCTCCACTCCTCCCTGGCTCTGTTAATTCTGCTCCATGTCTGACTGGGTTTATATCCTATCCCCCCCCCCCCCCCCCCCGCTCCTCATAACAAGACCATGATGGACCTTATCGCTGCTGTCACTCAAAGTCCCTGGCAGCTCCTCACTCGCTCTGCCCTCTCTCTCTTTTCCTGTCTTTCTGTCTGCGTTTCTTCCTCTGCTGTCTCCTCCGTGATGACCAGGAGAATATGCCGACCTGCAATCTGTGCTGCAGATAAAGACGTTGGCGCTGATGGCGGCTGCAGCGGGGCCCCGTCGGCGCCGGTCTGTCCTGAGGGATGGCTAACGGGTGTCATGGATTACTTTGGCTTTGCATGATTGCTTCTCTTGTTCCAACATGCACACGGCGGCGCGGCTGGCCAGCTGAAGGGGTAATTGGAGAGGATTTGTGTGGTGGATGTCAGGTTAGAGGCGTGTTATGAAGGACAGTGGAACACGCGTGTGTGCATGGTCGCAGGTTTTCTTCGACACGGACAAATGCTGAAATGTGTCAGGAAGAAGTTAGATGTTCTGATACGGAGCCTGCCCTTGAAAGTCTCATAGTTTGGATGTTTTTCTGCTTTCAGTTTCACTCTGAATTAATTTCACTTGTTAGATTATGTTTCATATTAACCACATTCACGCGTATGTTCACTTTTATTTCATTTTCTCAGCTATTCATCATCCATAATCTGATAAATGTACAAATCACAGGTGGTGATGAGGAGCTTTTCCAGCTCATTTTCACCTTTTCACACCGCTGTTTCTCCATACATAAAACATCCAGACAAACTCGAGCACAAGTTGATTTTCTTTCTTTTTCTTCTCCCACAAATTTATCAGCAATGTCTTCAAACATGCCGAGTGTTTGCAGCAAATCATCTCACACTAGATGTGCTTTAGTAGATGGTAAAAACGGTATCAAATCATTGCTGGTCTTGATGTAATGTTTACCTCATTGGATCCTGGAAACTCCTGATTGTGTGCTGTTCCTGAATGCAGCATGCAGACATAGATGGTCGTCATGATGCGTACAGCACGCTGTAAAAATAACATGTAAGATGTATTCAGGGGCAATAACTAACTCTTCACACTCATTTCAAATAAAAGCTCATTTCCACCAGCATGTTGGCACCAACAGCTAAACACTGCTGTGGACTGCTTCCCACTGGGTGCTGCTGTGGACTGCTTCCCACTGGGTACGGCTGTGGACTGCTTCCCACTGGGTGCGGCTGTGGACTGATTCCCACTGGGTGCTGCTGTGGACTGCTTCCCACTGGGTGCTGCTGTGGACTGCTTCCCACTGGGTGCTGCTGTGGACTGCTTCCCACTGGGTGCGGCTGTGGACTGCTTCCCACTGGGTGCGGCTGTGGACTGCTTCCCACTGGGTGCGGCTGTGGACTGCTTCCCACTGGGTGCTGCTGTGGACTGCTTCCCACTGGGTGCGGCTGTGGACTGCTTCCCACTGGGTGCGGCTGTGGACTGCTTCCCACTGGGTGCTGCTGTGGACTGCTTCCCACTGGGTGCGGCTGTGGACTGCTTCCCACTGGGTGCTGCTGTGGACTGCTTCCCACTGGGTGCTGCTGTGGACTGCTTCCCACTGGGTGCTGCTGTGGACTGCTTCCCACTGGGTGCTGCTGTGGACTGCTTCCCACTGGGTGCTGCTGTGGACTGCTTCCCACTGGGTGCTGCTGTGGACTGCTTCCCATTGGGTGCTGCTGTGGACTGCTTCCCACTGGGTGCTGCTGTGGACTGCTTCCCACTGGGTGCTGCTGTGGACTGCTTCCCACTGGGTGCTGCTGTGGACTGCTTCCCACTGGGTGCTGCTGTGGACTGCTTCCCACTGGGTGCTGCTGTGGACTGCTTCCCACTGGGTGCTGCTGTGGACTGCTTCCCATTGGGTGCGGCTGTGGACTGCTTCCCACTGGGTGCTGCTGTGGACTGCTTCCCATTGGGTGCGGCTGTGGACTGCTTCCCACTGGGTGCTGCTGTGGACTGCTTCCCACTGGGTGCGGCTGTGGACTGCTTCCCACTGGGTGCGGCTGTGGACTGCTTCCCACTGGGTGCTGCTGTGGACTGCTTCCCACTGGGTGCGGCTGTGGACTGCTTCCCACTGGGTGCGGCTGTGGACTGCTTCCCACTGGGTGCGGCTGTGGACTGCTTCCCACTGGGTGCGGCTGTGGACTGCTTCCCACTGGGTGCTGCTGTGGACTGCTTCCCACTGGGTGCGGCTGTGGACTGCTTCCCACTGGGTGCGGCTGTGGACTGCTTCCCACTGGGTGCGGCTGTGGACTGCTTCCCACTGGGTGCGGCTGTGGACTGCTTCCCACTGGGTGCTGCTGTGGACTGCTTCCCACTGGGTGCGGCTGTGGACTGCTTCCCACTGGGTGCGGCTGTGGACTGCTTCCCACTGGGTGCTGCTGTGGACTGCTTCCCACTGGGTACGGCTGTGGACTGCTTCCCACTGGGTACGGCTGTGGACTGCTTCCCACTGGGTGCGGCTGTGGACTGCTTCCCATTGGGTGCGGCTGTGGACTGCTTCCCACTGGGTGCTGCTGTGGACTGCTTCCCACTGGGTGCGGCTGTGGACTGCTTCCCACTGGGTGCGGCTGTGGACTGCTTCCCACTGGGTGCGGCTGTGGACTGCTTCCCATTGGGTGCGGCTGTGGACTGCTTCCCACTGGGTGCTGCTGTGGACTGCTTCCCATTGGGTGCGGCTGTGGACTGCTTCCCACTGGGTGCGGCTGTGGACTGCTTCCCACTGGGTGCTGCTGTGGACTGCTTCCCACTGGGTGCTGCTGTGGACTGCTTCCCACTGGGTGCGGCTGTGGACTGCTTCCCACTGGGTGCGGCTGTGGATTTTCCCACTGGGTGCTGCTGTGGACTGCTTCCCACTCGGTGCGGCTGTGGACTGCTTCCCACTGGGTGCGGCTGTGGACTGCTTCCCACTGGGTGCTGCTGTGGATGTTCCCACTGGGTGCTGCTGTGGACTGCTTCCCACTGGGTGCGGCTGTGGACTGCTTCCCACTGGGTGCTGCTGTGGACTGCTTCCCACTGGGTGCGGCTGTGGACTGCTTCCCACTGGGTGCGGCTGTGGATTTTCCCACTGGGTGCTGCTGTGGACTGCTTCCCATTGGGTACGGCTGTGGACTGCTTCCCACTCGGTGCGGCTGTGGACTGCTTCCCACTGGGTGCTGCTGTGGACTGCTTCCCATTGGGTACGGCTGTGGACTGCTTCCCACTGGGTGCTGCTGTGGACTGCTTCCCACTGGGTGCTGCTGTGGATGTTCCCACTGGGTGCTGCTGTGGATGTTCCCACTCGGTGCGGCTGTGGACTGCTTCCCACTGGGTGCTGCTGTGGACTGCTTCCCACTGGGTGCTGCTGTGGATGTTCCCACTGGGTGCTGCTGTGGATGTTCCCAGCCAGCCAGAAGCATCTCAGAAGCTAAACATACGTGTAGCATCACGGTTCCAGAAGGCGTCTAGTTCAGCAGATCGAACCCGGCAGGAAATCAGACACAGGAGCAGCATAAAGCATCTGAAATATGCCAAAATAAAAGCCCCAAGAAGATTTCTAATCACAAGGCTGTCGGGTCTCAGCTGGTTAGAAGTCGGTCAACATTTGTCTGGCATCCTGTCTTTTTTCTGAGCTCTGTCCAACCAGAAAAAGTCAGCTGGATGTCAGTTCTTATCTGAGATCTTTCTCTGTCACTTCCTTCAACAATGTCCTCTTCATCTGCTAAAAGAGCCACGTTCAGGATGGCCAGTGTGATCCAGATGGCAACGTGCAAAGCAGAGTACTCTAACGGTGTGTTCAGACCAAAAGCGTTTGGAGCGTCAAGAGCGGCAGGTTTCCATGTAAAGTCTATGTGGAGGCGCGGCAAGGGGGCGTCAAGCTTTCTCGCATCGCGTTTTGAGTGTCAGTGTTCAGCGGAGAAGGAGCCGATGCATGCATGCATGCAGCTCACTTGCGGCTCGTGAAGCAGCCGCCAGCTTTCTGAAAATGCTCACAACAGTTAGTCTGCGATTTTCTTTTACAGAAGTTAAAAAGCAGAACAGAAAAGATGCAGCAGGGTGCTGATTCCACTGTTCCCAGTTGTACAGCAGCCGCTTCAGCAGGAAGTTTGGAGAAATAAAGAGGATCTTTTCCAAGGATTCATCCTCAGACTTTCTGCGTCAGGCTGGCGGGGGTCGTGCCGCTTGTTTCTTCAGACCATCGACACCACGTCTGCAGCTTCATGCTTATTTTTATCGTTTGATTACGTTTATTTTGCTTCTTATTATACGTTTTAATAACAACTATGATAGTTTTCCTGTTTAATCAAATTTCTGTTATTTGGATGCAGCCTGAACAGAAGCTGCTGGGTTTAATAAAGACGGAGAATCTGCAGGTACGATGCCTGTATGCAGGATTAAAGCAAAGGGCAAAGGAAGTTTCACAGGGAAACAAGTCATTTCATACATCACCGTGTCTCGTTTCAGACTTTCTATTGGCATCTTTCAAAATAAAAGGTTCTTAAAATGTCTGATTCCTGTTTAACTCTAAACTTGACTTTTTGTTTAAGTCGGATCACTCCGTTCATGTTTGGATCTGCCTGCTGGCGGCGACCCGACAACCAACCTGATGGTTTTAACTCCCGAACAAACTGCTTGCTGGCATCTTAAACAGTCAAAGTACGTAGTTATCTCGTTTCCAGCGTGGCTGCGCTCACACAGCAGGTCTTTTAGCTCAAATCGTGTTTTACGTGGTCGTAAACATCATCCTGACGTGTGTGTGGCCCTGAAGTGACAGAAAACACAACATAGAGGCTGTGAATAAAGATCCTTCATGTGCGTTCATTCATCCATATGTGCACAACAAAGTGACAAACTTTTGCCCAGTTGATGAATGAAGAATAGGAGATGAAGAAAAAGGAGAGTTAAAGGTCATATATTATGAAAAATAAACTTTCTAAAGGTTTTCTATATGTGTCTCCACATTCTGTCTGAGGCCCAGAAAGGAGGAAATTCTGTCTCCTCACTTTTTTACTCCACCTTAAAGCCAACGTCATCTCAACGGGTGAGTCGGACATCTTTCCCTTTGTGACCTCATGAAGGTAAATAACCCCCACCCCCACCTCGGTACCACTAGCTGGGTCTGAGCTCTAACATCACCAAGCGGGCAACAGCGAAAGCTGCATCCTCCACATGAGGGTTGTGGACAGACATGAACACCACAAACAGCCAGTTCTCAGTAGGAACGGCTGAAGTAAAACACTCTGTAGGACGTGCAGAGAAACTGTTGTAAAAATGTAAAATACGGGACCTCTACATGTTATTGTGCAGAAGTGGCTTTCAGGTCTGTGCAGGGTGAAGTTCTGCACAGAATGACGTGAAGCTGCGTGAAGCTGCATGAAGCTGCATGAGGAGCAGTAGAACAGACAGCTGAGCGGACCCAGTAGTCCTGCCTGTAACAAGAAACCCTGTTAAAGTCAGACGAGAGATATAGAGTTTAAAACTTAACAAAAATATTTCTTCTCCATCTACTCTGACTGCATATGAACTGGGAACACAACAATAAACTTAGTAAACTCGTTTTCACACATTCACTCTTTTAAAGAAACTTTTAGAAAGCAACTTATTATCAAACAGGCTTAACTTCGTCCGCGGCACCCGGAAGCAGACTGAGGGAGGAAGTGCTGTTCACGCGATGACATCACGAGTGTAAATTAAAACCACGGTATTCCCAAATAATAAATAAATGGTAAATATACTAAAACAAAATACAGAATAAAAATTAAACTCATAAAAAAAAAAAAAAGAAGTGAAGGATTTTTGGTGGATTGCGTTACATTATTCCACGTTCCATACACACACTGCAGTCCTGCACAAGTCCAGTTTTACCAACCTGTCCGAACTCGTTAGGAGGATCCCGAACCCGACACGTTATCCGCTGATACGTCCCGGTGAGTCTGCATGTTCTCCCCGTGTATGCGTGGGTTCTCTCTGGGTTCTCCGGCTTCCTCCCACCGTCCAAAGACATGCATGTTGGGTTGATTGGTTACTCTAAAATGCCCCTAGGAATGAGTGTGAGTGGTTGTTTGTCTCTCTGTGTGTCCCTGTGATGGACTGGCGAGCTGTCCAGGGTGTACCCTGCCTGTCGCCCAAAGCCGGCTGGGATAGGCTCCAGCTTCCCCGCCACCCTGAGTTGGATTAAGCAGTTAGGAAAATGAAATTTAAAAAAAAAAAAACATCCCAGTGACATCTGGACCCGACCTGTTGATGTAAAACCCGACTCGCCTCGCAGCATTTCTTTTCTTCACCTGTGTGTTATTTTTATTTACAGTAAGAAAGGAGAAAACAGGACGGTTCATGTTTGTCTCGTTTCTGTGACGTGAAAGTCGGATGAGACGCAGCCTGACCGCTCAGAACCGGTCGACTCCTCGCAGATCGGAAACATATCTGAATTAAGACCACATGTAGAAGCTGGGTCAGATTTTACTAAATCGTATCTGTTCCATCCAGTCTGTGGTTAAAACATCCCATATGAGTCCCGTAGGGGTAAAAATAGCCGCCGGTAATGAGCTGCAGTGTGAACGGACCCTGTGGAAATCTTAAATATGTTAACGGTGCAACAGTGTTTTGTATTTCTGTTTTTATTGTCCTTCAGACCAGAAGTCAACAGATTTAACTTTCTGCTTTTGGTGAAAGTCTGTAGTGAGAAAGACTTCCAACGGCCGGGTTGCAGTCTGGGGAAAATGCTCTGCGGAGGTTTAATGTGATGGGCTGCTGTGATGTGTTCCCTGTCAGAGACAATCTTTGGGGCAGCGGGGACGTTTCACAAAGTACTGTCCATTAGGACAAATGAACAGCTGCTCGGTTGTTGTAGCGCTGCCTGTCAGAGCAGCCGCGACTGCCATCTGTATTCATAACGTATTGTGACAGACATGCAGGAATAAAATAAGCTGATCTCTGTCCATTTCTGTCTGAGTGTGCCGTGTGTAAAACTCTGGCTACCATATGGGAATTTGCCTGAGTGTGATTGCATGTGTGTGGGGAGGGAGAACGAGAGTTTCCGTCAAGGACAGGATTCTTATTTTAGTCCTGAATTCTGCAGAAGGACGGGGAGAAGAAGCGTCTGGATTACTGTTTTAGAGACACAGACGAATTAAAATCAAGTTAAAAGTTTCTCCAGGAGTGTTAATGAGCCAGACACATTTACTGTTCCTGACAGCTGTACACCCTTCCAAGGCTTTGCTTCTCTTTCTCCGGCTTTTTGCCAGAAGATAAGACTTCCCTTGACCCTCCATCTGCTGGAGAAAAGCGACGCTAAATGTTCTTGAAGGTTTTCTGGGATTAAACTGTGTTTTCATAAATCAGCCAGATGTTTGGATTTGGCCTTCACATGTTTTCAGCTGTTTTTAAGTCTGCTTGAAATGAAGAGGAAAGTTCTTCTTTCCCAATGTTTGTACAGCCTTATGGGAAAAATATAACATTATATTAGAATATAGGTGATATTTAGTCATCGGAGGTGTGTGCACAGTGAAGAGCTCGTCCCGGTTAGTTAGGCAAAGCCGAGCTCCTCAGCGCAGATATAAACGGTGGTCTCGTCGACCAACCGGAAAAGGAGACGGATGGAAATTGTTCAGTATTCCGAGGGGATCCCAGTCCATTTGCCAGGAACAGAAGATGCTTGTGGATCCAGACCAGTAAAGCACCAACTGGGGTCCCGCGGGTCCTAAAGGCAACGAGTCTCTGACGTCCCCACTTCATGTGTCAGAATGTAAAACTGGGATCCTGAGGAAGAAGACTTCCTCTCCTGGAACAACATTCTCACACACAGTTTGTTGTTTGCAGATGCTGCGCGACATATTTACACCAGGCTGAAATAATACCGTTGTGATGTCGTCAAGTCTCCGCGTAGTCAGGCAGGGATCCCAGATCCTGGTCCGCGAGGGCCGGCGTCCTGCAGCTTGTCTAGGTGTTCCTGCTGCAACATTCTCAGACTCAGATAAGCTCTGCATGTGTCTGCTGAACACACATTGATTGGAATCATGTGCGTTGCAGTGGGGACGCTTGGAAAACCTGCGGGACACCGGCCCTTCAGGACCAGGACCAGGATCCCGGGTCTACAGCCCAACAGATCATCCCTTTCTTTTACAGACAAACGTTAAAGTAGAAGAAGTTCGACTATCAGCTGAAAAAGCTTTTATCAGCTTTTTTTTCTGGGCGTGGCTGACACTAGGTTGGTCACGCCCCCCGCTCACACTGGACCACGCCCCCCTGCTCTCTGTTGGGGGGCGTGGTCCTTCGGTCGGTCCTTCAGGTTTTTACGTTTCCGCATATGAGTGAGGTGTGTTGGAGCGGGGATACTTTAAAAACCTGCAGGACGATGGCCCCTCCAGGACATATTTTTGACACCCTGGTATAAAGGCTCCTTCAGCCCAGGTTAAGGTGTCTCTGGCTCCCTTCCTCCATCTTGTATGTCTCCGATAAGAGCGTGGTCTCGTCCGTGACGTTGTTACTGCAATGATCCAAGATGGCCGACTGGAATCGTTCCCGCTGTTTCTGTCTCACATTCTTCCAGATGTTCCTTCTTTCTGATGTGAAATGACCTCCGTTTGTCCCGCCTGCTGCAGGTTATATTACCTGCTATCTGACGTGTGATGCCGCATGTTCTCTTCTGTCGCCTCCTTCTGATGGACACCAACTGTTTCCTGTGCCGTTATGAAGCTGGCCTGTTCATAAAGTGTTGATTGTTTGTCCGATACGTGATGTTCGGATGTCCAGAGTAAATATTGATCAGTGTGTGGAAGTTTCCTGTATATTATGTCGCGGGTCGAGGCCGACCTGCCGGATCTGAACGGATCCAAACATCACAGCTGCCAGCTGAAAGAAACTGCAGTTAAAACACGTCAGATAAAATACTTTAACCTTTGCTTTAAAGAAGAAACCGTTAATATCGTCAGAAGAAAGACACAACAGAGCTTCCTGATCTGGTGGAGTTTATTTAACAGCAGATCGACAGGAAGGGGGGTCAGAGAGGGAATGACCTGCAGCAAACCAGACCAGGACCAGAAACGCCACCCTCAACATCCAGATGTCCTCCATCAGTCAGCTTGTCCATCCGCGTGTCTCTTTGCTTATTTTGTTGCTTGTTATTCCACATTAAAGCTCATATCGTTAGCTTGTTGGCGCTTTGTCTGCATGGTGAAACCAGAATAATTCCAGCAGGGGGATTCACCGAGACGTCCAGAAGCGTAGCTTAAGATAAACAAAACAGAGAGGAAAAGAAAGATCATGAGATAAAACCTGAGTTAAGCTTTAATCACGGTCTTAAACCTGGATGTTCAGCTGGGACTTTCTTCCAGACATGTGGAGCATAGAAGCTGAACGCAGCTTGTCCAGGTCAGCTCTGGGGATTTATAAAAGGCCGGATCCAGATGGCCTGGGGGGTGTGGTAGCTTCATACTGGGTCCTAAACCAGTCAGAGCTTTATAGACCAGCATCAGAACTTTAAAGTCTGTCCTCTGATGGACATGCAGGCAGGGTGAAGACCTCCGAACTGGACTGATGTTGTCTACTTTTGGGTTTTTTCTCTACACAGTGGCTCTCAAACCGCCAAGACAACATACGTTGGCGTTGCCTCGAATCGCCTCAACTGGCTGGAAAAATGTCAAAATCTTTATAAACAGGGAGAATAAAGTGTTTTTCTCACGCAGAAATGACTCAAAATTCAGATTTTCATTGTGATATATGTCCTCACTTAGTTTATTCTGCAATAATGTGTTAAAAAATAAACATAAATCTCCGGATTCATGCTTCAGTGTTGACAGCTCTGATAAAACAAATCCCAAATTTATTGAAAAAAGATAGATTTTATATATTTTACAATAACCAGGCGACTCCCTGAGACGCAGGCTGCTGAGTTATAAGTTAATTATAAGTCGAACAACGTGTGTTTGTGCACACGCATGGCCTCTGTGTCCCCCTGCTTTTCAGAAACACTCCTGTGATTTGCCGTCTATCTGGGGAAGAAAGACGTGTGGAAGTGCTCTTCTTACGAAACAAAACACGCTTGCAGGGATAAAAGTAAAGCTGAAAGGCCAGCCGTGTTCTCAGTCACCTCAGCTTCTCTGGCTGCTGCTTCATCATTTCCTTCTGGTCTTTCAGGTGACTGGTTGCTTTGTGCTCCTGGTGGAATTGGGGCCTTATCAGCAGCGGGGCAGGGGCCCAGTGGCCACATCACACAGAATACAAGGTTTTCTCCATCCGCTTGACTGCCCCGCATGATTAAACTCAGACCGACCTGTTGTTGGGTTGTTGTACAGTATGTTTGTCTTAGAGGGATAAAACTGAAGTCATTCCTGTGCATCTCTCTGCTTTCACACTTTAAAACTCTCTTATTTACAGGTGGTGTTTTTCTACAAAGATGCCACAAGCTCACAGAACAAAAGGCGCAACAACTTATATGTTGGAATGAGCAGAAGCGTCTCCTTTTCTAGACGAGTTTCGATCCTGTGTGGCCTAAATGACTGCAAATGGCTCAGAGTGCTGCTAAACAAGCTCTGGATGAATAAAAAAAGAGGAGAAAAGAAAGGAAAGAGAAGAAATCAATGTTTGTGTCCCTGTAGATAAATGCACGGAGTCCTGCAGTGCGAGGTGGTAAGAGGGTAATCTGTGGAACAACAATACCCAGGGCTGACAGGAGACACAGTAATCTAGGCTGGACCGGCGCTATCCTTAAACAGTGTTCTGTGTCTGAAAGATTACACTGTAAGCTCTGACACAATAATGGTCCTGACACACATGCACACATGCTGACAGAACTGCATCTGAATTGCTTCTGCCTGGCCAAAGCCTCTGCAACAGTAACCTCATCATAATGTGGTCTTTAGTGGGGTCTTCGCAGGCAGAAAACATCGATAAAATCCGACTGAGGCTGCTGTCGGCAAAGAACGCTGAGGTGAGGAGTGATTGACATGAGAAAAACAGATGAGATGCACTACGAAACCTGCGCTGTTTCTCCTGGTTTATTTGTTAAGTATCCAGGGAATTCAGCTCACAGTCCGGTTTTGACCTTTCTCAGAGTGTATCGCGTATCGGTGCGAACATTTCGGCATTTCTCCATACTTCAGGATCAGTTCTCTTCCTTCCTTTGTCTGTTGGGATGGAAAAAGCTTTGGCACTTCTGCAGCTGTGAGACTGAAAGAGCCCTCACAGAAAGATTAAAGTGATGATAGAAAAGAAGACTGGTGGCTGTAGCTCAGGACGAAGAGCTGAAGTGTTCCTGAGCAAGACGCTGAACCCGCCCTACTGAATGACTCTGATTGGTTAAGACAAACGGCAGAAGTGTGTTAATAGTAGGAATGGGAGAAAAATGGATTCACATAAATATTGTGATTTTTTGGGGGGTTTTTTTGTTTGTTTTTTTACACATTTTAAATGAATTTTTTGGTTAAAAATTGTGTTTTTTTCATATTTAAATGTTAATACTGTTTAGATGGAGAAGGAGTTCCCGCTTTTCTCCAGCAGGGGGCGAAATGTTTCTCTTCAAATCTCTAGTAACGACGTTTGATCTGTTTCGGATAACAATCTGCAAAAACGTGCAGAGATAAATGCTCCTCCATCACCTTTTGAGTCAAAAGTTTGGACACATTTGAGATTTTTTGCTTTGAAGGGAAAAGCAGAGCTGGACATGTGGAAAGCTGTTTGTAAACTCTGGAATGCACGCATGGCGTCCTGCGGTAACACAACTAACGTTACGGCTCACTTAGTAAGACGCCGTCCTGAGGTTAATGCAAAGCTAGCAGTCAAGTGTAGCGCAGCAGGAAGACAACAGACACTCAACCAGAACCTTTATATGCAGTTCCAGCTTCTGGAACAAGAGTAGAATTTCAAACAGCTGCTTCAGAAATGTTGCTGCTGAATAAATCTGAAAAACTGTTGATGTTTTTTGGTTCTGGGAAATCTGGCTCTTCATATTGTCTGTAAACTTGGTCTTCATGCAACTTTTTCACATGATCTGCTGTTTAAAAAGCAAAATAAAATTCAGCAATACTGAAGAATCTGAATTTAAATCAAATCTGCACCAAAAAAAAAATGGTTAAAAACTGAATTGAGAGAAAAGCGTATTGTCCCAACTCCACGCGCGGTCGCAGGAACAAGACAGAAGTTTGGGTTTTTCTGTGCTGACGTTTGGTCTGTTGCAGGTCGGGTTCTGCACTCGACGGAGTCTATTTAACGATGTGCGATTTTTATTTTCATACTTTCTCACCGCCTCGTTCAAAACTCGCTTCAGGCAGGAACTTTCCACGCCCACCTCAAATGTCCGACCAATCAGACAATAATCCCCACGAGGAGAAACTTCTTTTCTTCCAATGCGTCCAAACACGCCTGCGAGAACTAAGTCACGTGATTTCGTTCTCGTGGTCGTGAGACGACAAAGTTGTCGTTTCTTGTGGAACAGGCTGAAGTTTTCTGACATTTTTCACTTTTTTTACTGAACCAGAAATTTTCTTAACCATCACTGAGTAGTAAAAGTTGCTTAATTATTACTCCAGATGAGGGAAATGAAACCCTAATTGCACTAAGGGATTCCACTTCCTCAGTCCCACCGGCTCTAAAAGCTGCTTTTTTAATGGGATTTGAAGAAAAAAAAGTGGAATTTTGTTTCTACCAAGATGAGAAGAGATGTGTCCACAGTGAAAAAGCCTTTTGTTCATTTCCTCTGGCATTATGGTTCCCATCCTTGCTGTATGTGCACGGTGCACCTGTGTGCAGAGCTATTAAGACGCTGATCACAGAGCTCAGCAGGATTCTGGTCCGCTGATACGCAGCACTTTTTCTCATTAAATCAGATTCATCCTGATCTGTAACAAGTCCACAGTTTCACTCATCGCTTCAGACACTCATTTCCTTTCATTTACGCCTTCCGAAGCACATTTAAGTAGATCTTTCAGTTTGACTCAATATGCTGCAACGTTTCCTAACTCGCATTCAGTCCGTAAAGACTCTGAAGTTGCATAAACGAGCTTTTTTTTTTTTAGCTTTTTTAACCTGTTTAGTCTCGAGAAGAAGCATCCTCCGTTGCCCTCTGACTTATGTTGATTTCTTTTGTCTTTTAACAGTTTGAGGCTCGTGTGCAAGAGGGCTCGACAGGTGTGGTGGTTAACCTGACCATTGACGACCGAGACGACCCAGCCACAGGTGCATGGAGAGCCATCTACTCCATAGTGAGCGGAGATCCGACATACAGCTTTGAGATCCAAACCAACCCGTACAACAATGAGGGAATGTTGTCGCTTATCAAGGTAAAATACTGTGTAGTCGAGCCGAAGACATCAAATTTAAGGAGAATCATTCATTCTGGAAACAAGCACCAAACCTTGCACACCTGCTCTTTGGAGATCGCTCTAAAGGCCAACATGGTCGCCATTTTCACCGTAGACGTACTCGCCGGCTTCCTCGTACTATATCCATCCCAGAATCCTAACATCCTGCTGAAAGAAGTCTAGCTCGTCTGGGATGTTTGTGATCAGACGTCCAGTGTTTTCAGGCTGTACCCAGCTGTATGACGATGAAGACCTGGAGACCGAGGAGATGTCCATGGTGTCAGCGGTATGAGGTTGGACATGTCTCTGCCTGCAAGCGGAGGCTGTATAAAGACATTCCTCCAATCCCGCCGCGCTGAAGCAGCCTGTGAGGCGTGCTGCTGACCAACCCGGCTGGAGTCTGTAAATCATACGTCAACCAGACGCGCAGGAGACTCCAGCCAACTGGGGACCAAGCTGGACAGAGATGTTGTAGGTTGCTCATCCAGGTAGAAAGATAATAATGACACATAGACCTGCTGCCTACATGTACATCCAATTATATGTCAGACTGATGGTGCGCATGATATGCAGACTTTTTACTCTGATTATGGATCTGGGACTGATATATATATCCAGACCATCTGGATATATGGTGGTCTGGTCTGGTCATGGTCTGACAGTAGAGGCTGGTTTTATCAGTCCTCAAGGATGCGTTCCAGTTTGAGCGCTTGTTTCCAGACATGAACGATTGTCCGCTTTGCTTTAGATTTCTGAATGAACTTCTTTAGATTTACGTTTCCAATCATTTTCCATCCAGCCTTTAAACTACGAGGCCACTGCTTTCCACACGCTGCTCATCAGAGTAGAGAACGAGGATCTCCTGGTCCCCGAGGTCGGCTACGGCCCCAGCTCCACCGCCACCGTCCACATCACAGTTGAAGACATCAACGAAGGTCCGGTGTTTTTCCCAGACCCCCTGATAGTCGACAAGATGGAAAACATCCCTGTGGGAAGCTTCGTGGCTTCTCTCAACGCGACAGATCCAGATATTCTGGAGATCCAGAGCATCAGGTAAGGATCTTATTGGAAAATAGACCATTGGTTTGGTGAGAGCTGTTTATGGATCATATTATTTTCCTTATTAATCTTATATAATTATAATCTTTATTAATCTTCATGTACAAGTTTAAATGTTCTGTGGCGTGATTTCTTGTTGAGTAAAAAGAGCATTAGAGAGTTTGAGGGTCGGAGTTGCTCGATGTCGCTCTGACTCGGTGACGTTCCTTCCGCCAGTGAAAACGAATTATCGCCTCGTCTGAATTCTTCCCAGAAATGAGGATGATGATGTTGAGTGTTTCAGATTTAAAACCACACAACTGTGCTTATCTTGTGTGAGAGCAGCAGAAGATAAAGATAATAAAGGAGCTGTTTATGGTGTGTGAATGTAATCTGCGGGAGCTCAAAGCTCATTATCGACTATATTAAGCTCCGAATCTCATTCAGTTTCACTTTTATCCATTTAGCAACAAAATGCATCATTTGTTTTGGAGATTGTGTGTAATGCGTGTGTGTGGCCAGTTTTTAATGCTGATATCTTATCAGTTCTGCCTGCTGTTGTGTATCTATAAGCTTCATCTGCTCGCACTTTTTCCCTTCTTTTCCTGTTTTGTTGTTGTTATACGGAAACCTGACGGAGCAGACGGACGGATTGCTGGAACAGGTCACGTCTCTCCAGCCGGGAAGTCCCAGAGTTGAATGGTTCATTAACTTTAACTGTGTCACAGAAGAAGACCCTGTTCAAATATTGCCGTTATCATAACAGGGGGGCTATTAGGCGCACAATGTGCAGCAATAAAAACTGTTTCTGTTGCTGCCAGATGCATGCAGGCCTCTCCACGTTTACATCTCAAGAGGAAGAACTAGTCATTACGTTTGCTGGCTTATTTACACTCGCTTTATTTTGCTATTTCCTGCAGGCTTGAACAGAAATATGCTGTCAGATGCAGGAACCATATTTCACATGACATAAAAACAGCATAACAACACGAACAGAGTTGAACAATTTGGTCTCTGAATACAAATGTGCGAAACGGTGAGAAAAACTGTTCTGTTGAACATTATGGTTATGATTATTGATTGTTTTCCTGCTTATTTACGGTGTTTAAACCTTATCAACAGGGTCGTGGTGTTTGTTGAAGCACTGAGGACAATTCATGCACCCATGATCAGATCAGGCTCTTTTCGGATGTAATTTATCCTCTGGGACACGTTTTCATGCATTTATGTATCAATATGTGACCTGACAGTAAGGTCAGACTGATTTTATGAATAGTTCATAAAGATCAATATGCAAGCTGTTCATAGAAATACCATCAGGTTTCCAGAAATACCTCTAAGCTGATCCAATAATCGGTTCATGGCTGTAGTTAAACCACTTTGCTTCATGTCTGGACACAAACTCGGCTTTAAATAGAAATTAAAAACACGAATTACATTTATTCAGTTTTATCTTTATAATATTGGTTGAATATGAATAAAAAAAAAGTGATTCATTATCTTGATACAAGTTTAAAAAAAGAAAGGAAGAAGCTAAACTCTGCAGACAGGTATTTAATGATGTCAAACATTGCAGGGGCATTACTGCAGTTTTAAAACGACCAGCTTGATTTAGCCAGACACGTCCTGCTAGGCAGACCTGTTCCAGCTGGATCAACCTGTCGCTTACGGGGCTTTTTATGCACAAAGAAAAGAAAACTTTCATGCTCATAATTCATCATACCTTGATGCAACATACTGCTTGTTGAAGTACTTCCATGACTACTCGCCGTGACAAACTGATGCACTGAACAGTAAGCAGGCCAGCGTTAAACGTGCTGTTTGTGCACATGGAAACATCTACATGTGAAAAATGCACATTCAGACACTTAAAGGTTAAAGATTTGTGACCTCCATGTTTTTTTATTTACCTTTCATGGTATTTTGCTGCCAGACAGAAAACAACAACCTCCACAAAGATTCGCAACCATCTCACACTTCCAACCACAGGCTGTTGCCTCTGCTTTGCACCCCTGGAGAAATGTCCTTATTTCATGATTTCTGGAGAAACTGGGCTGAAATATCAAATAAATCTCATTTTTAAAATCCAGAGGAGGCCATTGACCTTCGATTGAACCCAATCATTAGAGCATGGGACTCTTACAAGAGGCTTAAAGAGAATTGTGAATATACACATCCTGGCCACAGAGGGAAAGTGGTGCCTGGATATGAAGTTATTTTAAGTCCGACTGATGCAACAAGCAGCTTCTGGTTTCTTCCACCAGCATGTGGAAGAACAGAAAGATGTCAGTCTGTTCCAGAAGGGTCCGATCGTCGTCATCCAGCAGAGAAAAGATGTGAGGAGACGCAGGAACGACTGAAACTGGCTTCAGAACCGTCCAGCAGCATTAAAACTGGAAGGATGGTGGAGAAGCATCGACTTCCAGGAAGAAACGTGGTGGAAAAACATCCTGAATGAAGCTGATGGTGATCACTGGAACGTCTGGAGGAACCAGAACCAGAACCAGCAGTAGAACTCAGGAGCAGGTTTCATAGTGACTGTAAGAACATTTCCACATGAACCATGAGACTGAACAGCTGTGGAGCCGGAAGAAGACCAGCAGAAAGACCGGACTCTGGAGCCGGAAGAAGACCAGCAGAAAGACCGGACTCTGGAGCCGGAAGAAGACCAGCAGAAAGACCGGACTCTGGAGCCGGAAGAAGACCAGCAGAAAGACCGGACTCTGGAGCCGGAAGAAGACCAGCAGAAAGACCGGACTCTGGAGCCGGAAGAAGACCAGCAGAAAGACCGGACTCTGGAGCCGGAAGAAGACCAGCAGAAAGACCGGACTCTGGAGCCGGAAGAAGACCAGCAGAAAGACCGGACTCTGGAGCCGGAAGAAGACCAGCAGAAAGACCGGACTCTGGAGCCGGAAGAAGACCAGCAGAAAGACCGGACTCTGGAGCCGGAAGAAGACCAGCAGAAAGACCGGACTCTGGAGCCGGAAGAAGGTCTGATGGGTCCAGATGGGTCCGTTTCCAGGGTGATGGAGCATCAGTGTGAGAAGAGAGGCAGATGAAGAGGTGCAGACATCATGTCTGTTCAAGGCAGTGGGGGAAGTCTATGATTTGGGGTTCCTGCAGCTGATCAGGTCTAGGTTCAGGGTCAGCCGTACCTGAATATCCTGAATCAGCATCTTATTCCATCTTCCTGCAGGACTGATGGGGCTCAGATTGTTAAAGAGCGGTTCAGGGAACAGGAGACGTCAGTTTCACACCACAGTCCAGAACCTGGACCACATGGAGGATCTTTGGGATGCTCTGGACCTTCTCCAGACCTGAACCCCATGGAGGATCTTTGGGATGCTCTGGACCTTCTCCAGACCTGAACCCCATGGAGGATCTTTGGGATGCTCTGGACCTTCTCCAGACCTGAACCCCATGGAGGATCTTTGGGATGCTCTGGACCTTCTCCAGACCTGAACCCCATGGAGGATCTTTGGGATGATCTGGACCTTCTCCAGACCTGAACCCCATGGAGGATCTTTGGGATGCTCTGGACCTTCTCCAGACCTGAACCCCATGGAGGATCTTTGGGATGCTCTGGACCTTCTCCAGACCTGAACCACATGGAGGATCTTTGGGATGATCTGGACCTTCTCCAGACCTGAACCCCATGGAGGATCTTTGGGATGATCTGGACCTTCTCCAGACCTGAACCCCATGGAGGATCTTTGGGATGCTCTGGACCTTCTCCAGACCTGAACCCCATGGAGGATCTTTGGGATGCTCTGGACCTTCTCCAGACCTGAACCCCATGGAGGATCTTTGGGATGCTCTGGACCTTCTCCAGACCTGAACCCCATGGAGGATCTTTGGGATGCTCTGGACCTTCTCCAGACCTGAACCCCATGGAGGATCTTTGGGATGATCTGGACCTTCTCCAGACCTGAACCCCATGGAGGATCTTTGGGATGATCTGGACCTTCTCCAGACCTGAACCCCATGGAGGATCTTTGGGATGCTCTGGACCTTCTCCAGACCTGAACCCCATGGAGGATCTTTGGGATGCTCTGGACCTTCTCCAGACCTGAACCCCATGGAGGATCTTTGGGATGCTCTGGACCTTCTCCAGACCTGAACCCCATGGAGGATCTTTGGGATGCTCTGGACCTTCTCCAGACCTGAACCACATGGAGGATCTTTGGGATGCTCTGGACCTTCTCCAGACCTGAACCCCATGGAGGATCTTTGGGATGATCTGGACCTTCTCCAGACCTGAACCCCATGGAGGATCTTTGGGATGCTCTGGACCTTCTCCAGACCTGAACCCCATGGAGGATCTTTGGGATGCTCTGGACCTTCTCCAGACCTGAACCCCATGGAGGATCTTTGGGATGATCTGGAGAAGGTTTGTGCAGTGGTGGGACTCTCCCATCATCAGCACCGTATCGTGAAGATAAATTAAAGCAACACTGGGTGGAAATCAATCAGGCGACGTTGCAGAAGCTTCCAGAAAGAATCTTTTTGAGCAGATCCGCGGTTCTAAGAGTCCCACATTGAATAGATGAAATGATTTTTATTCCTCTTTATTCTGTATTTCTGCTTTTGCAGCCGCTTGTCTCGACGTGCTTGCAGCATCTCCTCCTGAGTGGCACTCCGTCAGAAACAGCGTCCAGCTGATGCCCAACCGCGGTTTTAGCTGCTTTTTACTGACAAATGATACAACAGGTGTCTCTGCTCAGGTCTCTGTCTCTCACACACACACACACACACACACACCATGTCAACATCTGCTGATTTACAAGCTGTATTGATCACTATAAAACCTTCTCTTTCATTATTAAAGAGCTTTAATCAGGTCAACAACAAGCTAATGGTCTTTATGAATGAGATCCGGGCGTCCTGATTAGAGGTGAGACAGAGACGACCATTCGTACGCCGCTGCATTAAATCCAGAAGGAACGTGTCCTGAAATTTATGATTATTAGTGTTCAGGGCTCCACAGTTCATGATGTTTTACACTGAAGAAAGGAAAAAGTCTTGTTCAAGGTGGCTGTAGAGGGAACAACAGATGAAGGGTGAAAGCGACTTTGTGAGAAAGTTCCAGCTCTTCTGAAAGTATTTTTCTTTTCATCGTGTGACCTCTGTGTTGGTTGTCATATCGTCGCCATGCCGTTTGACTTTGATGTGTCGTAACCGGGACTTGCAGACAGGTTGAGGACACGTAGAAGCAGACAGAGAAGCTAGATGTGTTTACCTTCTTCTGTCTTCTCCTGCCTGCCTCTGCATAACCGTGCAGGTGTGTGTGTGTTTGCACGCAGCTCGGTGTGTGTGTCTGACGGGTCAAATGATTTGACATGGACACGATCTGTCCGAGTCGCAGAGCAGGATCCAGTCTTCACTTCCCCGGCATGTGCACTTGATGGCTTGTAGATATGTCTAAGTGATTTTTTTTAAGCATGTAAAGAAACATTTTAACTGGATAAAATGAGAAAAAGTTCTCATTTGAGCAGATTTGCTTATTTTGCTTTACAGTTTCGTGTAAAAGCTTTTTGTCTGGAAACGGAGCGTGAAGAAACAATGGGACAATAGTAACAGCTGCTATTTGTTTAGCTTATTCAATTATGGAAAAATAGGCATTACGCTGAACGGCTAAGCTGTGTTTGCAAACAGCTATTGTTACCTGAGGTCCTCCTGTGATTTACTGTGTGAGGACTGCAGGGGTTGTTTGTGTTTTAAACCTGTGCAAAGCTGCAGTGTGTGACATTTCTGGACTGCAGCTTCATCCCAAAGCAAAGTCGCTCAGACCGGATTAAAGTCCTGCAGGAATCAGGACCATATTTTCATGCTGCTTTAACTGAATATTATCATAGCAGGGAGTTATTTAAAAAGCAGCAATTAGTCATATTTTCATTTTATTATTACTGAACATTAATCTGACCAGACTCATAAATAACAAGAAAAATGATGATTACATGAGTGTCAAAACCCAGACAGAGCTGAAGCTCCATGCAAAACAGGGCATCCATACTGATTTATTATTGATCAGAAATTTAAGATCTTTAAAAGCGTGAGAGACCAGCTCCTTCAGTCCAAAGTCCTGATCCAGGATGATGCCAGCAAGTTTAACCCTGAGACGTTAAAAACTACAAATAAATGTCCAGTTTTTAATGTGAGGTTTTATTTGACTCCTTCACCAAACATCACAAATAAATGAATAAATACATAACATTTATATGTTTATACTATTTTTATACGATTTATACTATTTATTGCCATGAAATATTTCAAATAGTGTAATCTTCTGCTTCCTGGTATATGGCAGAAAACACATTCAGACCATCTGAAATGCAGTTTTAAGCAGTTTTTACTATAAAAATGATGTAAAAAATGTCTCAAACTGTATGTATCAGACATCATACTGGATCTCTGAAAGATTAAAAGCCTTTTTTTCTTTCTCTGCTTAGATTTTAGGATCAGCTAACAGTAGAGGGCCTTTAATGCTCGATGCAGAAGGTGGATACCAGACGGACGGACACTTTAGTCCGTCTTCTGCGTCGTTTACGCTGCAGTTGGTGTTTTTAGGGTCTTAGTGAATCTGATGCAGCAAACGATGCAATACCACCAGAAACCACATGGTTGGTGTGGAGCAGGATAGCTGTCATGTGACCAGCAAATGGAAAAATAAGACAGAAGATGAAGAGGAGGATGAAGAAAACTATGAGGAGAACAACTGTAGAGATGGATTTGAAGAACATTGTGAACAACATTATGTCAGCGCACAATCACCAACAGATGTCTATGCAGCACGGCCCACAAGTGGATGAAATGGCTTCATCACCACGGCAACGCAAAAGATGCATTGAAGTTTGACGCTTTAAAGGGACGGATGTAATATGTACACAAGGGAGCGTTAAGTTCCGAGGTCGTGTGATTGAAGTTATTCTCCAACGATCTGAGCGAAGCTGCAGGAAACGTTTGTCAGTTAAAACATCTCAGTGCTTCAGTCAGCTGAACAAACACAAGCGTACAAAAACAACAATGTTCTGCAGGGGTGTCCAGCTGCGTTGAGCCACCAAGGAACAAGAAGCATCTTCAACCTGCAGGACGGCCTTTCGTATGATCGTTATGCAGGACATTCATACCAGTAATATGAGCGAAGTCAGGCACGACGTGAAGGTGATAAGTCGGCTTCAAAGCAGGATTTACTGTGTTTTAGTTGCTTATGGCTAATTATGTTCATGCTCATGCTGTGAACGGCATGTACCATAAGAAAATAAAAGTTTTAATTGTGTAATCCTTCGTGAATTGTCTGATATGATGAATATAGAAAATGAAAGTAAAGAAACAGAGAAATGGTGTGGACTCAGAGCTGCAGTGTCCTTCAGACTCTCCAGACATCTGCAGTACTTTGGTACTTACTGGAGTGTTGACATAGCTGCCTGACTGCCACATAAAGTCAGAGAAATATTTGTACTTTCATAGCTTCAAGGTTTTTGCCGCTTTCTTATTTCGGTTGCTGCTGCAGCGTGTTAGAGACATGCGGCGTCTTCCAGGACGTGTGCTGCGCGGTACTTTATGCTGCTTCCAGTGTAAACACATCACACCTTACTCAGGACCTTTCTGGAACTCCTGACTGATTTACATCATTTATATGATCGTTCCTTGTAACGTTCTCACGGCATGTACAACTCTGCGGTGTCACATTAAACACAACGGGTTTAAAGTCTGGATTTATGAGTAAAACGGAGTGGAAAAGACGAAGGTCTGATTCTGGACTCAAGATGAGCTTCCAACAGGGTAGACCTGCCACTTCTTCTCCTGGCAGCTCTCCAAGCTTGTCTTGCGAGCTTTGATGCTCATTAATAAGGCAACCATGGCTCCAGACATTAAATATTGCTGCAGTGGGGGCAAAGGACGCGGTGGACACGTCTCACAGATGCTGCCTCTTTCTGCAAACGTGCACAATTCGGTCTCCAGGGATTGAGAATCAGTTGAGCTGCTGGTACATATCTGAGCGGATCCTGCATGAACCTGCATGAAAAGTGCAGCTGTATACCTGCATGTGAGAACATATGTGTAGGAAATGAATACAGATGTCTGTATAATCTGAATAACTCTAACCTAACCAGCATCATTCTTTATCATTTGCAGTAAACACTTTAATCACTCATATGCTGGTCTTGTTTGCACATGACAAGCTGTGATAAAATGTGGATTTACTGATTCTGCAGCAACGCAGGATGAATCACATCCTCAGTAGACACACATAGCAGAAAGGTTCTGGTTCTCTCAGCAGAAACACAGACCTGCCAGTAAAAGTCCTGATAACCAGATGGGATGAAACGTGACAGCTCTTGCTTGATGTTTCTCCGTTTGGCAGCAAATGTTTTGTTTTTCTTCTTCCTCTCCTGATAGAAATCTACGTTGTGGTTTCTGAAGTGTTTTCGTTAGCTTCGTAGCATAAATGCTAAAGTTATGTTGCAGATTTTATAGGCAGCGACGTCCATTCAGTCTGTAGTATTAGATGTAACACCTAGCCTAAATGATGCCATGAGGCCGACTATCAGACCCTAGAGGGAAGTCTGGGTTTCCCTACTCAGGCAGCTTTCCCTGCAACCCGAACCCGGATAAATGGCGGAAGATGGATGAAGGCTAACGTTAGCATTCAGTGCTGCTGATTGCTCTTTCAGCCATCTTGTACAAAGTTAAAGGTCCCTCGAATGCTTTAACTTCCACACCTGGATCTAGATGCTGCTAAGATATGATTATTTTATCCTCTCATGGTTGTCGGCCATGTTGGTCGCTGGTCAAAAGCATCACTGGTCGCATCCAGAGAATAAATCACCTTAATTGGTTGTGATAGCAACGGGATGTAAAACTGCACATGACGACCACATTACAGCCTGGACCATGACGGAACTTTAAGTCATTTTAAGTGTCTAACTAACCAACGACTTACAACGAAGCTATGGACGCCTGAAGGAGCGGCGAGGCGAGAGGACCATGGAGGCATAATTCTGGATCAGACCGACTCAGCTCAGTCCTGCAGGTTTTCAGCTCAGTCCTGCCGGTTTTCAGCTCAGTCCTGCAGGTTTTCAGCTCAGTCCTGCAGGTTTTCAGCTCAGTCCTGCAGGTTTTCAGCTCAGTCCTGCCGGTTTTCAGCTCAGTCCTGCAGGTTTTCAGCTCAGTCCTGCCGGTTTTCAGCTCAGTCCCGCCGGTTTTCAGCTCAGTCCTGCAGGTTTTCAGCTCAGTCCTGCAGGTTTTCAGCTCAGTCCTGCAGGTTTTCAGCTCAGTCCTGCCGGTTTTCAGCTCAGTCCTGCAGGTTTTCAGCTCAGTCCTGCCGGTTTTCAGCTCAGTCCTGCAGGTTTTCAGCTCAGTCCTGCAGGTTTTCAGCTCAGTCCTGCAGGTTTTCAGCTCAGTCCTGCCGGTTTTCAGCTCAGTCCTGCCGGTTTTCAGCTCAGTCCTGCAGGTTTTCAGCTCAGTCCTGCCGGTTTTCAGCTCAGTCCTGCCGGTTTTCAGCTCAGTCCTGCCGGTTTTCAGCTCAGTCCCGCAGGTTTTCAGCTCAGTCCTGCCGGTTTTCAGCTCAGTCCTGCCGGTTTTCAGCTCAGTCCTGCCGGTTTTCAGCTCAGTCCTGCAGGTTTTCAGCTCAGTGGTAAACCTGTGAGGACCGGAGGTCTCAGGCAGCGTCTGTAGACATTTTCCCAGCAGAGATGGAAGAACACGCGCTCTGCTCCAAGCCTCAGTCACTGATTGGTTGTAGATTCTCAGATCCCACTGAGACTGCTCCCACAAACCCGATGACGCGCATTAGCAAGGCGTCATATAGCCAGTCTTTAAACTGGAACGTGTGGATTTGTGTCCAGCTGCAGACCAAACCAGTCAAGCTGAGAACTTTCCATTCCTAACACCAATCACTGCTGAGTGGAAGGTGACAAATTGTTGCACAGAACAGGTGTGAAATTAGCAATCTCTTTCATGAAGCTCGCGACTGACACCTTCATCTTTCTTAATAAGTCTGTAACACCAGAACCCAGTTGAGCGGGGGGGTTCCAGGTTTAACAACAGCTCTGGTTTTTGTGCGTGGGTGCCAAATGGCGGACATAAAGCAGACAGAAAATAACTTTGATTTCTTTTTCCCCAAAGGGAGATGAAAAAAAAAGAGAAAATGAAGAAATTACAGCTTCCGTTTCTGAACGCTACAAACGTTTAAATCACTAAATAAAAATATGTTTTGTTGCTCATTGTATCACTTAGTTTTCCCTCTCTCGGCCCAACATTACTGTCAGTATTTCTCCATGTTCACTGTTTATAACAGTGTTTAAATCCTTAATGACCAAAGTTTCTTCTCTGTTACGTGTCCGATGTGTTAATCGGTTGTCTGATGTGAAGCAACTCAGCTAGTTTTAGCAATGAAGTGAACTTTTGTTGCGGCTAGCTGGTTAGCTTCCCTTTAGCTTTTCTCTCTTTGGTTCATGTTGTCCAGAAACACGTTGGATCCCTGTAACGGTGCAGTAGTCATCCAAATAAATGATTTACTTCTGTTCCACTGTGACGCAGCCGAGACACCAATGATCCAGGTGATCGAGCGATTGATATATTTAATACATAATTATAACATGATATGTAGGAACCTGAGAAATGGTGGAATCGATCTTATTTATCATATCATTAAAAAGCTTTTTCAGCTACGGCTAAGCATCTCTCTGTCATCGTTCTCATTTCCCCAGTAAAGTTACATAATTAGGGTGAATAGAAGTGGTTTTAATCCGCTCGGTGCTTCTTCCAAACTGTTGGACTGGAGGCTCTGAGAGGATTTGTCTGCTGAAGGAGTTCTCCAGCCCTCTTGACTAGATTAGGGCTTTGCTTGATCATATTTATGAAAGTGCTGAAGACAAACTGAGTGGCAGGATGTGGTCGTAGGACGGGGAAAGTCAGGTTTAACTTTTCCAAATGGAAGTTTAGCTGTGGTTTTCATACAAGTGTGTTTTTTGTGACGCTTGACACACGTTCAGGTGTGAGGTCCGGTCCAGGTGATGAGCAGAAAATATCACATTGTCAGATAGGCTGGTTCTGTGCTGGAGATAACTCTGGTTCTGGTTCGGTACTGGACAGGATTCTGGAACTAATTGTTCAGAGAAAAATGCTGCATAATCTACTGAAAACTGAAAAAAAAAATTGATAAGTTAAAAAAAAATATTCCTCCTATGCTGAACACAACACAAAGAAGCAACAACAGTGTGTTCACTCAGAGGCTTCTTCACCTCTAGTGTAGGACAGAAATCTTTCCAGCCAGCAGCATCACTCTGGAACAAGACTATATAGAACCTGATACAAGACTGGAATTTTCCTCTGAGATAAATATATACATATGTGTATATATATATACACTACTCACAAAAAGTTAGGGATATTTGGCTTTCAGGTGAAATTTATGGAAAATGCAATATGTTCATGCTACAGTGATAAAATATCATAAAAGTAAGACATTTAAGTAGAAGGATGCACTACTGATTTCCTCATCTCAAAAAATTCATTCAACACAAAAGGTAACAACAATGGTAGTTACACCACAACAAAAAATTTGAACGTCTCAATATCTCGTCATGTGCCCTTGAGCATCAATTACAGCTTGACAACAACGTCTCATGCTGTTCACAAGGCAACTTATTGCCTGCTGAGGCATGGCATCCCACTCTTCTTGAAGGGCAGCCCTCAGGTCATTGAGGTTCTGGGGTGCAGGGTTTCGAGCCTCTACACGACGGCTCAGCTGATCCCACAGGTTTTCAATGGGATTCAGGTCTGGAGAGAGTGCAGGCCATTCCATTTGAGGTACACCAGTCTCCAACAGCCGTTCCCTGATGATGCGGCCTCGATGAGCAGGAGCATTGTCGTCCATGAAGATGAAATTAGGCCTGTGCTGTTCATGTAGGGGCACAATCACTGGATTAATGATGTTATTCAGGTAGTATGGGCTTGTCACTGTACCATTCACAAAGTGTAGGGCAGTTCTGTACCAAGTGGACACCCCTGCCCACACTGTAACACCGCCACCACCAGAAGCTGGCCTGGTGACAACAGTGGCTGATGCATAGCGCTCTCCCTGACGTCTCCAACATCGTTGCCGGCCATCATTTCTGCTCAGTGTGAATCGACTTTCATCAGAGAACAGCACTGAGGCCCACTGGTTCCTCGTCCAGCGTAAATGCTCCCTGGCCCATGCAAGACGATGATGCCTGTGCCTGGTGGTGTGGTCAGGTACCCGTGCAGGTCGTCTAGCACGCAGACCACGCTGATGGAAACGGTTTGGAATGGTCTGACGTGACACTTGGGTGCCTCTCACCTCTCTTAAACGTGCCTGGAGTTGAGTGGCATTCATCATCCGGTTTCTCAGGGCAGTGTTCACAATGTAGCGGTCATCAGCACGGGATGTGGCCAAAGGACGTCCACTTCTAGGCCTTTCTGTGACTCTTCCAGTCTCTCCATATCTCTGTTGCAACCTGCTGATGACACTCTGTGACACTCCAAGCTCAGTGGCCACTTCTGTCTGAGAACGTCCTGTTTGAAGCATCGCAATGGCAAGGAACTGTTGTTCCATCGTTAGGCGTCGTCTTGGTCTCATGATGTCAAAATGTGAACAGCATGATGAGGACAACTGTTTAAACACCAGCTCTAATTGAACCAGGACATTTATTGGTCAATTCAAGGATCACACACCTGCCGTGATTTTTGCCGTTAAGCTCCTTGTTAGAGAACAGCAACTTGTGCAAAATTTATTGAAACATTTAACAGTTGGACATGTGCATTTAAAAGCTTAGAGAAGATCACATTAAGTTCACCTGTACAGGTTTGAATGCATTTTAGGCTTGTTGTGAAATTTCACCCAAAAGCTGAATATCCCTAACTTTTTGTGAATAGTGTGTGTATATATATATATATATATATATATATATAATTTTAAAGTAGTTTAATTTCTATAGTCATTTCCAGTTTGTTAAACAGGATGTGTGAAGTTGACATGTAAAAAAAGCTAAAGTACACTCTGGTACATACTGCATGGCTGGCTTCGGAGCGGGATGATTGGCGTCTGGGCTTGGAGGTGGCTGCCAGCTTCCTGAGTCTCTGGGTTTTCCTGGCCTGCTCCTTGCCTTTGTGTGGGCGGAGTCCCATTGAGAGGTTGGGGCCATATTGGCATGATCACTCGTCTCTGAACACGTTCCACTCTGTTTGTTCAGCATGTGTCACAGTCACTGCGTCGTCTGAAGGATTAGTTACTAACAGCAGCTGGTTTTCTTTCTGTTTCTCATTTAGTACAAACTCTGCATTCATGCAAAAATAAATAGAGAAATAAAGTAAGAATTCAGAAAGTCAAGAGGATCATCATATCTGTAAAGCTCCTCTTGGAAAAGTAAATCTGCTCAGCAGAACATCATCCAGACCATCATTCTGTTGCTTAAATGCTGGACATGACACAAATAAATAAATAAATAAATAAAAGTTCAGTATTGTTTTTGTAAAAATCCATAAAAACATGTGTCTCTGAGTTTAATCAGTGTTCACAGGCCTCGCTCTTTAGCCTCCTTTGGATCATGGCTTCTCCATCAAAAATACATTTTTTTTCTGCTTCCTGTGGAAAACCGAGGAGTTTCAGACAGATTGGTTCATGACTTGTTCAGCGTTCACCTGTCGACTTCTACTCCTCGCTCAGGTGCTGCTCGGGTTTGCAGGGGTGGGACTTGAAAGCAGAGGGATGTGGAGCCGGACTGTCAGGCATGAAAACCACCAGGCAGCTGTGAGAAACTGAGGACAGAAGAGAGAGAGAGAGAGAGAGAGAGAGAGAGAGAGATGAATGGACATGACAGACAGGCAGAGCAGAGGAATGACAGGACCTCATACCGGCTGACCTGCCAGGGGTCAGATGGGATCAGATCCGGTGTCTGAAGCAGGATTTACTCACACACAAGATTCCATGAGAATGAGAGATTCCTGTCATTAAATGATGATTTAACTGATATTTTTGGTCATTTATGCATACGTGACTCGTGCAAGTTTATTCAGTTCATGTTTCTGCGTAGAAATAAAAGCTGCTAAATGGCTTTACCCCTCAGCCGATCTGCCTTCCTCTGCTTCTCTTGACACATTGCAATAAAATCTGCCTTGTAAAGGCGTCAGTTCCAGGGTCAGCCATTGTTTTCTCGCAAGCGGTGTCATCAGAGGTCAAGTGGAATAAGTGCATGAGCGACAGTCAGAAGTGCCAACAACTGCCTCTTCCTCTGTTTCTGACTGATGGCATGAGAAGATCCTTCATCAGATCAGAGTCATCGTTTCAGATTTATGCACAAATTCCTTCTTTTCTGTCTGGAAGCTTTCTTGGTCTTCCATCTTTCCTGCTGTTAATTATTCACGTTATAAACTTAGCAAGCAGACTCTGGGGAAGGTTTTCTGTGTGGTTTTCTCCTAGTCATGATTAACTTTGGCTTTATTCTAGTAATAGGAATAAAATTCATCAGCACGAAGAAGTTTTTTTATGCAGCTTGTCTGACAACAGCTGCACAATCACAGTGCTGAAAAGCTTTTTGGACGTTGGACCGACTCGGAGCTCAACCTATTGGGGAAAATCTAAACATTTTCTCAACTTCTGCACAAATACAAGAAAAATGTAAATAAAAAAAAAAAAACAATGAATCAACATTTCTTAAAACACAGAAGAAACAATAGAAACCATGACAAAGATTCATTTATTAGAGCACAAACGTTGCTTGGATTATTATATTTACTTATTTTTAAATCGATTCCAAATTGTGATTTAACTTTGGCCGATAACATTTCATTTGGCAGGCATGTTGCCACAACTGGGACTACACAAAAACAAGTAGGGATGGGAAAATCTCATTGAAAAATTGAATATTGGGATTTTTTGCTTCACAAATTTTCTTTTTTTGTTAAAAAAAAAATCGATTTTTTTTCTTAAAAATTTTATTGATGATAAAAGATTTTGCCATTTTTTTGTTTTTTTATTGATTTTTTTTTACTTGTCTTCTTGGGCATTAAAGCAGCACAATGATGGTCTGGCGACTGGGTTGTTTTTTTCTGATTGAAATGAAGTAAAATGATCAAAAAAAAAAAGTTTAATACATTTTTTTTTCTCATTAATCTACAAAAATAAGGCAATATGGAAGAATTGTGGGAATCGCAATTTAAATCAAATCGAGACCCAAAAATCGGAATCAAATCAAATCGGGACAAAAGCATTTCGTCGCCGCACTACGAACTATTATCATACTTTAAGGCTTAGGAAATGACCGTTTCCACCTTGACTCGGCTCTTTGGAACGCGTTGCAGCTAAAGTCACAGCAGGACTATCTTTATAAATGAAAACTGATCGACCTTTACAATGAGGTGGAACGTGTACGGATTGCTTTGTGGGTGTAGATGTGGATTTCTGCTCTCTTGCTGTAATCAGGAAACAATAACACAAATGGCCATTTTTACACTTTATCCTGCAGCTTGTGGAAGTTCCATGCATGGTCAGAACAACGTCTACTCGTCCGTTTTACAGAGGGATGACATCGTATCCCTCTAAAGCTGAACTTAAACTGGCAAAGCGTCTTCGTATGACAAGGCTGGCATTGCTGATGCTGGTGAAAGGAGCTCTCACACTACATCACGCTCCAGCTGTACTTCATCCTCCGAACCTGAAGGTGGCAGTAGAGATAAAAGTCTGCTCCTAATTTTACAGGGCAAAGTTTGCTCTATGGTTGCCTTCATGTCTGATGGCCTCTTCCTGTTTAAGAACAACAGTGGCGGCCGACAGGGTCCGGTGTGGTCACAAGCTCAAGGAAATAAATTTATTTTGTATGAAGAAGAGATGACAGGTGCACTGCAGGTATCCCTTAAACCACTGTTTCTCAAAAAGGGGTACGTGTACCCCTGGGGTATACTTAAAGGCAGTCCAGGAGGTACTTGGAAGTTTTCTTTAAAACATCCTTAAATAGAATAATAGAAATATAATTTTTTATAAATATTTTATATATTTCAATAAATGTAAGTTTACATTTATAAACTGAATTTACATTTAGATTTACACTATTTTATTCCTCCTAAAATCCCACATTCCCACTTGAACTGAACCCCACCTGTTTCGAGCCAAATCATATCCATCAGTCACTGTTGCCTTGACAACGCAAACAAAAGTTTAATAAACCAAACACAAATGACAAAGTCCTGTATTTCATGTGTTAACTAAAAAATACTTTGCAGTGCTTACGGGGTGCTTGGCTGAAGAAATGTTTTACAAGGCGTAGTGTGTTGCAAAAAGGTTGAGAACCGCGACCTTAAACCACTGCTGCTCATGGCTGAATTTATGATTTATTATTTATTTATTTATTACTTATTCTGATCCAAAACCATGGTATAAAAGTCCAACTCCAGGCACTCTAAGTGGTTGAAAATGTATTGAAATGGACTAAAACCAGGAATCATTAACGGGTTAGCGGCTAACACCAATTATTTTGTGTTGTTTTTAAAGGTTGTGTTTGTGACCAATCACAAGGCGGTATTTGAGCACACCCGTGCTGCATAGCAGCGGTTCGTGTCGGCTCTGGAAAATGTGCACAACAAGCCTCTGCAGATATATGTGGAGCTAACGGCGGTGACGGCGTAACTGACATGACGCAGATGCTGCGCGAGTTTACGATGCACCGCTGACAGAATGCACCTTCTGATGGCGAATCAGGCTTTACAAGTATGTCAAATAAAACACCAGAGGTTATTGTTAAACTGGGAAATCTTTGCTCCTGCTTGCTGATTCCATTCCTGACTTCTTTAAAATGTCTTCTCTGTTGGCAGCATCAGGTGGAGCGACACTTCCAACCAATAAAACCCATATTTTTATCAGTTTTACATCAGGACTGACATTTTCAAGCTTTTACCTTTTAAGCTGAAAGTGACATAAAGCAGAATGTTTAACCTCTCAGATTGTTTCCGTGGCACCTAGAAGCAGAAGATGGGCTGTTGTTACTGGTGTTACAGGATATGTTTAGCTTTTTATCTGTTTTTTGTTGTTTTTTTTCTCATTTTAATGTCACAACAGCCTGAATCCCAGTCACACGCTCCGCCTCGTCCTTTCAGATGTGAAGGGAATGATTGCAGGATAATCAGATGTTTAGATTTGTTTCTCATTTTGAGGATAATGAAAGTCAGGCCAAATGCAGAAGGGAGGGGTAGAGAGAGCAGGAGGCAGAAGGCAAAGAGAGGCTTTAATCGTTGAGCCAGTTTGAAAGAAAATAATTAAAACAAACCTAAAAGGTGCCAAGAGGAAGAGAGGGATGCTGCGCTCTGAAGGAGGAGGAAAATGCTTTTCTTCCTGTTAATTACAGAGACGTGCTATTTTCCACGTTATTATGATAACTTGTCGTCTGCGTTGTGTTGCTCAAGCTCTGTAATTTCTGAAAGCAACATTACACCATCAGCAACATGAGAAAAACATGGGAGGTGCAGCATCTCTGTCATGTGTCACCGAAGCTCCTCACACTCAGGATGTGTTCCTGACAAATATTGACGGTGCAAAGTGTTCATTTTCATCTTTAATTTACTGCAAACTCCTCCGTCGGCGTTCAGTCGACGCCGCAGGCTTTGCTCTGTGGAGCTTCTGCATCTGCTCAGTGGATTTGCAGACTTTACCGCGCTCGATGCAAACAATAGCAAGCACCCTGAAAGGAGACAAAAGGGGCTTTTTTCAGCTGCTGTAAAAAGAAACATCAGACACATGTTGAGCATTAATATTCAGCCACACGCTTGTTTTGTCTGATTTCCGTCAGTAAGGGACACTTATCAAGTGAAAACAGAGAACAGATGCTGCAATGAGGATGCAACAGCTGAAAAGTAAAGTGGCTTCTTATGCTTCTTGTAACGTTCAGATTGTCTATTTTTTGTCTTCTTCTGGCCTTTTTGTGCAATTAATCCATTTTACTTAAGTATTAATGAAATGCTGATGACATGCTTTAGCTTAAATCCGTCAGAGACGATGTTAAAGCTCCCTCCTAAAACCTACGAAACACTTAACTCTTCCTCTTTGAGATGTGTCCTACAGCGAAGAGCTATCAAATCATTTTATTGCAAATGAAACTGTCGAGTAGTTTTCTTCCCCAACTTCTGCATTTCAGTCCCAAATGATCCCAAACATCATTTGATTGCATTAAAGTGGTCCACGTCACAAGCTGTAAATGCTGCGCTTTAATCTGCCACTGCTTCTGTTCTGTTTGGCATTTAGGAGGCAAAATGTGCAACTTTTCACCAGCGTTTGGTTACAAGTTTCCGTTTATTTGACTGATGCCGGGTTCCTGTGCTGATTCTGCACGAAAAACAAGGTCTGAACGAGGAGAAGTTCAGGAATTTGCTGCTGACTGAGATGAGACTTCAGCTTTCTGAGGTTCAGAAAGATGTGAAGGAGAAGCTGAAAGTTTTTCCTTTTTGTCTGGAAAGATTCATGGCGAGACGGGTGTATTTATACATCGTCCACATGACTGCTCAAGACATTAAAACCATGACAGCGAGGTGGAAAATATGCATTAAAAAGGAAAAGCTAAACTAAAAACAATTTTAAAAAGACGACAAAGAGAAAGAAAAACGGACAAAGTCTGGTTCAAACACAGACGTCAACAGGAAATTCATCATCATCACCTGAATCATCATCAACAGCATCATCTTCATCGCTGCCAATAAACATGTAATAATAATAATCCATTCACTTTATTTTCAATTCAATTCAATATTCTTTTTTGTCATTGCACAAGTGCAATGAAAGTGACACAGACCGCTCTCGTGTTAAAACGATGAAATAAATATTTCAACACAAATAAAACACAAACAATACTATAAAAAACAAGACTATTGATAAGATAATGCTAAAACAGAATGAAAAAGTGACATTTGTCTCACAGACACTAAAACTGCAGCTAAGATGTTGCCATGTAAAACCAGAGCTCAGTGATGCAACAGCTCTCGGATAAAAAGTGTTTTTCAGCCTGTTTGTTCTCGCTTTAAACATCTGGACGCGTCTACCTGAGGGCAACAGTTCAAGGAGTTGATGACCAGGGTGAGAGGGGTCTCTGAGGATAGTCTCCTGAGACAGCGTGAGTTGTAGACGTCCTCCAGAGATGGAAGAGCGCAGCCGATCAGTTTTTGGGAGGTGTTAACAACCCTCTGCAGTGCCGTCCTCTCTGCAGCTGGCAAACCAGAGCGAGACGCTTTGGCTCATTTATAAAGCACGTTTAAAAAAACAGAACGTCTCCAAAGTGCTCCATGGAGTCAAATATCACAAAATAAAAATAAATTATCATTAAAATAATAATAATAATGATCATTAAAAAAAATACTTCTAATAATATATTTTTAACATCACCTTTGAAAATGGACACAAGAAAAGCTCATGGAGAGCACAAACCTCCGCCGAGGCCTTAAAAAGTTCCTGGATCCAAACGGTGATCCGGATCTCAACATTATTAAATCAGATCTTTTTTTTCACATTTCCAGCAAATCCAGAAAAATTTCATGAAAATCTGTCCAAAACTTTTTGAGTTAAGTTAAACGAAAACAAACGCCGGTAAAATCAGAACCTCCTTGGTGGAGATGATTAAAAGTAAGACAACAATAAGAAGATAACACCTGAAACACATCAGGAAAGCAGCAGAAGAGGCAGGTTTACTGCAGTTTACTGGTTCCTATGAGAACTGATGATCTGCAGAGTCCTGATCTGCGTCTAACCGCACGCTGAAGAATCAGCTGTTCAAGCAGCTTTCCTGTACTTTAACTCTGCTCTCCGTCAGAGGACTTGCAGAACCTGGTCCAGTTCTTTGCAACAACTCAGAACAAGCTGCATCCAGGAGGATGTTGTGGGATTTATAGTTTCTGTGTTTAACAAAGGGACGATTGCAGGGAGGGAAGGGAACAAACCTCAGTCTGTAGCATCCAGCTGGACTCCACCAGTCTGACCAGCTCTGGTCTATGATGCTCCTACTGTCTCATTTCCTGCTTGTGTTGTTCTCACTCTCACATGTAAGTCGCTTCAGGGAAAAGACTGGAGAATAGAACAGAATGTTGCGATGGTGGAAATGTGGCGGTTGATGTGACGGCGTTCTGTCGAACCGTGGAGTCATGGAGGTCATGGAGGAAGCCTGGATCTTATTCCACTTGGAAGAATTTCCCTGGGAGGCGGACGGTGAAGAGAAGGAATGAAGCAATGAAAAAACTCCTTTAAATAAAAGTTGTAGCGATTTAAAAGTTCCTCTTTCCCTCTCAAGAAGGAAAAGAATAAATTCCTCTCGGATGATTTCCTGCATCTCGACGTCTCGTGTGTTCGTACGTCTGAGCCTTTCGTAGCGAGGCCACGTGCTCGGCTCGTACAAATCCAGGCTCCTGGAGTCTGCGTGACGAACGACAGATGCAACACGTGTCGATGTTTGCTTGTTCCTCCCATCGCTACATTTAGACCTGCTGCTGATACAAGGAATATAAACAGGTGTGACTCCAGCAATTATTTCCACATGGCGTGAAGCAGCGGCAGGCCGAGACTGGACAGCTCAGCTCAGTCTAGCGAGGTCCTCGTGGTCCACCTCGGGGGGGATTGCTTAAGCTGAGCACAGAGCAGAAAAAGGGATGAAAAGAGAAATGGATCGGGTCGGAGGGAATTCTAATGGTCTCAACCTCGTATTTAGTAAATGTCTTTTGCTCTGCGACGTTTGTTCTTCCTGGGTTCCTTTCTTTAACCACCAAAGAAAGGAACATGTTCTAAGTAGAGAAGAGGTTTTGTGACAGAAGGTCAGCCGCTGACCGATCAGACGTGGTTTCGTCAGAGGTTGTTTTACGTCCAGCTGGAAACGCTGAAACGGACTGAGGAAAGAGACAGAAACCACTAAACATCCCACATTTATCACTTCCAGTTCATAAGAATCTGAGTTCCAGAACTCCTGCAACAGCAACTTTAGCTTATTGAAACTACATGCAGACATATAATAAATAGAACTGTTGGGTTTGTCTCTCTAAAGGCAAAATCTGCTCCGTTTTATTCAGATCTGCAGTTTCATTTCCATTTATACTGACATCAGAGTTCTACCGCAGAAAACTTTCACATTCGAGGCAACGCAGCAGAAATGGAGTGCAGAGCTGCATGAAAAATAACCAGAATTCTATGATGCAAGGGCTTTAATCACTTTAATGATTTAAAATTTTAAATCCATTACAAACTTACAAAGTGAAATCCTCAAAAAGCTGAAAGGTCATGAGGTGCGTTTCCATTTCACCTGGAACTGCGCAAAATGTAAATATTGCAATATAAAAACACCAAAGGAAATGTCTACATTAAGAAAAAAGTCTCAAATATCGCTAAAAAGTTTTCATGAGGTGGTCTTTTAGATGTTTTGATACAGAAAAATATCGGAAAAGTGTAACGGAAACACTTCTTTCACTTTTACATGACGTGCAGGGTCATGTGACCAGTTCATTCCCAGTAAAGACGGCGCGGTGGGGAACAAACAACAGCAAATTTCAGAGTTTTAGAATAGAAAATTAGAGAGAAAAGCTTCGAAAAGCCATTGCAAACTCTCCGCAGCAAGTTAAAAAAACCCAAAATCACGCTACATGGTTACCATGAAATTAGCCGCAATTCTAGTAAAATCTTGTGAGACGGACGGGTGAGAACTGATGCTGATGGGCGAAACACTGCTCCATAGAAACACCTGCAAACAGCAACTGTTGTCAAAAATATGGCTTTTACTTTGCGAGAAATTGTAATGGAAACACAGCTGTAGAAAACAAAGGAGCAAAGTGCAGTTTACAAAACACATTTCACATATTTACACTCAGCAGGCACGGAGCCGTCTTAACATGTGACAGGGGAAGGTGGGAAGTCGACAGTAATTAGCAGTTTATGCCACTAGATGTCGCTACGTATAAAGTAGAGCTTTAAAACAGCTCGGGAACTGGAATAAAATCAGTTCTGGTCGTATTTAATGAAACGAGGACAGTAACACATGAGTGGGGAACAATATAAGCCTCGATATATCATGATGTTTTATCTGCCACAAGATGAAATCCTAACAAATGTAAATGAAAATAGGAATGTTTGTTGGAGTAAAAAAGTTTTCAGTGTTTTCCTGCATATTGTTAGGACATACTTACAGGAGGAACCTGAAGTACTCAGAGAGGAAGATCAGCCATGTTTTTTAAAGTTCTGACCTTGTGGAGACTATTCAGAACTGTGTCAGCAGTCTCGCAGTTTAAAAAGAGACGCTTCAGTCGGATGTAAATATCAAGGATAAATGTCAAACCAGCGGGTAAAAGAGAATTTATGAATGTTTCCAATAAGACAAATATAAATCCTGAATCAACTTTGAAACAGCAAAGTTTACTTCAAACCGCATCCATGTGAGCTAGCTTCACGCCGATCTGTTTAGTTTTTAACACTTTAGTGTTTCAGAAGAATCTTCTGCACCAGAAACACAAGATAACCAAAAACTACAGCTTTAAACAAACCAACAAAGCAAGAAATAAGCTCAGGATCACTGTTCCAGTTACGGGAAAGCTTTCAGTCGTTTACTCGTCTGAGCCCAAGCACAGCGGAGAGGGAGGGAGAAAATCGCTCATAGCGAGAGTTCTGTTGTGGTTTTCAGCTGGTTGAAGGTGAAATGATTTTGATTTTAAATTTTAAATCCATTACAAACTTATAAAGTGAAATTCTCATAAAGCATTTCACCTGGAACTGCACAAAACATAAATATAATTTTAAAAAAAACACCAATGGAAACGCCTACATTAAGAAAAAAGTCTCAAATATCTGTAAAAAGTTTTCATGAGGTGGTCTTTTAGATGTTTTGATATAGAAAAATATCGGAAAAGTGTAACGGATACACTTCTTTCACATTTACTTTTCCCAGGACGTAACGTGGAGGGTCATGTGACCAGTTCATTCCCAGTAAAGACGGCACGGTGTGGAACAAACAACAACAAATTTCAGAGTTTTAGAAAAGAAAATTAGAGAGAAAAGCTTTGAAAAGCCGTTGAAAACTCTCCGCAGTAAGTTGTGGTTTAAAATATTAGCACCTTCCTACCATGTCCTCTACTGTTTGATTTCCTGCTTGTGTTGTTCTCACTCATATATAAGTCGCTTTGGAGAAAACATCTGCTAAATGACTGTAGAATAGAATAGAATAGAAAATATTGTGTGATGGGATTCTACTGGAATAGTTCACATGAAACCAATAAAGTCATTTACATGTTAACGGATGACAAAAACATAAAATAATTCATAAATCTGGTGACTGCACATCTGTAGCATATGATGAACTTTTCTGTCAACATTTCAGAAGCAGACGACGACATCCTGCCATCGGGACTGAACCAGGATGAAAAGTCACTCAGAAGAACTTTGTGTTGATTTAATGCAACGTTTCTTCTTTAGCAATAAATTACACCCTGGAAATCCCCCCTTCTCTCCCGTAGGAACCGAAAGTTTAGGCCTGACTGCAAATCCAGAGTAGCTGACTCGTCACCAACCTGGTTTTCATTAAAGTCTCCGTTTTCAACGGCGCATTGATTTTACAGCTTTATGTCAAGTTTCTGTTTATTCCCAGAATTATTATTTGGAAATAAAAGTTTCAGGAAGTATTTGGAGCTTTGTGAGTGGCTTCTAATCCATCTGAACAGAGAAAGATTCTGGCTTCTAAGACATTTTAAAGCCTCCTAAAGCCATGCTGTTGCCATAGAAACGGACTCGTGTATGAACCGATCGATAGCTCATCCGTCGGTTTTCTATACCTGTTTATGCCAGTAGGAGTTGTAGGCTCGTCAGGAAGCACTGAACCGCACATTCATCACTAACACTAATTTCCATCCAATTAACGATGTTTCTGTAACATAAACCAGAAAATATATATTTTTAGATTTTTATATATATATATATATATATATATATATATATATATATATATATATATATATATATATATATATATATATATATATCTCAAATGAAGTGAAATGAAATGAAAAATACTTTATTAATGCCCAAAGGGAAATTCAATTATATCATAATACAGCATATCTTATTTTATCAAATATATCACATAACCTAAAAAAAGGGAAACAATAACTAAAAATGTGCTAAATTATAATTTACTGATATGAGACACTATTTTCATTTAATTGAGTTGAAGAAAAAATAAAAACAAATAAAATAAAAACAAACAAATGGTTCCTGGACAAATGGGAGCAGTTTTCTGAAGAACGGTGGCACAAAATACCTTCAGCAGGTGCAAAAAATACCTGACTGGACTGGAAACATCAAAGACTTGTTCAACAAAATATTAGTTTATGTAACGTTTATCATTTTATCATATGTTTGTTTAAATATATATACTTCTATTGAACCAGGATTAAAAAATATGATTTTCAAAAATGTTTTATTTATTATGACTTTTGTCTATTTCATCGTATTTTACAAGTTTTATTTGCTTTTTGTAATGGGAGTGTATGGATACATATGAGGACGACTGTATGTGTACATCAACATATTTCTCTTATTTATTTATGGTATTAGATAAACTTTATTAGTAGTTTTGCATAAACTTTATGAAGAACTTTTACTAAGTTTTACATATTTTCAATGCAGATAAATTTTTATCCTTTTCTGTTCCAATGAAAGGTGAAAGCCGTCCCAGACCATTTATGAGCTTGTTGTTCAGATTTTTCACCAGCGAGTCTTTTGCTTTGGTTCTGACAGAAACTTTTCTACTTGAAAGATAAAGATTACAGCTGCAGTAAACGGAAATCTTTACCCTCGTTTGGAAGTAAAAGTCTAGTTTTAGTGCTCAGAGCTGTAAGAACGATGCATGGAAAAGCTGCAGAGTTTCACCGTGACGCGGAGCACAGACCAACTCTTCATCCATCTTCCTCGTGCTCGAGCCTCGTGATGGATCCTGCAGTGATTCTATCTTATCATGTGTTCCACTTCACACACTCCAGCTGCTCTGACAGCTTGCCATATCTCCTGCACCATCAGGGTACGTTCAAACTCTCTGTTTTCAGTCAAGATTCACAAACTGGCTGTGTTTTCTAATCTGCAGCAATTAGCATAAAACGGTGTTTATATCTGACATAAACCAGCAAACTGACCTGCTGGTGCAGCTGGGTGGAGGAGCGGTGTGTGTGTTTAATGCTGCCTGGCTTCCATCCTGTTCTCTGGGATGAACGCTGATTAAAAACACACAAAGTTTAACTGTTGATGCCAAACTTCTTCAACTTGGAGCCATTTTTAAAGACGAATGTGTCCCAGACACATCATGTCTTTATCTAATGTCCCAGTTTGACTTACTGGGACTGAGATCCTCTTTGAGATACAGAGCTTTTAAATATTCATTGCACTGAATTAACTTTATTGTCCCATGTAGCCAGGATTACAAAACAACAATCAGCATTTATTGCAACTTTTATTATGTGACGTATAATTCTGTATCTTACAGCGAGCTTTCAGGACCGTTTCGCTGCTTCTGCAGCCCTCAGCACGTCTTCCCAGTCGTCCACCCAGTCTGCACAGCATCTGGTGGATCTGAACCACCTCTCTGACACCAATCTGCTGACATTAACACACCTTTAGAGAGAGCTGCGTTGTGACATTAATGATGTTTGTATCAGAGCGGCTTGTTGGGACCTGTAATCACATCGGGCTAAAATAGCCGATATATCAGCTGCATTCAGCTGGAGTGAAGTGGACTGATGGGAGGTGCTTTGACATGGACACGTTATGCGTTCCTAAGAAAATGTTTGTATTACTGTACTTATCCAGCCTCATGTGTCCCTTCTTTATCTCCACCTAGGATCCCTCAGCATCCACCCCCCTCCTCTTTGTTTCCTCTCGCTTTAGTCGCCACAGATTTGGATGAAGTGCACAGCTGCTGCATCCAAACACGGGTCGGCACAACCTCGGTACTTTTACGGCATCTTGTGATTGATGTTCTCATATCTACTGCTTGCACACACTCAGCAGCTCTCAGATAGAAGCAGACTATTAGCATTGGCTCTGTGCCGTCTCCCGTCTTGCAGAAAGTTAGACTCCAATCACACCAGGATCTCACTGGCAGGAGAGGGAGAAGAAAGCGATAGAGAAGCAGATAAACAGCGAGATAAAGTAACCAACCGAGAGGCAGGACAAGACAGGACGTCAAAGCTGTGCGTGTGTGTGTGTGTGTGTGTGTGTGTGTGTGTGTGTGTAGCTGAGGGTAATATGAGGGAAAAGAGGTTGAGGTCTACAGTATGACGCTGTCATTGACATCATTTACAAGTTTCAGTTTAGTGTCAAACAGAAAACGAGGCGTGTAAAAGAGGCGAAGCTTTGCTAAAATTAGCTTCTAAACTGAGAGGATTCGGGTCTTAATCAGTCAAATGATCCGTCCATGCTGTTAGATAACATCTGGAAACATCTGAAATCAAACTGATTTCCAGATCAAATCCACCAAAACCAGCGAGTTGCTGCTGCTTCGCATGTTTTTGTCTCACTTTGAGAGAAAAGACGTAAAAACAAAATTCTTTATTTCAGAAAAATCCTTCATTTAAAAAACGTTGCTTCAGAAGAAACACTGGAAAGAAGCACCGACAGGATGGTTTTCAGAGTTTTTTTTAACTCAAACTTTAAATTAATATTTAAAAGTCTGATGGAGTAAAGTTACTATTTTTGATCACTTTGTTTTCTTTAATATTTAACATGAAAACATTCTTTTTTTTTTTTGTTAATGTAACAGAATGGAGGTCTTGGTTCATACCAGAAGGACAATTTTAGGTTAAAGTTTCTCATTTCTAGGTGCCCTATAAAGGGTTAAGATTTTTCTCACCCAGTCAAAGTTTGGATAAACTTTCGTAATTCAGGAATCTGTGTGCATTTGCAGCCGTTCGCTCGGTCATCATGAAGACTGAATACTCGATGCTCGGCTAGATGGGCGGTTTTTGCAGCACCAGGCCGCTGTAGATGTAAAGGCGGAAGCTGCAAATGAAACACGTCCCAGTTGGGATGTTCCTTACTGGATTTTATACCGAGTCAGCAAACCGATTTCTTAGTTTTACCACGACCTCATTCTTGACGCCAGTTTGGACGTTTCGGTTCCTCCTTGCATCACTTTCGCTTTACAGTAAAACGGCAAATTTAACACCTGGAGACACTTAGAAAAACTTCCGAACCAAAGGCAAACGGACGAGTCCACCTACAGGCTTGTTATGCTGCAAGCGACGACGCGGCTTGATGATGTCATCCAGTGTGCGCCTGTAGATGTCACCTCGATGCTCCGCGTTGGCTCGGAAACGCTGCAGGATTAAAGATACAAACAGATCTGGAAAACTCTGCACAACATGTGACGTATTTTGACATTTTCAGTCAGACGAGACGCAGCGGAAGACGTTGATGTTCCTGATATTTCATTTTAATGCCGATCATAACGAACATCTGCTCTTGCAGCGGCCAAAGAGAGGCGAGGTTGAGTGTTTGACCTCCTGTCGTCTCTGTTTACACGTTACCCCTTCCCATCGCTGCGATGATTCCAGCTTCATACAAACTCCACGCTGCTGCCATTTGATCCTGATCTTTGTCTGCTGTGCATCACTATGTTTTTCCCTTCTGTCAGACATCTGAATCAGGAAACAGTCATCCATCTTGCAGCCTCCCCAGCGTCCTGAACCGGGTTCATTCTAGATCTCAGACCAGCACAAAGCCTCCTGAACATGACCAGAAGGCCTGCAGAACCCCGACACGAGTCATGTTGGTCTCCTGTGCAACTTTGCTTGTTGTTGCACAGAAAAAGGCTTTAAATAAAGTTTAATTTGCACAGAAGGATTTAGTGCATCGATCTCTCATCATGGAGAGATGCAGCGTCGCAGCTCAGAACGAGAAAAGCATTTTGCTTCTCGACGACTCATCCTGAGATGCTTTGTTCAGCCTAATGATGCACTTCCGGAGAGGGAAGCCAGAGCCGAAGTATCAATCATGCACCAGTAAAACCAGCAAGTCTCAGCGGGAAAGCCGCCGGTGCTTGATTAGAGACGGATGAATTCTGCATATGCTTTGGGAGTTTCATGTGATCTTTCAGCCCCAGTGCAGCAGGCAGCTGTTCCAACTAAACAAATAATCCAAACATTTCGCTGCAGGTGCGTCTCAGATGAGTTATTCTGGCAGAACTTCAGATGGTCAAGCTGAACTGGTGGAGTTTTATTTCCAGGTGTCCAGTCAGATCTGAGGACCGCCGCATGCTGTCCTCCGGAGCTTCCCGGTGCCGGAGCATCTGGATGCTTCAGTACGGTCTCATTTGGGAAAGTCAGAATATCGCTCTGCTGTAGATTTATCTTCTCACATCCTTTGTTTTTATCGATCCAACTGTAGCTTTACCTCCCAGGGCCGCTGCCAGACATGCAGGGGCCCCAGTCTCTTTGTGGCGCATTCTCAACGTTAGGTTTCATTTTTCTAAAGAAATTAAAATGAGTCTTTTATTAGTGTTTAACAATAAAATCTGATAAAGCTGTGAATAACATAGTTTTTTTTTGTTGTTGTTGTTGTTTCGTTTTGTTTTTTTTGTCTTGTCCAGCATTTAAGCAGCAGACTGATGTTCTGGATGCTGTGTTCTGCTGAGCAAATTTATTTTGCCAAGGGGAGCTTTTTGTAGATATAATGATCCCCTTGTATTTCTGGATTCTTATTTTATTTTTCTATTTGTTTTGGATAATTGTTAGTATTACAGAGTTTATGCTGCTGGACCGGAGAGGATAGAAGAGAGACAGAAAGAGAAGAAAACAGAGAAAACAAGAGAAAGAGATTAATGCATACGTGTATATACACAAACATACCCACCTACATGCATATATATACACACACACATATATATATATATATATATATATATATATATATATATATATATCAACATAAAATACTGTTTAGATTAAAAGCTGAATCATAAACTTTGTGAAGAGAAACTTCCTTATGAATGTCGGCCAGATTGAGAGATTAAAAATTCGCCTCTGGACGTAAAACCTCTGAAAGTAGAGCTCAGTAGAGTCCAGATGAAGATCAGTACCAGCAGAATTACTGAACCTTTCCAGTCTGGAAACGTCTCGTGTTTCTGAGTCCAGATTAGTTTTTTGTTTTAATTCACAGTTTGACATGCCAGAAGTGTGTGTGTCGGTGTGTGTTCTGCAGCATAAAGCCGGTTGGTTTCAGAGCCCTGGAGGTGAGACGTGATGTTAAAGTGAATCTCCTGCTGTGTTTATTTATTTATGTGATATCCAGGTGAGGTTTTTCTACCGTTGCTGTGCCTCCTCCGTTGTGCATGTCGGTGCACGAGTCCCTGCTGGACAGTCTGAAAGGGATCAAACCTCCACACTTGTCTTGTGTGGGTGTTCTGTGTCCTTAGAGCTCTACAACCAGAGCCAACGCTGATCTCCAGAGGCTTGAAGGACAACTTAGCTTTTACTTCTGGGTTCCCTCCATCAGTGATTGCACCGCCGTGACATCTAATTATTTCCCACCATGATGTGCTTCAGTGCAAAGAGCCCGGATTCTTCATTTTCATACATATCGACAGGAAAATGGAAAATGCTGCAGCCTTTTCTAGAAAGGTGTAAACATAAACAGAAATCCAATAAACAAGGCAAATAAAATCCTATTTTCTTTCAACAACAGCCTGCAGCCTGTTCTGTTCCTGCAGACGTCCTGCAGGACGCTTCCCAGCTCTTCTCTGGGTGTTTGAGGATTCATCACTGGAAAATCTGCTCATTTCAGTCCAGTTCTGATGATGTTTACTGTCCGTCAGCCTCTTCATCCCAGTTTCTCTGCTGTAGGAGTGTCTCCATGACGTCCACGCCTCCATGGAAACCGTTTCAGATGAGGTTTTTGTGAACAGAAATAAGATTTATCCTCTAAATGTTGGACTGCAGCATCTCCCATCCTCCACCTGCCGGGTTTCTCCATAGTTTCAGCTCATTGAACGGCTGGTTGACGTTTTCTGCTCATAACTTTCTAAAAATAACAGAAAATTACTGTTTTTTCCATGAATCTGCATTATATTAGGCTTTTTGTGACTAAAATAACAAATTAGTTATTTGCAATCAATTCGAAAGTGACTGAAATATGATTTTATTATTAATTATTCATTTTGTAATTATACTTATTCATATTTTTGTTATGTTTCTAATAATTATAAAATAGTTTTAAAAAAATAAAAATAAGTATTATACACAGTAATAATAATGTAGTAGTATTAATATAATCTTTAATTTATCTTCTTTTTTTTAAGTAAAACTAAAAATGAAAACATTTGTCTGAAAAAAAAATCCTGTTTGTCATGAAATTGAAAGAAAAACCAAATAAAAGAAAAAAACTTCAGAAGCCTCAGAATCAAAGTTTGACATTAAAAAAGAGGAAAAGTGTCTGTTTAAAAGCCAAATCTAGAAAATGGAGGCATGAATCTACATATTAGACCTTTTAATGACCCAATAAAAGCGAAGAGATTGATATGAGCAGCATGTGCTGCAGGAAAGAAAACATCAGTGTGATGAAGAATTATTGTGTTAGAAATAAACAAGTTTCTCCTTCGTAACTTGCAAAGCTTCCAACAAGCACATCATGTCATCACAAAGAGGTCTGAGCAGCACATACCTGTTCTGTGGAACAAAACAATAATCAGCATTCCTGCAAAGATTTTCTCTTTTTAACCGTCACTCCTTTAGCTTTTATCTCCTCTGTGGCTCCGCCTTCTCCACACCTTACCTTTCCCTCCCCACCTGGCATTAACACACACAAACATTCCCCACCAGCACCGTGCATGCCTGCATGTTGTTCCCGATGCTGCAACTCCTGCTTTTCACTTGTCTGACAGAAGTGAGGAAGACGACTCAGATTAGAGGAAGAAACTGAACTTACATCCAACTAAATGATGCAAGTAAATAATTACAGCTAAATTCTCTTTTTAAGCTCGTTTCTGTCGCAGTGATTCCCCTTTTCTGCTCAGTTTGCTTGAAATGTTCCCAGATGAGTTTTATTTTCAACCTCCAGCTCACGCAGGAGCATCTTTAGAGGGCTTTGCATTATGTGTCAGCCCTGGATCACCATAATGAGACATTGTGACAGTTAAACAGATGCAATGCTCTCCTGCCATCCTCAGCCAGGCTCCTGTGTGTCCTCTTCCAGCTGAGGGCAATTTCCAGCTAAACCATTCAGACACACAGCGCTGGTGCTGATGCCAGCTATAGCAGCTCAGAGTAGCCCCCTGAGGGGGTGCAGCTCTGCAATAGTGGAAGGAGTAACATTATAAGCACCTCTCCACGGCTTTGGGTTCATGCACCTCATGATACTCTCTGCAACTTCAGCAAAAAATCTGGACAAATCAGCCCCCCCGCATTGAAAGCATAAAGCATTGTGTTCCACTTTTTGCTGTTTTCGCACCTTTAAAATGTGTGTTTGGACCTAAACGTGGACAAGTGTGAGCTTATGTTGGAGCGCTGCGTAATTAGCTGACTGATTTGTTTTGGCCTCCTCTGTTTTTACAGACAAACACGCTCAACCAGATATGAATATTCCTAATGGCTTTTTAATGTCTTCCTAATTTGCCCTTTTAAAGCGCCGCAGTGGGCTGTCCCCATGTTTGCAGCGAGGACAAACAGCCATGTGACAGAGTCAGGGCTCACCTTTGACAGAAACTTCTGCTGTCTGACAGAAATACGTTTAGGTCCAAACACACATTTTAAAGGTGCGAAAACAGCAAAAAGTAGAACACAATGCTTTATGCTTTCAATGCGGGGGGGCTGATTTGTCCAGATTTTTTGCTGAAGTTGCAGAGAATAAATAATGAAGTTTATGCAGAATGATCATCTTTAGTCCTTTTGTCATCACCAGACTTTAATTTCTACTAAATACTGAAGGAAACTTTACATCAGTGCAGAAAGGAAAAGACAGAATATGTGAGTTATTGTTTATTTTAAGGCGTTTTCTGTCTAGTTCTCATGGATCAATCGGTCCATTTTCAGCTCATCCAGCTGCAGGTTAACACCTCAGCAGAGATCCCCCAGAGCTGCTGCTGCTGCTGCTCAGCCACAGTCTTCAGCTCTTCCAGGGATTTAATCTGTCCTGAGAGTCCTGCGTCTGCACCTGAGTTTCTTCCCAGAAGTTTCTAAAAAGAGAAAAGTCTCTCCAGACGGCATCTGAACCTAATGGCTGAACCACCTGAACGGCTTCTCTGGATGCAGAGAGCAGAGACTTCCATCCTACCCCTCCCTCATGTTGCGTACAAGTTGACGAGCACCGATAGCAAACACACATCCAGGATTGCTAATTGCATTTGACAAAGATGTGCAAAAGTTAAGTCTGAAACCATGGCAACGTGTGTGTGTGTGTGTGTGTTAGGCGGTAACGGTGCGTGTTTGATCATATATTCAGTGTTATATGGAGGCATATGGAGGTTAACAAGCGTCGCACCTCCCCTTGTCTCCATGCGCTTCGTGGATCTTCTGTTTGCCTGAGAAGGAAAGCATGGAGAGAGAAATGTTAAACGTTTCTGTATTAATCCTGCCTCGGCGCCTTTTCTCATTTTTACAGTAAAACAAATGTGTTGGTTAGCAGTTGTAATCACAGGCAGCGAGGGTGTGTGAGAGCGGGAGGGGAAAGGTGTGAGGAAAGGTTGATTGCAAAGCCGTTTCCCGAGGCTCCATTCGCTGAGGAGCTCCGTTTGTCTGCTGAGCAACGTGCGGCCTCGTGCTGCAGAAAGTCCATCGTTTTGTACGTCTCTCTGTGCATGTAGCTAACTCTTAGCCGACGGTGTGTCCCTTTCTGCATGTATGCAACACGCATCAGCCTTCTGCACATCGGTGTGTGTGCTCTGAAAGGAAGAACACTGCAGCTCATAAATCAGTCAAATGCAGCGTTCGCTTCGACGCCCTCCAATCACCGTCCAGCAGTCATCAGCGCTCTCGCTGAGTAGCCACATTAGCGAGGTCGTGATCCCCCTTCATCTGGTGTTCGAGGCGAGGCCGGCTTTGCCACTCGCCCACAAGATTTCTGTAGAGCTGTCCATCACGGTCGGCCCCGCAGGATGCTGCTGAAGAGGAGCCGACGCTGCTTCAGTCTTCTTCTCCTGAATGACATCATTTCTGTCACAACCAGGGCTGTCCACCTCCGGTCCTCCAGGGCCACAATCCTGCAGGCTTTCCATGTATCCCTGCTCCAACACACCTGACTCAAATTAATCAGTCATTGTGCAGAACTGGCTGTTTGATCCGTTTAATGGAAGCCATGTGTGTTGGAGCAGGGATACATGGATAACCAGCAGGACGTTGGCCCATTAGGGAAAAGACTTTGGAGACCCTAAACGGACTGTTGAAACGTCTTTCTGCGTGGAGTTTGCATGGATTCTGTCTGAAGACACGATGTCCGGCGGAGCAGGCAATGTGAGTGCTGGTCTGTCTCTGTGCTGGTCCTGTGATGGACTGGACGCCTCTCCAGGCATAGACTTCAGCTTCTCTGTGACTCTGAACTGGAATCAAACTCCACACATCCGGGGTTCTCAATGCAGTCCTACGAGTTCTGCAACCCAACATTTTTTCCATGTATTCCTGCTTCAACACAGCTGAATCAAGTGAAATTCAATTCAATTCAGCTTTATTTGTACAGCGCCACTTTACAACAATGTTGTCACAGGACACTTTACATACACATCATTTCATACATCTCCTATAATAGAAACCAACTGATTGCATCGAGTCATAACTTGGATCCAGTCCTCCATCCTGAGCTGCATGTGGCGACAGTGGGAAGGAAAAAACTCCCCTTTAACAGGAAGAAACCCTCCGGCAGAACCCGGCTCAGGGGGGGGCAGCCATCTGCCTCGACTGGTTGGGGTGGAGAGGACAGGAAAGACAGATCAACATGTACAACTGCACTTATTCAGGAAGACCTGCAGAAAAAGGAGAAATAAGTTAGAGACGGCCATATTAGCATATATTTATACATTAATATATTAGAGAAATAGAGCGAGGTACTTCTCAGGGCATCAGGTAACATCCCCATTGCTACATAAGTAATGGATGGCTAGACTACCCATAACTATAAGAGCAATGAGCAGAACCTGGATAGATGGACAGAAATGGATCCAACAGCCTATTAGGTTCTGTTTAGCTGTGTTGGAGCAGGGACACATGGAAAACCTGCTGGATTAGGGTTAGGGATTACCTCGCCTTGTATCATCGGTGTGTTTTATCCCACTGCGATGCTTTCAGGTCTTTTTTCTCTCTGTGTGAAGCTGAATATGAAGCAGTTCCTGCTCAACAGGAGCTTCTTCCGTCTACTGCTACGGACGTCACTCAACATGTTTTCTTTCTAGTAGATAATAGAACGATAATATGACGGTTTGCATCTTCTCAGTGCATCTTTAAATCATCTGTAGTTTGTTTTTGAATGATCTGGTGACGTTGCATGTTGCTGTAAACAACATGGAGTCACCGATGTGGTGACATGTGCTGCATCTGACCTGTTTCTGTCGGCATCGGCGCCTAAAGCGTCCAAACAGGAAAACTGACCACAGGTGATGATTTACTTACAGGATCACAACTTTTTCAGGTTTTTTTTATGTGTGTTTTTGTAGATATGCTGTCCTGCGAGACCCGGCGGGCTGGCTGAGTGTGAACCCGGTCAGAGGAACTGTCAACACCTCGTCCTCCCTGGACCGAGAGTCTCCCTACGTCCATGACAATAAGTACACGGCTCTCTTCATCGCCACAGATAACGGTGAGGGCTTTTTCTGACGTCATTTAAAGTTTTGGGCTTTTTTGTCTCAGAAAAATCCGCTTTTAAACATTAATCTGAGCTCCTGTTATTTTAATCCTTTTCATAAAATCTGCTTTAAGATGTGCAGGATGCTTTCAGGGTTTCCCACCACAGTTTTCTGTTCATTTCCATTTTACACGGAATTCTGGGTTTGTGATGAGTCACAATGCCAAGTGGTTACTGCAAAGCCTTCAGAGTCACAGAAAGCTCGGTGTGTCTGCTGTCCTCACCTGGCCACAGCGAAGCCCTCAGCATCCCGGCGGGACAAACGTACGGCCGTAAGCAGCACCGGGTCTGCTGGACCATATGGCGGCTGCTTGGATGTGTCAGAGGAGATGATGCTCTGAGACTTTTCAAGCCACAGATGAAAGTCCCGAAAGCCCCATGCGTCTCTCTTTTTCCCTTCGCTTCTCTTTCGGTCTCATCATCTCTCTGTCTCTTTGTCCCCTTTCCTCTGTGTCCCCCCCCCTCCTGCCCCGCCCCATCAATCCATCTGTTCTCCTGTACTCGGGAGATTCTGACAGATCCATTAGAGGAACTGAGGGATTCTATTAGTCGGCAGCAGAATAGCTCCGTTGTGCTGCCGAATTCAGCAGCCTTAGAAAGATGAGTGGTGAAAGAGGAGTAATGATGGGGCCGGAGGAGGAGGAGGTGGGAGGAGGTGGGAGGAGGTGGGAGGGTCAGTGCAGGAAGAGAAAGGAGAGGGACATGAGAGGAGATAACAAGGGAAAGATATGAGGAGGGTAGTGAGAATAGACGGTGAGTGGACATAACGAAGGTGGGATGGATGAGAATGAAGAGGCGATGCTGGACGTCCTGAACTTCAGAATATTTGCACGACTTCAACGTCTTGTTCGTTTTGACAAGTTTAATAAAATATTCAGCTTTTAAACAATGATTTCCAAACTCTCTTCCTTCACGTAGCAACGGAACAGCTTCACGTCCCGCCGGCACCCCGCTTAGCTCGTCTGCTCCCGTCTCTTCCTGAACAAAGTAGCCTTTATTTGTCCTGATCGAGATGAATCTTCTGCTTACCATTAACTACCGTCGCTCCACTTCATAGATGGAAACGACGGGATGCACAAGCTGCAGCTCAAGAACCGTTGATTTTTCACAAAGAGGTTGAGAATCATTTATTGACTTGCAGAAGTTGGTGTTTCTGAAAAATTTAATTTTAATAATCTCAAGTCTTTCTTGGCCTTTAAAAATAAATCTAGATAGATTGATTAACACAATAAAACATTTTTTGTAAAGTTACAGTTTATGACCATCAGGGGCAGAAGAGTAGTATCAGATTACGTTGAAAGGCATTTTTGGCACAAAAAGTCTGAGAAACTGTATCAGATATGATGCATATGGTCGTTTAGATGCTTCATAAGGTTTTCTGAAAAAAGGAAGAATATCTGGAAACCTCTTAAAGATGCGTTACGTAACTTTCTGACCTTAAAACTCCACGTCCAGGACGTGTTCGATGCTGCCTTGCAGCGTCCTGAGGCAGAGAAACCGACACTACACATTGTTTACATCGCTTCATGGTATAATAAGGGACCGGCTGGTTTAAACACGCAACGTCGCTGAATCAGCAAAGAAACGAAGATTAATAAAGAGAGAGACAAAACAAGAGTCATAAGATGGTCTTCTGCTCACAGGTCAGGTAAGATGCAAGATGGAGGCTGGGTTAGCCGTCGATGGCGGCGCTGACGGGGAAATGGTAAAAAGTTCTGTAGCGTGTGTTTATACAGTTAAAGGTCTTGCTTTAGTCCTCATTAGTGTTAGAACTGTTTAAAAACAAACGTTTTGATGCTGACGTTCAAAGTCAGGATGTGACATTAATGACCATCCAAGTAAAACTGACTTTAGCTCTGAATTATTCTCATGTCTTGAGCCATAAACCATAAATTCAACACTGTTTTTACAGTGTACAGAGGTGAGATAGAAGTACCTGCTGTTGTTATTCTGCCCACATACGTAGGCAAGAAGAACCATAAAAATCCCTGCACCCTGTCCTTTAGCACCTTCTGGTGAGGCTGAAATATGAGTAAAGCTCTGACAGCTGCTTTGCTGCATGTTGTCATTGACAGGAGAAATTTGCTCCTTCCCCACAGCAACCTTTGCAAAGACTGTATGACAACCTGCCTATCGATTCATCCTTACATCATCATCTTTGTATTTATAGCGCGGTCTCCGATGGATTCCTGTACACTCTCCCCTGAAGAGGGGGAAGCTTAAAGGCAAAAGACAGCAGAGCTTTGTCAAACAGAAGCCGAGTCCTTCCTGCACACAAACGGAAAATAGGAAAACATTTTAGAATCGGAGGAAAAATCAATAAGATGAAGTAACGAAGAAGGGAGTAATTTAATAAGTTATATTTGTCTCCAGTCCCTTTCACTATGTTTCTTACATCATACTATAATAACAATATATAATATGGAACCTATAACAATACATTATATATACATATATATATATATATATATATATATATATATATATATATATATATATATGACTAGAGAGAGAGAGCAGATAATCCAGAGGCTAATTCAACTCAAACAGCTTTCCTCCTCGTGGTGTCAGGAGACTGAAAATAAAACTGATCACTTGAATAATATCAGCGCCGTCTAGTTCAAGTGTAAATCTATGAATGTTAAATTCAGAGGAAAGAAATCTGTCATGTCCGACTGAAGAGCACGCATTAAGAGCTGTTTGTGTTCGTGTGGTGTTTATATTTTACGTTCCATGTCCAGCAGGCTTTTTGTTTCTGAAAAATACATATGTATGTGCCGTATTGGCTGTAAATTTAGTAATGTGGGTTTAAACACAGTTTAATCTTCTCGATTGGAACAACATCAAATCAAATTTTCTCTGTTTAACTGAATGAAAATAGTAAATAATGAAGCAGAAGTCTGTAAAAGAGGAGAAAGCTGAAATCTAAATGTTGCAACTGAGGAATGTAACGCTGGAATATATAATCAGCTGTGTGCAATAAGAAAAAAACGCCAATGGAAGCAGACGTTCTGATGTAGAAATATACGCAAAAGTGTAGTGAAAACACTGTTTTTGCATTTACATGTGACGTGGGGGGGGTCATGTGACCAGTTTATTTCCAGTAGAGATGGCACTGTGTGGAACAAATGGCAAATTTCAGAGTTTTAGAGAAGAAAATGGGGAAGAAAAGCTTCAAAAAGCCGGAGAAAATTCTCCACAGCAAGTAGAAAAGGCCAAATGAGACAAATCTCGTCCAGTTTTATTTTGCAGGAAAATGTAATGGAAACACAGCCACTAATATCCTGTATGCATGCGTGTTGTAAGTACAATATCATGGTAAAACACACCCAGCTGCAGATGGTACGCGGCTCATTTCTGCCTCCTCAGAAAGAAATGTTCTGTCTCTTCGTGTAGAGTCGCGTTACCTCTGGATGAATGGCTCCACCTCTTCAGCCATAAATCCTGTTTCTCCTACAGTCTCTCTGCAGTCAGGAACAAACTACAACAAACATGACTGTTATCAGCTGCCCCAACTCACCTCAGCTACTTCGCAGAGTCAAGCTTCCCTGAGCGAGTTTTGTCCTGCCCGCCTCCTGGCCGTAGCCACAGATCAGACAGGACTCTGCTGTGAAGATGGAAGATATGAGTCACATCAGAGTCGGCTCTTTCATGTATAATTTGGCTGTTAGCTGGCCTGCCATCTCTCACACACCGACTCGGAGACTCACAAATGACAGTTTCCATGCTCTTGCCCAAAATCCATTTCCTCACCTGCCTAAAAAAACAAATTCATATGTGTTAACGTGATGGTTTAGAGGAGTGGAAAGCTGGCAGGCAAACAGGAGCGGCAGCAGGAAGTTAATCAGAGCAGCGAGGGGAAAAGCAAGAAGAATCTACTGCAGTGTTCTTCATTCGGCTGCTTCCAGAAGCGCCAGTAAGCTGCTTTTCTGCTGCATCGCCATCAGAAAGTCTCTGAAACTTTTGGATGATGACTTTTAGTGTTGGGAGATGATTTTTAGCTGTGGAGGTCAGAAGGTGTAAATTTGATTAAAAATGAACCGCACATCATTGCAGGAATTTTCTCTTCCCCGATGTGCATGTTAGTGTTATTTACGTACTATTTCTGCTTGTGTGTTTGTGCACAGTGCATTCCTCCTCCCATCAAGTGTTTGTGCTGCTGAGGTAATGACTGAGACGCTATAAAGTAGTTTTTCCTGCAGCAGCAGCACCTGGCTGGCCAACCAAGCAGCTCCGTGTTGTTGGAGGAATATTGTTCCAAACCAAGCAGAGGGCTTGTCGAGCTGTTTATTTAAACTCTCATCAGTAGGAAGTGCTTCTGCACGCCAACAAATTCTCTTCTGCTCTCTGATTCCCTGCTGGGACACCAGCTGTTTTTATATCCTGTTATTTTAAATCATTGTTTCTGTGTGTGTGTGTGTGTGTGTGTGTGTGTGTGTGTTGGATTGAACTCGTGTGTTCATCCTGGTTTTTAATGTCTTTGTTGCCGTGCATGCAGAGGCTCTCCGGCCTGTTCCTGTGTATCCACACACTGCTGTGTGTCGCGGTTCAGTGTTTTCTCCAGCTTCTCATTTAAATGTTAAACCGCCTCCTGGTGGGAGCCATTTGTCATTTGGAGACGTGAATACATTATCAGGGCCCCAGTCGGCTGAAACAGCAGCGCACACGCATGCATTCCTCAGCGTTGCTGCCACCAATGTTATTAAAACTCTTAAGTTATGCACGTGAGAGCAGAGCTGTTTGTTTAGAGCACATGGATGTGCCGAGGAGAGCCCACCTCAGAGGTGAAGCAGTGTGTTAGTTTTTACAGCGAAGCAACCTTCATGCAGACAAAAGCCTTGGTAATTACAGGAGTCAGATCACTTCCAGTCTTCATCACATCCTCTGCTTCCAGAAAAAAAGCAAGAAGCAGAGTAGCTGAATGCTAATGGGTCAGAAAATAAAACTCTTTCTTCTCAGATGGATGTAAAGCTGAGTGTGTGAGAGGATCTGCTACTTTCTCTCTAAAGATTCTACGTAATAGCTCCATCATCTCTCAGGCAGCCTGCTAGCTGCTTGTCAGTGGCACCTTCTCTTTGTGTGATTATGCGTGTGCGTATGTTTGTGCATCCACAAGCTTGTGTGTCTCTACATGTGTCCATTTTCCTGTGTGATGGCCGTCCTCTGCGCTGCCTCATTGCCATACTAAGTGCTGGGAGCCAGAGTGCAGCTCATTGCCGTAATGGGCCGAGTAATTTCCTTGTTTCAGGCCAGCTCAGACGGTGTGGTTTTGCTGAGAAGCGTCTGTCTGTTTGGCTGTCGTGCTACAAGTGCACGGTGAGGAAGCCGAGCAGGCTACGTGCACAGGGATGCGCTCATGCTCTGTGTTTGTCCAGCTGTGATCAGGCTGCCTGACAGTACAGCAGGAACATGATAAACCATGATGAGAAAGTAAACGTTTATTTCTAAAGCATTGTTTAAGATAAACATCACAACATGCTTCACAATAAAACACGAAAACACAAAGGACAGAAAAACTGATGAAACAAAGAAGAAGAAGTTTAAAAATGCTTTTTTTTAGCTGCTATTTTTACTGACATGTCTGCTTTGTGTAGCGGCCCAAAAACCTTTCAGACTGATGGAAAGGAGCAGAATGGAAAAGAATTTATAAATGATCTTATAACTGCTGCATTCTGCTAATGTAGACTCAAGCTGAGTCTTTTCTTCTCTTAGCTTTTTAACTCCATTAAATCCTGATAAATTAGTCATTAAATTAGTGTTTGTGAATGATCCGTTACCAGATATGGGTTTTGAAAATGCTAAAAATAAGCGGCGACGGCTTGGTGGGGCTTTGCAAAACATCCATCCTGCATCCAGAAGAGCAGACGCCACATAGCAGGCTGTGTTTAGTCGAATGAAGCAACATCAGGCTCGGTGTTAAGAAGAACATGAGGGGGAATGAGACGAGTTCAAGAGACAGACAAGTGAAAATCAAAAACATGAAGAGAAATGAAGATTTAAACTTTAACTTCCAATAACTTGTGAAAGTGTTTACTTCTCGTCTGCTTGTTTTATCCACCTATAAATCTGCATCTCTCCCTTTATGGAGATGACCGCAGAGGCGAGAAGGTTAACTACTTTACTGAAATGTGTTCCTGCCCAGCCAATCAATTATGGTGTTGCGGTAGGCAAAGGTGATGCCAGCCAGAGGGAAGAGTGCAGTATAGGGAATCCAGACATATTGACCCAAGGTAATGGCAGTGTAATGGATACGCTCAGAAGATCACAGCCCAGTGCAGCCTCGCCTTCTGTTGCCTCCCTGCCTTGTTACTCTGCCTCATTAACCCCAAATACTCGCTGTGTCTTCCTCACTTTAGTGATTTAGCACCACCTTCCATGCCTCTGCCTCCCCCCTCCTGCCCGTCTCGGACTGCGTCTGGCTTTTATGTCTTGTAGTGAAACCTTTTGGGGGAAGTCACCACCAAAACAAGCGCATGTCATGTACGTGATTAAAGAATATCATTGTTGAGCTCTGCCAAGGAGGAAACATCTCTCTGTGTTGTTGGCTTTTATCAGGCCTGACTTCTCCTAAGTCCTTGGGATGCTGATTCATCCACAGATCAGAAGTTATTGCTGTGGCTGGCACACTTCAACAAACACGCCTCTACCCACTCTGCAAGACAACTTGTGACTGAGTGCAGTGATTCTGGACTTCTTTTCCTGCCAGTTTCAGCTGTTAAAAGTGCTCTGCACCTCCTCTTCCTGCACATCTCTATCAGGAGTTGGATGCACTTTTAGTGACAGGAATCCAAATGAGATGAATGAAGTAAGTGGGCAGCGGAGATGGAGGGGGATAGGTAATGAAAGATGAAGTTAGATGATGGAATCAAGCAAACACATTTGCTGCTGAAGACTGTCTTGGTTTATCTAGAAACCATGTCATTAAAGCAGCATGGGAATCTGTCAGAAGCTTAGTTCCTGATGACGAGTTAAAAGCTAGCTTGAAGGGTGTATTAATTACACAGCCTCACAGTTCCCACCTTGCTTAATATGCTGCTTTAGTTAACACGTTCTGCAGAGCAATCTGCAGGGAACTATTCCATATTTGAGCTAATGCCGTTCTGCTGTGCCGATGTGCAGATTCCCACAGCTCCCAGCATATGTGCACTCAGAATTTATCCAACACCAGTTTAACATGTCTTACAGCTGGCTGACGTAGTTTAAAAGTTTTCTCATCTATTCATTCTTCAGTAGAGAAGCCTAAATTCCATCCAAACATTCTCTACAGCAGGGGTGCCCAAAGTCGGTCCTCGAGGGCCGCTGTCCTGCAGGTTTCCCATGTATTCCTGTTCCAACACATCTAGCTTCCACTAAATGGATCAAACAGCCAATGTCGTGCACAACTGATTAAGCTCTACTACTAATTAATTTGAATCAGGTGTGTCTGAGCAGGGATACATAGAAAACCTGCAGGATTCTGGCCCTCGAGGACCGGAGCTGGACACCTCTGCTCTACAGCTACATTCCAGTGCAGGGTTATGGTTGGACTGGAGCTGTCCCAGCAGCTACTGGTGAGAAGCAGAGTAAATCCTGCATCACAGGTCCAGCACTCACACTCGTCTCTATGGAGAATTCAGAGTGAACTATTAACTGCATGGACTGCTGTAGAAAGCTGTGAGAGGAACATGCAAACTACATGCAGAAAGGCCTTGTGTTTCTATGGGAATATGTTACCTTGTGGAAAAAATGTTACTTTTTGGAAACGTGTTAGCTTGTGGAAATGTGTCAGCCTGTGGAAACATGTTAGCTTGTGGAAATGTGTTAGTTTGTGGAAACATGTTAGCTTGGGAAACGTATTATCTTGTGGAAATGTGTTAGCCTGTGGAAACATGTTAGCTTGTGGAACACGTTACCTTGTGGAAATGTGTTAGCCTGTGGAAACATGTTAGCTTGTGGAAATGTTAGTGTGAGGAAATGTGTTAGCTTGTGGAAACATGTTAGCTTGTGAAACAGGTTATCTTGTGGAAATGTGTTCATGTGAGGAAATGTGTTAGTTTGTGGAAATGTGTTAACTTGCTTGTATAAACGTGTTAGCTTGTGGAAACATGTTAGCTTGTGAAACAGGTTATCTTGTGGAAATGTGTTCATGTGAGGAAATGTGTTAGTTTGTGGAAATGTGTTAACTTGCTTGTATAAACGTGTTTGTGTGTGGAAACAGGTTAGCTTGTGAAACATGTTACCTTGTAGAAACATGTTAGCTTGTGAAACATGTTAGCTTGTGGAACATGTTACTTTGTTGAAATGTGTTAGCATGTGGAAACGTGTTAGCTTGTGGAACATGTTACCTTGTAGAAACGTGTTAGCTTGTGGAACATGTTACCTTGTAGAAACATGTTAGCTTGTGGAACATGTTACCTTGTAGAAACATGTTAGCTTGTGGAACATGTTACTTTGTTGAAATGTGTTAGCATGTGGAAACGTCTTAGCTTGTGGAACATGTTACCTTGTAGAAACATGTTAGCTTGTGGAACATGTTACCTTGTAGAGACATGTTAGCTTGTGGAACATTTTACCTTGTAGAAACGTGTTAGCTTGTGAAACATGTTACCTTGTAGAAACGTGTTAGCTTGTGAAACATGTTACCCTGTGGAAATGTTACTTTGAGGAAATGTGTTAACCTGCTTGTATAAACGTGTGTGTGTGTGTGGAAACGTGTTAGCGTGTGTAAATGTGTTTGTGTCGAAACGTGTTAGTGTGTGGAAATGTGTTAGTGTGAAGAAACATGTTAGCGCATGGAAACATGTCACCTTGTGGAAATATGTTACCTTGATTGTGGAACAGAATACTGAACATATTTTCTATATGATACACAGTTTTGTGTGTTAAAAATTTTATTATGTTAAAGATCCTTACCCCACATATTTGTGGGTTGATGGTCTTTAAACTAAATGAAGTACTCAGTAGATAGTAGATCTAAGTTTTTATAGTATTTAATCTTACATGATCCCCTCTGATCTGCTCTGTCTGTGTTCAGGTAGAATTAGCACAGCCATACCACGTATGCAGGACTGCTGAGGTAGAGGTGTTAAAAAGGCCATATTTACAGGAACAGATAATCCACGTGCAGATAGAAAGTATCTAGATTATGAATTATGAATATGAATTCTTATTTATTTAGACCCAGAATAAATTAAGACACATTAAAGAATAAACCAATAAAAATGTGAAAATGTTGTGTCTGTTTGTTTAAATCGGCCTTCTTTGCACCTCTTTAGGCTCCTGTCCTAGATTATTATGCCATATATAGATTATTGGATTGAAGTTCAGAACTCCAGCTTGTAAGTCAGTTGCTGCTATTGTTGGCTCTCAGAGCGGCTGCGTTTCAGAGAGGAAAGAGATGGATGTTCTTCATGAATATGACCACTTCAGGAGTCCCATCAGATCAGGTTCTTGTCTGTTAGCACTCAGAGTTAACTGAGTGACAAACCAATGCAAGCGCTGTCAACTTACCAAACTCCTAACCAGTTCAGAAGGAGAGAGGACGGCAGGGATAAATAGATGAAAAGCGACAGGTCCAGTCATTAGTGTGTACAACAAAGCCTTGCAGATGGCTGAACCAGAGTGTCGTCTCCATCAAGTCATGTTGTGCCTCAGCTTCAGGGAATCAGATGGCATCTAAACATTCATAACCCTCATTTTCATCTAACAATATTTGCAATCGTCTGTGTGAATTGTAATAATGCTTCCTTCCTCTATCTGAACTCCCATCAGCATCTGCTGTACTTTGTCTTATATATTAACTATGACATAATACTTCACCAGCATGAAAAGTTTAGTCATCTTTTTTTATTACAGGATTTTGATGATCTTTAAAGTCATGAAGCATTTTTCCGCAGTTAGCGGTATCATACAGAATACATTTACCCCTCACTGTGATGTGAGCTAAAGATGTTCTCAAACACAGTTTCAGCATCTATTTGCACCATTTACAGTACATTTAATCATCCAATAAGATGTACAGAATCATCATGTGTAATGCCAAAAATAAACAGGGTGTTTAAATGCTGCAGAAAGGCTTCATCATTGTTCAAGTGTGACCAAGTATATTGTTAATGGCACCGTTCAGTTGAAGGATGGCGATGATGCAGGAAGCCAGGAGGTAGAATGCCAGCTCTGAAATGTAATTTATCAAACATAAATATAAACTCTATTAACACAATGAGAAACTATCGTTACTAGTGATTTGATAAAAAGCTGAGGACAAGGAACTGACCAGTCACTGTGGATTTGTGTGGAAACAATCACCTCATCTTTAGGTTATTCTCTCTCTCTCTCTCTCTCTCTCTCTCTCTCTGAAATGGTGATGGACAAAATATGAACTAGTTACTAAATGGTTACAACGACTACACAAGTAGGCATTCAACAGACTGGAAAGATGTATAGATACAAAAATGGAAAGATGGATGGATGTAAAGATAATTTTGATGTATAGATGTAAAGATGGATGGATGTGTAAATGTAAAGATGGATGGATGGATGTAAAGGTAGATGGTTGGATGTAAAGATGAATGTAAATATAATTTGGATGGATGTATAGATGTAAAGATGGATGGATGAATGTATGGATGGATGGATGTATAGATGGATTTATAGATGTAAAGATGGATGAATGAATGTAAAGATAGATAGGTGTATGTAAAGATGGATGTAAAGATAATGTGGATGGATGGATAGATGGATGTATAGATGTAAAGATGGATGTATAGATGTAAAAATAGGTGGATGGATGTAAATATGTAAAGATGGATGTAAATATGTAAAGATGGATGGATAATTTGGATGTATAGATGGATGAGTGGATGTATAGATGTTAAGATGGATGGATGTATAGATGTAAAGATGGACGGATGGATGTATAGATGTAAAGAGTGATGTAAAGATGGATGGATGGATGATGGATGGATGGAGAAAAAAGAAGGAAAAGCACCATCCTGGGAGACGTGGAGGTGGTGGAGGCCAAAGCAGACTGGAAATATAAAAGAGTTGCATCTACAAGAAGGTGAAGAGGAGACTCTGCTTCTTGCAGAAGCCAAGATCCTTCAACATTTGTACCAAGATGCAGCATTTATCCTGAAAGTCTCGGTCTGTTATGTGGCTGCAGCATCAGAGCCAAAGGAAATAATGCAGAAGGCTGGTTCGTGCAGGGAATAAAACTCTGGAGCTGATTTAAAGCTGCACAAGTTGTTTAATATCATAAATAATTCTTCCCACCTTCTGGACAACACAGTGAAAAAACGTCCGACTCGTCCTTTAATTTCATTTTCAGCAGCAGGACTGATTTTCAGGTTCAAAGGTTTGCACAAAACGAGTCATTTACTTTTATTTGATGTTGCTGAAAAACCAACAAAAGGCAAGAATTTGCGCCTACTTGCAGATACATCATGTCCTCGTAACTAAAAACAAGAAACCTTTCATTTAGAGGGCAAATTTGCTGTTTGATTAGTACAGAAAGAGCACTGAGTGCCAGCTCACAGAGAGCTGTAACAACACCCTCCTTTTCCAATCTCTTAGTATAATAGCAAGCAACTGATAACCCAAAGTCTATTCTGAAAGCAATTTGCCAGACTAGAAGCGATGCACCTGTCCCCAGCACCGCTTCTCTCCCCGAAGCCATCTCTCTTAATGACTTGTGCCTATTGTAATTGGTTCTGGCTGGTTTCATTTACAGTTCTGATCAGCCAATCAGATTAGCAAGGTGTCATGTGATAATATTTGCTGAAGCCCTGAGGAGAGTGATGAGTGATGGGACTGAGTGTAGTCAGCTATCTGAAGGGAGTTCTAACTAGGTCTGGGATTCACGGAGCAACAGAATGGATAGAGGAGCAGATAGGATGCTAGCTGCCTCAGAATCAGCCTCGCTTCATGAAATGCTTTTACCAGAAGGAAATCAAAGTGAAGCGTATCATTTCTCCTTCTTTTAAATGATCCATTCTACATTCTACAAAACATCCTTTTGACAGTGTTTGATAAAAATAGTCTACAGACTTTGCAAATGTGACCCCTTGTCTTAAACACGTCTTAAACGTGTATTTTTCAGCAAAGTAAAGATGAACGTTATGTCATTAGTTTGCTGAATGGAGACCTCCCACGTATTTCCCGTACAGGCCAATCCACCCAACCATCCAATTAATCCATCTATCCATCCATCCACCCACCAATCCGTCCATCCATCCATCCATCCATCTGTCGGTCCATCCATCCATCTGTCCGTCCATCCATCCATCTGTCCGTCCATCCATCCATCCATCTATCCATCCACCCACCCACCAATCCATCTGTCCATCCATCCATCCATCTATCCATCCACCCACCCACCAATTCGTCAAATCCATCCATCTTCTGTCGCTTATCCGGGGTCGGGTCGCGGGGGCAGCAGCCTAAGCAGGGAAGCCCAGACTTCCCTCTCCCCAGACACATTTGCCAACTCTGCGGGGGGGATCCCGAGGCGTTCCCAGGCCAGCTGAGAAATATAATCCCTCCAGCGTGTCCTGGGTCTTCCCCGGGGTCTCCTCCCAGAGGGACGTGCCTGGAACACCTCACCAGGGAGGTCCAGGAGGCATCCTGACCAGATGCCCGAGCCACCTCAACTGGTTCCTCTCGATGCGGAGGAGCAGCGGCTCTACTCTGATCTCCTCCCGGATGACCGATCTCCTCACCCTATCTCTAAGGGAGAGCCCGGCCACCCTGCGGAGGAAACTCATTTCAGCCGCCTGTATACGAGATCTCCTTCTTTCGGTCACGACCCACAGCTCATGACCATAGGTGAGGGTAGGAACGTAGATCGACTGGTAAATCGAGAGCTTCGCCTTCTGGCTCAGCTCCTTCTTCACCACGACAGACCGGCGCAGAGTCCGTATTACTGCAGACGCCGCACTGATCCGTCTGTCGATCTCACGCTCCATCCTTCCCTCACTCGTGAGCAAGACCCCGAGATATTTAAACTCCTCCACTTGAGGCAGGACCTGACTCCCGACCCGGAGGGGGCAATCCACCCTATTCCGGCTGAGGACCATGGTCTCAGATTTGGAGGTGCTGATTCTCATCCCAGCCGCTTCACACTGCGAATTGCTCGATTGAAAAGCTGAAGATGACGCCATGTTTTTTTTTAAAGATGAAAATAACTTTTTATTTCAGTTCAAAGATGGAAGGAACTATGTTTTTATGGCATTCAATCATCCTTTTACACCGTTATTCATCATGTCTAAACAAAAGCAAAGCTGAAAATAAATCAGGCTGGATGGGACCTTTTCTCTGCCTCTTCCATTTTCTAATGATGATTTTTTCCTCTTGTTGGGCTGATCACAGTTATTAGACCTTCCATTAGCCAGTTAGTTGCAGCCTCACTTTCCCAGGTCTTGCTGTGTTTCTTGCTGTTGTTTCTGTTTAATGCTGGTCTCTGCTGACTGTGGGTCCACACACAATACTTATCTTGTATTACTGGAGGGCTTTTGTGAAACACGAAGGTAAATGAAGTGTTTCAGTATGAATGTATGCAGGCCTGAACATGGTGTTTGGTGTCCCAGCTGGAATGAAGAGAAATGGGGTGATGAACTGGTGTGCTAGTGGATTATGACGTAGTGTTGTGCAAGTAGTAATGAAGAGAAAGGTTTTTCTCTGCAGCAGGACGGCAATGGAAAGTGATGGGGAACAGATTTAACTAGATTCAGGTGGAGCGCTTTGGCTCAGTAGACATTTTATATAATCATACAATTTCAAAATCATTCTTCTCGAAAACTGCTTTGCTTTCCTCTCCTCCCTTTTCTCATTTTCAATTTTACTTTAATTCATCTCTTCTGATTCTCTTCTTACTGCGCTGTAGTCCACCTGCAAATGAGTCTTTCTGCGTGTTTAGCGGCAGCTTGATGTGTTGTGACACTTTCCAATGAACCATTCATCACACACAAGCCCCCGTTTGTGGCGTCTCTGGCCCGAGCAGCTTGTTTCCTTCCATTCTGTTCAGGGAAATAATAATTGTTATAACAATGCAGAATATTTAAAGCCAATAGCATCATCCACCGGCTGTTTATACCAGAGATGTCCTGCTTTATAGAGACTATTCCGATTTTGGAAAAGTATTGAAGCCACATGAAAATGACCTTATTTATGATCCTATTATTATGCTGCAGAATTTTCCCTTTCAGAAAAGCATCATTTTTTTGTTTCTTTGTTTTTTAATTATTTCGCATTTTTATTTTATTTTATTTACTGTAAGTTAACTGGGGCCAGTGCAGTTGCTACAGTAACAGATCAAATACATGAATTTTGGACAAATGAAAATAGAACTGACTGCAGTATTTATGCTTTTGAGTTTGTGGTGCTCCCTGTCCTTCATCCTTCTCGTAAAACTTGGCTGCTTCAACACATTTTCCCGAGAGGAAAATAGGAGCACAAACAGATCATGGTTTTTTTTTACTCACTATAACATGCAGGGCCAGATTGGTACATTTCAAACTGCTGCTGGTAACAACCTTGTTTTTCTGTGCAGAGAAAAAGTCTGCCAACGGAATAAAAAAGAAAAGAAAAAGACAAGCGATAACAGCAGAAAGTGGCTGTCAGATAGAAGGAGGGTATTAGCCTAAAGCCAAAGTGTTGGGAGCAAACGAGTGTTTGGGGTTCGATGGAAAGATATGAAGAAGAAGCAGAGGAAGAAAGCAGCGTTTGTTGCCTGTAGCTGTGGATTAGCTCTGACATTCTCGGGAGTCAATCACTTTGCTTGCCTCTCTCATCTCCGTGCAGACGGCAGAATAACAGGGAAGTCTTAACTGCCAGCCAGGGGCAGGTGGACAATGAAGGTGGAGAAGGAGAGCAAAGCTTGAAGGCATAGTTTCTACTCTCATTTGTTTCTACTTACAACCTGCCTGCATCCATCCTGCCAGCAAAAGCTCTGCAAAATGCTGCGTGTGCAGCTCAAGTTGACTTAAACGACAAATTTATCTCTCTCGTTTTGGCTGCGGGGATGAAAATAACGTAAAATAGTCAAACTTTAATTTAAGGACTTTGTTTAATATTAAATACAAAAATTAAATGCTTGTTTTATTTTAGGATTAAAGTAAATTGTCATGTAAATTAGTCCTTTACTTAAAAAAATGGTCCTTTTTCATCTTACACAGTAATGAAATATGTATTTTCTAAATGTTTATTTCATACATGCATAATATATGGATATAAATATATGTTGTAAGCTTGATGGATGGCTGTTTTCATCATGCAGCATATGCTAAAGTGTAGATTTTTCAAGTACTTTTGCTTCAGTGAAGTACTTTTGCTACCTCCATCATCCAGAAATTGAAACTTGAAATGATATTGACCTGAATATTGCTGCAGAAAACATTCAGGATCTGCTGAATGAGGCTACCAGAGGCACATGCAGTGAAATCAAGCGTCTCCCTTTCAGCTCAAACACTCGCTTGGTCACGCTTACTGTTGGCTCACATTGTTTCAACTCCATCGTTTATTGCTGAGAGTTTATTCTCTAATGTGTAAGGACGACAGAAGCAAAGACATAGATTAAACATGGAGGGAGTTAGTCTTTAAACCTTCAGATTCCTCCAGCTGAATATAGGCTGACCAAATCCAAAACCATGAGAAATTCTTTTATTTTCAGTCAGCGGTGCAGTTTGCTTCACAGCAAACAAATGTTAGTGATGGATGCATTAATCATGCAAAGCTTCACTTGTAAAGGTAATCCCAGCTGTTTTAGTCGGGGTTTTAGCTCAAACTGGAAACACTAAGTCTTTACAGGGTGACACCAGGTTAGAAGTCAATCAGTCAGGTGGTCCTTAGGGTTTCTTTTCTTTCGTCATGGAGGTCAAGAGGGTTAGGGTTACCTTCACCTAACCCTCCTCGTGCAAGTGGGCAAACTGGAGAGGTCGGGACACAGACGGTTGGGTCGCAGACGGGACACAACTGGAGAGCAGCCATGATGCAGCTAAAAATGCAGTCAGAAAGCAGCAGGAAAGTGGGCAGAAAGCTGACGGAAAACTGCTGGAAAGCAGCCAGAAAGCAGCTGAAAAGTATCCAGGAAGCAGACGGAAAGCTGCCAGAAAGCTACCAAAAAGCAACTGGAAAACAGCCAGGAAGGTGCTGGAAAGCAGCTGGATAGCCGCCAAAAAGCAGCCAGAATGCAGCTGAAAAGCAGCCGGAAAGCACCTGAAAAGCTGCCGGTAAACTGCCGGTAAACTGCCGGCAAACTGCCGGTAAGCTACCGGGAAGCTACCGGAAGGCTGCGGGGAAGCTACCAGAAAGCTGCGGGGAAGCTACCGGAAGGCTGCGGGGAAGCTACCAGAAAGCTGCGGGGAAACTACCAGAAAGCTGCGGGGAAGCTACCGGAAGGCTGCAGGGAAGCTACCGGAAGGCTGCGGGGAAACTACCAGAAAGCTGCGGGGAAGCAACCGGAAGGCTACAGGGAAGCTACCAGAAAGCTGCGGGGAAGCTACTGGAAGGCTGCGGGGAAGCTACCGGAAGGCTACAGGGAAGCTACCGGAAGGCTACAGGGAAGCTAGCAGAAAGCTGCGGGGAAGCAACCGGAAGGCTGCAGGGAAGCTACCAGAAAGCTGCGGGGAAGCTACCGGAAGGCTGCAGGGAAGCTACCGGAAGGCTGCAGGGAAACTACCAGAAAGCTGCAGGGAAACTACCAGAAAGCTGCGGGGAAGCAACCGGAAGGCTACAGGGAAGCTACCAGAAAGCTGCGGGGAAGCTACTGGAAGGCTACAGGGAAGCTCCCAGAAAGCTGCGGGGAAGCTACCGGAAGGCTACAGGGAAGCTAGCAGAAAGCTGCGGGGAAGCAACCGGAAGGCTACAGGGAAGCTACCAGAAAGCTGCGGGGAAGCTACCGGAAGGCTGCGGGGAAGCTACCGGAAGGCTGCGGGGAAACTACCAGAAAGCTGCGGGGAAGCTACCGGAAGGCTGCGGGGAAACTACCAGAAAGCTGCGGGAAAGCTACCAGAAAGCTGCGGGGAAGCTACCAGAAAGCTGCGGGGAAACTACCAGAAAGCTGCGGGGAAGCTACCGGAAGGCTACAGGGAAGCTCCCAGAAAGCTGCGGGGAAACTACCGGAAGGCTACAGGGAAGCTCCCAGAAAGCTGCAGGGAAGCTACTGGAAGGCTGCGGGGAAGCTACCGGAAGGCTGCGGGTAAACTACCAGAAAGCTGCGGGGAAGCTACCGGAAGGCTACAGGGAAACTACCAGAAAGCTGCGGGGAAGCTACCGGAAGGCTACAGGGAAACTACCAGAAAGCTGCGGGGAAGCTACTGAAAGGCTGCGGGGAAACTACCAGAAAGCTGCGGGGAAGCTACCGGAAGGCTGCGGGGAAACTACCAGAAAGCTGCGGGGAAGCAACCGGAAGGCTACAGGGAAGCTACCAGAAAGCTGCGGGGAAGCTACCGGAAGGCTACAGGGAAACTACCAGAAAGCTGCGGGGAAACTACCGGAAGGCTACAGGGAAACTACCAGAAAGCTGCGGGGAAGCTACTGGAAGGCTGCGGGGAAGCTACTGGAAGGCTGCGGGGAAACTACCAGAAAGCTGCGGGGAAGCTACCGGAAGGCTGCGGGGAAACTACCACAAAGCTGCGGGGAAGCTACCAGAAGGCTACAGGGAAACTACCAGAAAGCTGCGGGGAAGCTACTGGAAGGCTGCGGGGAAGCTACCAGAAAGCTGCAGGGAAACTACCAGAAAGCTGCGGGGAAGCTACTGGAAGGCTGCGGGGAAGCTACTGGAAGGCTGCGGGGAAGCTACTGGAAGGCTGCGGGGAAGCTACTGGAAAGCTGCGGGGAAGCTACCAGAAAGCTGCGGGGAAGCTACCAGAAAGCTGCGGGGAAGCTACCAGAAAGCTGCGGGGAAACTACCAAAAAGCTGCGGGGAAGCTACTGGAAGGCTGCGGGGAAGCTACTGGAAGGCTGCGGGGAAGCTACTGGAAGGCTGCGGGGAAGCTACCAGAAAGCTGCGGGGAAACTACCAGAAAGCTGCGGGGAAGCTACCGGAAGGCTGCAGGGAAGCTACCGGAAGGCTGCGGGGAAACTACCAGAAAGCTGCGGGGAAGCAACCGGAAGGCTACAGGGAAGCTACCAGAAAGCTGCGGGGAAGCTACTGGAAGGCTGCGGGGAAGCTACCGGAAGGCTACAGGGAAGCTACCGGAAGGCTACAGGGAAGCTAGCAGAAAGCTGCGGGGAAGCAACCGGAAGGCTGCAGGGAAGCTACCAGAAAGCTGCGGGGAAGCTACCGGAAGGCTGCAGGGAAGCTACCGGAAGGCTGCAGGGAAACTACCAGAAAGCTGCAGGGAAACTACCAGAAAGCTGCGGGGAAGCAACCGGAAGGCTACAGGGAAGCTACCAGAAAGCTGCGGGGAAGCTACTGGAAGGCTACAGGGAAGCTCCCAGAAAGCTGCGGGGAAGCTACCGGAAGGCTACAGGGAAGCTAGCAGAAAGCTGCGGGGAAGCAACCGGAAGGCTACAGGGAAGCTACCAGAAAGCTGCGGGGAAGCTACCGGAAGGCTGCGGGGAAGCTACCGGAAGGCTGCGGGGAAACTACCAGAAAGCTGCGGGGAAGCTACCGGAAGGCTGCGGGGAAACTACCAGAAAGCTGCGGGAAAGCTACCAGAAAGCTGCGGGGAAGCTACCAGAAAGCTGCGGGGAAACTACCAGAAAGCTGCGGGGAAGCTACCGGAAGGCTACAGGGAAGCTCCCAGAAAGCTGCGGGGAAACTACCGGAAGGCTACAGGGAAGCTCCCAGAAAGCTGCAGGGAAGCTACTGGAAGGCTGCGGGGAAGCTACCGGAAGGCTGCGGGTAAACTACCAGAAAGCTGCGGGGAAGCTACCGGAAGGCTACAGGGAAACTACCAGAAAGCTGCGGGGAAGCTACCGGAAGGCTACAGGGAAACTACCAGAAAGCTGCGGGGAAGCTACTGAAAGGCTGCGGGGAAACTACCAGAAAGCTGCGGGGAAGCTACCGGAAGGCTGCGGGGAAACTACCAGAAAGCTGCGGGGAAGCAACCGGAAGGCTACAGGGAAGCTACCAGAAAGCTGCGGGGAAGCTACCGGAAGGCTACAGGGAAACTACCAGAAAGCTGCGGGGAAACTACCGGAAGGCTACAGGGAAACTACCAGAAAGCTGCGGGGAAGCTACTGGAAGGCTGCGGGGAAGCTACTGGAAGGCTGCGGGGAAACTACCAGAAAGCTGCGGGGAAGCTACCGGAAGGCTGCGGGGAAACTACCACAAAGCTGCGGGGAAGCTACCAGAAGGCTACAGGGAAACTACCAGAAAGCTGCGGGGAAGCTACTGGAAGGCTGCGGGGAAGCTACCAGAAAGCTGCAGGGAAACTACCAGAAAGCTGCGGGGAAGCTACTGGAAGGCTGCGGGGAAGCTACTGGAAGGCTGCGGGGAAGCTACTGGAAGGCTGCGGGGAAGCTACTGGAAAGCTGCGGGGAAGCTACCAGAAAGCTGCGGGGAAGCTACCAGAAAGCTGCGGGGAAGCTACCAGAAAGCTGCGGGGAAACTACCAAAAAGCTGCGGGGAAGCTACTGGAAGGCTGCGGGGAAGCTACTGGAAGGCTGCGGGGAAGCTACTGGAAGGCTGCGGGGAAGCTACTGGAAAGCTGCGGGGAAGCTACCAGAAAGCTGCGGGGAAGCTACCAGAAAGCTGCGGGGAAACTACCAAAAAGCTGCGGGGAAGCTACTGGAAGGCTGCGGGGAAGCTACCAGAAAGCTGCGGGGAAGCTACCGGAAGGCTGCGGGGAAACTACCAGAAAGCTGCGGGGAAGCTACTGGAAGGCTGCGGGGAAGCTACCAGAAAGCTGCGGGGAAACTACCAGAAAGCTGCGGGGAAGCTACTGGAAGGTTGCGGGGAAGCTACTGGAAGGCTGCGGGGAAGCTACCAGAAAGCTGCGGGGAAACTACCAGGAAGCTGCGGGGAAGCTACCGGAAGGCTGCGGGGAAGCTACCAGAAAGCTGCGGGAAAACTACCAGAAAGCTGCGGGGAAGCTACCGGAAGGCTGCGGGGAAGCTACCAGAAAGCTGCGGGGAAGCTACCGGAAGGCTGCGGGGAAACTACCAGAAAGCTGCGGGGAAGCTACCGGAAGGCTACGGGGAAGCTACCAGAAAGCTGTGGGGAAGCTACCGGAAGGCTGCGGGGAAACTACCAGAAAGCTGCAGGGAAGCTACCGGAAGGCTACAGGGAAGCTACCAGAAAGCTGCGGGGAAGCTACCAGAAAGCTGTGGGGAAGCTACCGGAAGGCTGCAGGGAAGCTACCAGAAAGCTGCGGGGAAACTACCGGAAGGCTGCGGGGAAGCTACCGGAAAGCTGCGGGGAAACTACCAGAAAGCTGCGGGGAAGCTACTGGAAGGCTGCGGGGAAGCTACCAGAAAGCTGCGGGGAAACTACCAGAAAGCTGCGGGGAAGCTACTGGAAGGTTGCGGGGAAGCTACTGGAAGGCTGCGGGGAAGCTACCAGAAAGCTGCGGGGAAACTACCAGGAAGCTGCGGGGAAGCTACCGGAAGGCTGCGGGGAAGCTACCAGAAAGCTGCGGGAAAACTACCAGAAAGCTGCGGGGAAGCTACCGGAAGGCTGCGGGGAAGCTACCAGAAAGCTGCGGGGAAGCTACCGGAAGGCTGCGGGGAAACTACCAGAAAGCTGCGGGGAAGCTACCGGAAGGCTACGGGGAAGCTACCAGAAAGCTGTGGGGAAGCTACCGGAAGGCTGCGGGGAAACTACCAGAAAGCTGCAGGGAAGCTACCGGAAGGCTACAGGGAAGCTACCAGAAAGCTGCGGGGAAGCTACCAGAAAGCTGTGGGGAAGCTACCGGAAGGCTGCAGGGAAGCTACCAGAAAGCTGCGGGGAAACTACCGGAAGGCTGCGGGGAAGCTACCGGAAAGCTGCGGGGAAACTACCAGAAAGCTGCGGGGAAACTACCAGAAAGCTGCGGGGAAACTACCGGAAGGCTGCAGGGAAGCTACCGGAAAGCTGCGGGGAAGCTACCGGAAGGCTACAGGGAAGCTCCCAGAAAGCTGCGGGGAAGCTACCGGAAGGCTGCGGGGAAACTACCAGAAAGCTGCGGGGAAGCTACCGGAAGGCTACGGGGAAGCTACCAGAAAGCTGCGGGGAAGCTACCGGAAGGCTGCGGGGAAACTACCAGAAAGCTGCAGGGAAGCTACCGGAAGGCTACAGGGAAGCTACCAGAAAGCTGCGGGGAAGCTACCAGAAAGCTGTGGGGAAGCTACCGGAAGGCTGCAGGGAAGCTCCCAGAAAGCTGCGGGGAAGCTACCGGAAGGCTGCGGGGAAACTACCAGAAAGCTGCGGGGAAACTACCAGAAAGCTGCGGGGAAGCTACCGGAAGGCTACGGGGAAGCTACCAGAAAGCTGCGGGGAAGCTACCGGAAGGCTGCGGGGAAACTACCAGAAAGCTGCAGGGAAGCTACCGGAAGGCTACAGGGAAGCTACCAGAAAGCTGCGGGGAAGCTACCAGAAAGCTGTGGGGAAGCTACCGGAAGGCTGCAGGGAAGCTACCAGAAAGCTGCGGGGAAACTACCGGAAGGCTGCAGGGAAGCTACCGGAAAGCTGCGGGGAAACTACCAGAAAGCTGCGGGGAAACTACCAGAAAGCTGCGGGGAAACTACCGGAAGGCTGCAGGGAAGCTACCGGAAAGCTGCGGGGAAGCTACCGGAAGGCTACAGGGAAGCTCCCAGAAAGCTGCGGGGAAGCTACCGGAAAGCTGCGGGGAAACTACCGGAAGGCTGCGGGGAAACTACCGGAAAGCTGCCAGAAAGCAGTTAAAAAGCAGCTGGAAAACTGCTGGAAAGTCATGCACACAGACTGTTAGAGGAAATTGTCCATTAGTCTGTTTTCAGTTCAGCACAAGCATTTGAAATCATGTAAAGGTTTTATATCAGTTTATGTATTACTTCAAACATTTATTAAGTTTAATAAAGTTTCCTAACTTATAATGAAAGAGCCATAAAATCCTGCAGAGATTCTTTTTCCAGCAGGTGGGAGTGAATATATGAACCTTTCAATAAAATATCGTTGTGTAGTCCGTTAGTTCGCCGGCACACCAGCTCTGTTTTCGTTCTGTAGATGTGTGTTCTCTGCCGGCTTCACAGTGGGATTAAATCTAAGTGACTGTAGTTAGTTTATCGGGTGAAAGGAGGCGTTTCGTTTCAAAGAGCATTTCTGTTAAAGTTGCCTGCCATCCTGCTCCACCCAACAACGGTTTATTACAACATAATGTGATAATTAAATGTCCAAAAAGACAGCTTCAGTGATGTTTCTGAAAACAAACTATTTGTAAAAAAAAATAATTCATCTCTACAGGAACGGCATCTGCTGGTTGATGGTGCTGCCCTTTAAAAAGGATTTTCTACCCCGAGAAGCTCGTATTTCATGTGAAGTTAATGAACATCACATGAAATATGAATGTAAACACGTCGGATTATAGCAGGAGGCTAATTTACCCTCTGTGATTGTCTCAGAGTGATGCAGAAAAACTGGTTCACGCTTGTGTTACTTCGAGACTAGATTACTGTAACTCTCTATTACTGGGCTGTCCTAAATATGCCCTGAAAAGCCTTCAGCTGATCCAGAATTCTGCAGCCAGAGTCCTGACCAGAACCAGCAGGAGAGATCATATTTCTCCAGTTTTAGCCTCTCTTCATTGGCTGCCTGTTGAATCTAGAATAGAATTTAAAATCCTTCTCCTTACATATAAAGCCCTCCACAACCAGGCACCACTATATATCAAAGACCTCATAGTTCCTTATATACCAAGTAGAGTACTTCGTTCGCAGACTGCAGGCTTACTTGTGGTTCCTAGAGTCTCAAAGAGCCGAGCAGGAGGCAGAGCCTTTGGTTATCAGGCCCCTCTCTTATGGAATAAGCTCCCAGTTAGTGTTAGGGAAGCAGACACCCTCCCCACCTTTAAGACTAGGCTGAAGACTTATCTTTTTGATAAGTCCTATAGCTAGGGATGGTTAGCATCCCTTAGTTATGCTGCTATAGGTTTAGACTGCTGAGGGACATTTCCTGATACACTGAGCTTCTTTCTTTTTCTCTTTATCTCTTTCTTTTACCCCCCCACCCCACCCCACCCCCATAACAGTGTTGCATCATTAACATGTATGTCTCCTGTCTCAGCAGGTCTCCCTGGCCGGGAGTAGCAGTTCCTGTTGTCTGTTGTCTTTCTGTCCTCTTCCCCCCACACAGCAGAGGCAGATGGCTGCCTGTCCTGAGCCGGGTTCTGCCGGAGGTTTCCTTCCTGTTAAAAGGGAGTTTTTTCCTTCCCACTGTTGCCAGTGTGCTTGCTCAGGATGGGAGATTGAGTTGGACTCAACTCAGTCTGTTGGTTTCCTTATATAGGCTGTTATGAATTGGCCTTCATTATGTTTTCCCCTCTGTCTGTAAAGCATCTTGAGATGGCATTGCCGTGATTTGACGCTATATAAATAAAGTTGAATTGAATTGAATTGAATTCATTTTCATCCCTGTCCCCAAACGATGTTTTAACAGGATCTAAAATCCACCTCATCACTAACACACAGAGCTGGTGTCCCAGCTTCACCAGGCTGAAAGGGAATAAAAACAAGGAATAAAGACGCGATCACAGCAGCACGTTGCCTGGAAACGAGCAAAAATAGAGAAATAAAATAAATCTTCACATTTAATGTGCAGCAGACAGATGCAGTGTTATTTTCCCTCCGTTTCTTTGCAAAATGTTCACAGTAAGTCAGAGAAACCTTCAGCACAATAAATATTATGAAGATTACTAAAACTGACAGCTGAACCCCTTAAAGCTGATGTTAACCCCTGAGCCTACACATCCTGCTGACCGCAAACCTGCTTTCACCAACACTTCCAACTATATAAAATGTCGAGGCTTTTTCTGATGGACATGAATTAAAATTTCAAACAGTTTGTGTTTTTTATGTACTGGAAAAAGAAAAACTTAGCTATTTATAATCTAGAGTTTCTATGTGTTCTGCTTCCCGAACTGCCTCCCAGGCATTTTTATTATTTAAGACTTACTTTGATGGAGACAATTAAACCTAATCTCTTTTGCTAATTAGTATAATTCTCCTTCTGAAACCAATTTATTAGAATCGATCCCCAGTTGTGTGAAGTTAATTTTAGCTCTGGACTGAATTCATCATGTGTTATCTCATTTGGACAAAAAGCAGTTATCATCTGAATAACGGTGCTTTAAACTTTCTCGATTAACACATGAAGAGGAGAAACTTAGATAACAGAGCATCAAAAGTTAGAGAAATATGTTGTTTTTATCTTTATTTCTTACACAGGTCTGTTATTTCTGTTGTCTGTTATCATTTATAGATAATATGAAATTGTCTGTCGTTCGTCGTCCCGTGAGGTGTCGTTTACTTGGTTGACCCAGTGAATTTGGAATTTGATTTTTAGTTTGATTGTTGGTTTTTAAATTGACAGTTTTCCAGACTTTTGGTGCATCGTAGTGATGATCCCTACTAGTGATGGTGGGGAGCTGATGATGATGAAGCTCCGTGAATATGTCGCATCTTTCTGGCCCAATTTATTCACCTAAAGTTTCTTGACTTGAAGCCCCGTTTTAACGGCTGATTTTGGGTGCTGCCGCCTGCTGGCTGGTTGATGTACAGCAGTCCTGTGACACATGCTGGCTTTGTACCAGTGGATCCATAAGCCAGTCAGTCATTTCCTTAACCACTTGTTCCAAGTCAGGTAAGCTGGAGCCGATCCTAGTAATCACTGGGCGAGAGGCAACCTACTCCCTGGAAAGGTTTCCAGTCCATAACCGGGCCTGGATCTATGAACATAATGATAAATGTAAAAGTGTGATTTAGTCAATCCTGACATATCAATCAATCTTATGACCCTACTGAGCATAAGTTTGGGACATTTTCCAGTTGTATTCAATGGGATAGTGTCCCAAAACTTATGATCAAATGTCAATAATGTTCTATCATGTTAAAATGTGGTCAAACTAGCAGTAGTTTTTGTATTGTTGGTGGCTCCTTTTGAGTCAGTGCTGTTGATCAATCTCCCGCACATATTGATCCTCGAGATCTTCAAATCGATCAGAACATTTCCTGTATTTTCACCCTCTCAAACCACTCAGCAAACCAGTCATGTGATGTCAGAGAACTGTGTCATTGTTTGTCTTTGGTCATGTGATATTCACAGAAACAACATGGGCCTCGATGCAGGCTTCATTTGGACACGCCCCCTTAGTTCACCGCATGGTTTTAGTTTCTGTTTCAGATACATCACCACCCAAAACTAAACTTCTCGTGTTTTCTCACTGAGTAACAACAGCTAGTTGTGGATCTGCATTACACCCCGTCTCTGCTCCGAGCTCTTCCAAACAAGTAAAAGTTGGTATAAAGTTGATGCTTGCATTTCCTCTTATTATCGCCCTTCTCTCTTTCTTTTCTTCACTTCCTCCAGTAATGTCCTCCCAGAAATCAGCCTCATTCAGCCTGCCTGGGTTTGTTTCCTTTCTCACCTGAGCCCAGATCTACGTCAGCCCTCTCCAGTCTCTGCTTTTCAGCCAGTTTATGGGCAGCTTTTCGTCCCTGGATTACCCTCTCTTTGCTTTGTCCACAACAGACTTTTCCCACATCTCTGTGGATTCAAGCTTTTCACGACGTGATCAGGCTGCCTATCCAGAGTTTTCTTATCAACCACAATCCTCGTTCAATAGTTTCAATAACTATATTCCCTTTTTTAACGCTCATTTTTTACCTGTCACAGTGGCTTGATATCCACTTTCTAGCATGTGCTGCACTGGGATGTTGCTAAGCAACAACAGTTCCAGGACTGTTCATTACATATGTCACATAACCACATATTTGTAAAGTTGAAAAGTTACATTGAGCTGTTTAAACTGCGTAAAAACATCAGCATGTGTCATTTCCAATGCTAGGAAGTGTCTCTAATCAAAGTTGTGCATGCTATAAATTTACCTGCAACCCAACCAGACTTTTAGCAAGCGGGAGTTTACATTTGAGCTCATTTAAAGCACCACCAAAACTAAGTTGATCTTGTTGCTGCACCTTTTCAGTTTGTTTGCTTTAAATCTTCTACCTGCTCTAAAATTCCTTCAGTTCTCTGATAAAAAAAAAGTCAAAGATAAACAAATCTTCTATCAAAGGAGGACCAGAAGAAGCTCAAAAACAACAGACGTACCACTCTGCATTTTAAGTGAACTGATGTGAGAAGACATATCAGCTGTATAAATAGATAAGCTTTTATATTTAAACCATTTCTACACCGACAAAAAACCCACAAAAAGTCACAAACATCTGAATTTTGAGACGTTTAATTTGCTCTCAGTCCTGCATCAAATTACTCTGCAGCAGTCCTGGGTTCTTTACTGGCTCTGCTGCGGCCTGGCCTTGTGGTGCATGTTTGCCATCACAGAGCAGCTCATAATCTGGCAATATTTACCAACCTTAAGACCCATTTCTCTCCTTTAAATACATACAAGAGGATGCCTGTCATGCGTCTCCATCCTCATGCTTCCATGTGTCTTTTACGTTGTCATAGTAAGTCAGTTCATCCGCTAGGGGCCAGTGCTGAGTTCAGAGTTCACTTTTGCATGTTGACACTAGTAGGAAGCGGCAGCCGCTGTAAAGTTCTTTACAACCGTCCAAAAATGCCAGAAGAAGAAAACCACAAAGTTTTTTGCTGTTCTCAACTTCTTCTACAAGTGGTTTTAATTAGAAGGTTTCTTGGTTGTCTTCTTCTTCCTTTTCTTTTCCTATGGTTTGTTTGTTTTGGTGGTATTGATCAATTTTCTCATTTGACCAGTAGCTAACCTCCTTGAAAACTCAAAAAATTGCGTGAGCAACTGACACAGGATACGGACAAAACTGTCTGACTGCGCATCCGTCTGCCTGCGCATCCGTCTGCATATCTGCTCGTCTGCATAAATGTCCATCTGCTAATCCATCTTTTGTGTCCACCTTGAATGGTACGTTAGTCACTCTTTTAAACACTGAAACCAAAAGCTAGACTTCCACCTGTGTGATCAAGTTATTATTGTTAAAACTTGCCAGTAATGTAGAAGCCATTAGAGAAAATAAAACAATGTAATATTGATATTGTGTAATGTTGTGCTAACACAAAGTGTGATAACACATAAATATAATGGAATTTCTCATGAATGTAAGTTGTTTTATAGCAAACTGATCATCACAGAACCATGATTACATTAATGTTTGCATCTTGTGTCATTTGCTTTTGGACATTATTGGAAAAAAAATTCAGTCATCCTGCGTCAACAGAATTTGCCACATTATATATAGTTTTTAGTTTAAAAACAACATGATAGACTGAATTCCATATGAATAGAGCAATAACTAAAACAGATAATTGCACCATCCGTTAGGTAAACATTTGAATATTTGTTTTATCTTGATTTTAGTTATGTTGTCTGTCATTTTTTTCAAAAGTTGGCATCAAGTTTTAATTTTCTGATAAACAGGAACTTTCTGCAGATTCCGTACATGTACATGGAAACAATAAAGACTTTTTCATGTTTGTTTAATCGTATTTTAAAAATTAACAAATGGTGTTAATAGCTCACAAATGATGCTTTAATTAAAAGGCACTTAGAAATCTGAGTGGAGGAACGTAGGAACACGCAGAGTGAAAACACTTTACAATTAAAGTTCCTTTGCACTTTCTTGTGTTTATCTGTTTAAAAAGCAAATCCACAGTGACAAAGCAACATCTTTATCTTTCGGGACTATAATATTATCACTGCGAAGTTAAATGACTGCGCAGCCTGCACTCGTACGTCAGGAGTTTAATCATTAACTTGAGTTTATTAACATGCAGTTTTCCCTCCTGGCTGTCAGAGATGCTTGTGCACCTTTACCAAGTATCCACAGCAACAACCTGAAGGGCCGTTTCTGTGTCTGAAGGGGACGTTTTTACAGCAGCTGCTCTGTCTGAGATGAAACTGTGTGCCGCTCATGACCTTTGCTTTTGGATTGACTTGCTGCCTGATGGCAACCTGCTCAGCACTTCCTTCCCATCAATGGAAGATGGATGCAGCCGACATCTTTGAGTGTCAAAGTGAACGTAGAAGTGCATTAAAGCTGAAAACCATTAGATGACTCAAAAGGCTGCTATCCACCATCCACCGTCCAGAAACGACCACCTTTGACTACTTTTAAACCAAGATGTGTCCAAAAACTGTTCACCAGACAACCAGTAGGTGATGTCACTGTGGCCGCATTTAATAACCTTTAGCTCCACCTAACAGGTGGAGGAGTTTATGGTTTTACCTGCGTCTCTCTTTATCTGTTTGCAACTTTACATTAAAACTCCAGCAGATATCTTCATTATGTGTTTCTGAAAGCCAGTCCTGGTCTAACTTAGTCTTTGATCCAGGTCAGCATCTAGATGCAGGGATGTTGTGAAGGATTCTTCCTCATTGTAAGATAGGACCATTTTTAGTATATCTGCATATAACTCCACAATGAATGGTGAGAAAATCCAGAAAAAATTCCCAACAGGTTTTCCAAGATATCATAGATGGATGTGGATCCCAAGAAACATTCTGTATACCACCATCCAGAACAGGAACAACTTTCTGGATACTACCATCCAGAACAGGAACAACTTTCTGGATACTACCATCCAGAACAGGAACAACTTTCTGTATACTACCATCCAGAACAGGAACAACTTTCTGGATAATACCATCCAGAGCAGGAACAACTTTCTGTATACTACCATCCAGAACAGGAACAACTTTCTGTATACTACCATGGAGAACAAGAACAACTTTCTGGATACTACCATCCAGAACAGGAACAACTTTCTGTATACTACCATCCAGAACAGGAACAACATTCTGGATACTACCATGGAGAACAAGAACAACTTTCTGGATACTACCATCCAGAGCAGGAACAACATTCTGGATACTACCATCCAGAGCAGGAACAACATTCTGGATACTACCATCCAGAGCAGGAACAACATTCTGGATACTACCATCCAGAACAGGAACAACTTTCTGGATACTACCATCCAGAGCAGGAACAACATTCTGGATACTACCATCCAGAGCAGGAACAACATTCTGGATACTACCATCCAGAACAGGAACAACATTCTGGATACTACCATCCAGAGCAGGAACAACATTCTGGATACTACCATCCAGAACAGGAACAACTTTCTGGATACTACCATCCAGAGCAGGAACAACATTCTGGATACTACCATCCAGAACAGGAACAACATTCTGGATACTACCATCCAGAACAGGAACAACATTCTGGATACTACCATCCAGAGCAGGAACAACATTCTGGATACCACCATCCAGAGCAGGAACAACATTCTGGATACTACCATCCAGAGCAGGAACAACATTCTGGATACCACCATCCAGAACAGGAACAACATTCTGGATACTACCATCCAGAGCAGGAACAACATTCTGGATACTACCATCCAGAGCAGGAACAACATTCTGGATACTACCATCCAGAACAGGAACAACTTTCTGGATACTACCATCCAGAACAGGAACAACTTTCTGGATACTACCATCCAGAGCAGGAACAACATTCTGGATACTACCATCCAGAACAGGAACAACTTTCTGGATACTACCATCCAGAGCAGGAACAACATTCTGGATACCACCATCCAGAGCAGGAACAACATTCTGGATACTACCATCCAGAGCAGGAACAACATTCTGGATACTACCATCCAGAGCAGGAACAACATTCTGGATACTACCATCCAGAGCAGGAACAACATTCTGGATACTACCATCCAGAGCAGGAACAACATTCTGGATACTACCATCCAGAGCAGGAACAACATTCTGGATACCACCATCCAGAGCAGGAACAACATTCTGGATACTACCATCCAGAACAGGAACAACATTCTGGATACTACCATCCAGAGCAGGAACAACATTCTGGATACTACCATCCAGAGCAGGAACAACATTCTGGATACTACCATCCAGAGCAGGAACAACATTCTGGATACTACCATCCAGAACAGGAACAACATTCTGGATACTACCATCCAGAGCAGGAACAACATTCTGGAAACTACCATCCAGAGCAGGAACAACATTCTGGATACTACCATCCAGAACAGGAACAACTTTCTGGAAACTACCATCCAGAGCAGGAACAACATTTCATCACTGCAAGAGAACAAACATGCAAGTAACACCCCAATGTAACCAATACACTGTGGATTCATTATCAGTGGATCTGGAATCTGATAGTGGATCTGTATAAGATGGATGTAAGACAATAATGCCGGCTGCTGGCTGCTGATCAGACCCCACTGGGGGTTTCTGGTTTAGACCGGTTGTCCCCTTAAAGGACATGTCTCAGGTTTTATCTAACATGCATGTCCTTTGACTCATTATTCGCTTAGCTTACAAGAACTTTGAGACTGGTAATATATGGGAGTAATAAACGATAATGGCCTCAAATGATCTGATGAGATTAGAATCGTAGAAAACTAATTTCCTTCGCCATGATTTCAAATCCATTTTCTTTAATGTCACAACTTTACTTTTGATGTTCTTTGTTGTGCCTAACATGCAGGAGGTGGGCTTGCTCTAACTTGCTCGCCTCCTACAGAAACTCCGAGTGTTTAATCAGAACTTTTGTGACAAAGTGATGTGAAGTGGAGGCCAGCAGACAAGCTCCATTGATGCTGAGGCAGGCTGATAATGACACAGGAATGATGCAACGCAGATAAGAGGGAGTGGGAGAGAAGAGGTGCAGAGAAATGGAGTGATTGGTGAGAGGAGTATTCATTTAGGAAGACAAACAGCTTCATTTAAAGTTAGCCAAGCACAGAGACGCCCTGCACACTGCAAATGGGTTGAAATTTGCATCTTTTCCCTGACAGGAGATCCAAGCCCTCTCCTCAGTCTCTCGGTCTCACGTCCCCAGTGATAATGGATTATCTGAGGTCTCGCCCGAAGAGCTTCTGTCTTTGATTTTCTTCTGAACATGTTTTCTGTCTGCCTTTACTGAAGTCATTCTTCTTTATTCTCGATCTGCTGCTGATATTGTCACACCCATATTTATCTACACTCCATGAGGACCTTTTGCTGTTTTCTTTCATTGCATAAAGCAAAAGAAAAACAGCTGAGATGGTAGTCATTTCACGATTATTAAACAGCAGAAATTCCTAACTCCACCATTACATTCAATTTCTCCTTATCTCTCACAATCACGATCTACTGATGGTTTTACGGCTGAAAATCAAATTAAAGTTTGGAGCTCGGCAAACAGATCGTGATGATTATCTGCTTAGCACTCACAAGTTGTAGATATGATTTCTGAGCACCGTGCAATAAATCCGTCTCGGCTGGAAAGTGCTGCAGTTGCAGGTACAACACAAATTCCCCAGGAGTTGGGAAGAATGTGAAGAAAATGCCGTGCAGCTATTGCAAACTAGCATGTCATTCACAGCAGAAAATAGAAAACTGATCAAATTAGTAGGAAATCTGGGCAGAAAGAAGATGAGTTAAAGCGGCTCTAAAGTTCTGGTTCTGTTGGTTTTATGTCCAAAGCAGAATGTTCTCCCATGATCAAGGCAGACGAGCAGGTAGTCCAGTACCTGAACATCCATGATCCGGTTTATGCTTTAACGTTCTCTGACTGATACATGGATCATCTGGACCAGAAAAGATGTTTTCATTATCAATGCAGCATCATTAGATCTTAATTATTCTTAATTATAAACAATATCAAAATTAATATAATGAATAATTTATCCTTTTTGCTCTTTTGCTTGTTTTCTACCTAATTTATGATCATTTATTTATTTGTTTCTTTGCCATCCTGAGGCCTGTACATGTGCATGTTGTTATTTCCTCTCCGGTGTGTTAGTGTGACGTCTGTCGTCCCTTCACCCTCTGTTGTTGTTTTCTGTTTTCGCTCAATGCACACCTTAGAATAAAAAGGTAAAAAGCTGATGATGTATCCTCTGAGGAGAATGGTGTGGGATGATAACGGTGCTTTATGGAACCAGGAAGCACAAACACGGAATGCAGCTGCTTATTAATCCAGCTGTTTTTCATTATAAGTTATGGTGTCAAACGTGCAGAAACAAGGAGCTTTTATTGTTTCTACTCCGAGCTGGAGGATCCTCTTGTGATAAATGTGTAGGTGTTGAAAGATTCTGATGAAAATAAAGCATCTTGCTCGTCCTTCCTGGAATGAAACTCAAACAGATTCAGATTTTCTGCTCATGTCTTAATTTTTCCCTCCAAGCCGTCGTCTCTCATCCGTCCAGACCCGGAACATTCCCCGCTCGCTGTGAGCCGCAACGCTGGAAAAAACCTGGTTGGGTTTCATTCCAGCACCGCTTGACATTTATTACACATACCTGGACGCTTTCCTCCACATTTCTGCCCCAAATTCTCTGCAACACTCAAAAGTTTGGACACACTGAAGACCAAACATTATTTCTACCTTGTAAAGGTGAAAGAGGCTTATTTTCCAATTACAGATCTTGTCTTTAGGCGTTAATTGCTGACTGACCTCTGGAGTTGTTGTAGGGTGCCATGTGGGTGTTTTTTTTTAATAACCTCTAATCTTGGCGAAGCAGGTAGCCGTAATAAAGAAGAGCCAAGCTGTGTTTGAACCCAGCATCCTTCAGTCGGGTCTAATCTCATCCCAACACAGAAGCACCAAGTCACAATGCTCTGTGATTCATGCACATGCGGCACACAGATGACACATGCTTTGGTCTTGTTTGGGTTGAATCAGGTCAGATGTGCATGTGAGCTGTGTATTAATGCTCTTCTGTACAATCGGCAGGTCGACCGTCAATCGATACTCGTGTCCGTCGCCTGGCCTGACGCACCTCCTTTTGTTTGCTTTGTTTCCAGGCTCTCCTCCAGCCACAGGCACGGGCACACTGATCATTCATCTGGAAGACTACAATGACAACGCTCCCTACGTGGTGCCTTCGGTTGCACAAGTGTGCGAGGACGCTCACGACATGAATGTGGCCATAGTTGGAGGCTGGGACAGGGACCTTCCTCCCAATGCCGCTCCGTTTAAGATCGAACTGGGGAAACAGCCTGGCTTGGACAAAACATGGAAAGTTACCAGAGTTAACTGTGAGTATTTCATCTAACCGTCACCATGCTGAGCGTCATGGTGGAGTTCTGTAACAACACATGATTTCTGTGTTCATAAAGTCCGATGTTCTAGAAATCAACACGTCTTTTCACACCTCAGGAGGCCTAAAGCTGCAGATGCCCGTTTGCTCACCAGTGATAACCTTAACAGACCAAACAAGAGACACAGAGATATGTTTTCCACTCTCTCTCTCCTCCCTGCTGTTGTTCTGCTTTTCCTCTCAGCACAAGCTTAAAGGCTGCTCTGACAGAGCTGTCCAGGAAGCACTCTGGGGAATGTCTGAAGATGTGAGGAAAGGGTTAAAGCTCTGCAGTCAGTTTAATAGCAAGAATATTCAGGAGTTAATTCATGTGAGCGGCGTTGAGGCCGAGCATCGCAGACTGGAGCTGCTGGTCTGCAAACTGCTGGTCGGATGAGGATGAAAGGAAAAATGAAACAATGCAGGAAGATGGAAGCAACACACAGACAAGCGAGACATTAAATCAGAGCTGCATGACAGAGAGCGCCGTCTGTGTGTGTTTGAGCGACAGACTCGAGTTAAAACCCACCTTGAGGTGTTTGCTGTGACTGACAGCAGGAGAGCGAGGTACAGACAGTCCTCAATCACCACCGCTGGAAGAGACAGATACGACCAGCAGAGAACGAGCACACTCCGGTGATATGGACTGGCACTGCTCTCATCCCAGCTGTGTGTGCATGCATGTCAACGCGGAGGACTCAGCTTAGGAAAACAGTTCTGTTTGTTTCTCTGCTGATATTTTTACTCCTCTTGCTGTTTTCTCACCGAAGCAGTTACAGCTCATTTACAGCTACATGCAATCAGAAGCAGAGCTGCACCTTCGCTGAATATTATCAGAAGATTAAAGGTCATTATCAGCTGTTGTCTTTTCCAAAACTACACCTCAGATAGGAAGAAAGCGCTTCCTGTTTGCTTCACACCTTGAATCCAGTGTCTCACCTGGCAGTGAAGGTGTTGTTAGCATGAAGAGTGTGCACATTGCTATGGCACTGTACCTTGCAAGAGCCATAATCCATTATTTTAACTGCTTTCTCATTATCATGTTCTCAGCTAAGATGTTAAAGAAGCTCTGAGGCTGGAGGTGGTTTTGTAGTAACAAGGGTATAAAAGAAAAATCCCACCAAAAAGCAGTTTTCAGCAGTGTTTCTAGTTTTAGACTGAAACGAGACCAAACATACTGACTCAGCTTTGAAGTGTCATTTTAGCATGAAAACGGCACCTTTAAACATCTTTAACAATGTTTTTGTGAGTTTTGATCAAGCGGCAACCTCCGGCAGTTAAAAGGGAAGTGCATAAAACTGCAGTTCCCCCTTCATCCACTAGGGGCTGCAAAACAGAGCAATAGACTCCCATGTTAAAAAAGATCAACTTCACAGCAGAAATAAACATGTTTACAGCCTGGTACAAAAAATCCATTTTCGGTTTAATAGGTCAGGTTTACTTTCATGACAACTGTGGGGTAAGTGAATTATTTTCTAACTCCCCAGTTTTAAAGTAATATAATCTTGAAACCTGGTACATTTAGGGGCGTGTCCTTTTGATTGACAGGTACCCGATCTCCCGCTTCAAGTCAGAAGAACGTAGAACAACCGCGGTTTTTAGCCGGTTAACAATGTGACTTAGCTTTAGCCCGCTTACCTCCGTTAGCTGGTTATCTCCTGTTATCTCTGGGTTAGCTCGGTTAGCTCTTAGCTACAGGCAGCTTGGAGTTCGCTTGATGTCAATCATCCACCATGACGCTCACAGCCCCCCTCTCAGCTCCACCTCTTTGTCCATATTTGTATTTTCCGGGCGAGACGACACGCATGCCCCTGCCAAGATGGTGATGGTAGGAACCGCCCAACGAGCTTCAATTCAGCTCTTCAGAAACCTACGGGTGACGTCACGGAGGCTCCGCCCATCTTTTATATACAGTCAAAGGGTTTGACGCAGGTTTCCAAACTGCCATGATCATTTTTTATCTTACTGCAGCTTTTTATTATGATCCTTCTAACTTGTTTAGAACAGTGTGTTAGATTAAGATGGATTGTTTTAAACTGGTTTTGGTCCCATCTTACTAATCAGACCTTTAATTACCAGTTTGAACTGCATTCCTCGGCAGCCGCTCCTTTTTCCATTGGTGTCCCACCAGGGGCTGTTTTAGACCCCTGTTATGTTCTCCCTGTATCCTCTAGAAGGTTAAGCTATACTTGTCCAAAACTTTCCTTGAACAGGTGGTTCATATGCTAATGTCTCACCTATATTAGTGCAGTTCCCTCTATATGATATAAATCATCCATGATACCAGGCAGTTAAAACTAAACACTGCAACCAGTCTCGAAGGAGAAATTCTACACTTTAATTCCTTTTTTAATCCCTAAAGAATTAATAAAAATATAAAAGTTTTAAAAAAAGTTTATCCATGACTCATTACCTGTGGACCAATCCCAGCATGTTGCATGGCTTAGGGATGCACTCATACCAACTCCGATTAATCCAGCCCGAGCATGTTTGCTTGGGAAGTCTGGTCCGTCTTTGGTGTAGATGCACTATCAAACTCTGATGTGCTGCAAGAAGGAATCTGTGCTGGTCTCTTTTTGCTTCATGTGGAAGAAGTAGACTTTGCTAGCCAATGAACGAGTTGGTTTCCATGTTTCTTGTTTCTCTCCTGCAGTACCTCTAGATGCAGCTTTGCCTCGGGCGAGGATCTTTTGCATTATTCAGAAGGTTTGGTTGGTTTTAAGCACAGTGTGGAAGCAAACTAAGAGTGGCAGAACTCAAATCATACCGAGTCTAGCAGACAGTTAGCTGCAAGTATGGCCTGAATCCCACATTTCACCCAACATAACTGATCAGAGACAAAGTACTGCATCCTATTCATAGAGTCCATCTACACAAGAAGAAGCACTGTAGCACATTGTAAAATGCTTCTAAAGCACTTCTTCTGGACAACAGTAGCTCAGGAAGAAGAGTGGATGTCTTTTGTCTGATGTCCAGCCAAGGGTCATATGGAAGATACTGAACCTGGACTTGGTTTAAAATGGGGAGATTGGGCCATATGAGCATAAAAAGTCATACCAAACTAGTAGTAGACTAATAATTTTTAACACATTTACACAGTTTATAATCCAGCAAACCTCACGAAGAACTATGAAGTCCCAGTGTTTCTCTGCAGGGGTCTAGGTGAATAAAGACTGTACATTTAGCATTTTTGAGCATTTGGTTTTACACCCCCAACATGGAGCAGTGTAACGACTGGTTGGTATCCTCTCAGAAGATAGAAGCTATGAATCTGCTACGTTGTGAAAATGTTTCTTTCTAATGCGAGATGATTGTGTCGATGCCTCCTGTTCCGTACCATGACACGCAGAAATAAAACTGGACCTTTATAACCACTTAAACCCAAAATGAAAGTTGCTTGTTGTCACAAAAAGGCATAAATGTCTGTAATTTAACTCAACATCTACTGTGCAGGAATCCGAGATGTAGGCTAACATGCTAAAAGTTAGCTTTCTGATAGCATGTCTGTGAGCCTCGTAGTTCCATGGTGGCTTGTTGCTCAGCATAACTCCACTTCTGTATGAAAAGAAACGGCTGTTTGCAGCTCGTTTCTGTCATTTAGTATCATCATGATGTGAAACAGCTTTGTTTCAGGTCTCATCACTGTGTCTGCACAGCTGCAGCAAACCCCGAGGGAAAGCATGAACCCGGATATTAGTCACCATCTGCGCAGCGTCAAGCTTTTATTTCTGCTCAGGGAAGTTTTAGCTCCATTAAGGTTGGATATGACGTTGTTTACAGAGCAGGTCTTTGGTTTAACTGATGGGAAAAGGTCAAAGGTCATTTTTGTTGAAACCTATTAAAAACCAGAACAAACTCAGTCTTTAATTTTGGGTCTGCATCGTACAGAAACATGAAAATGGATTTACTTGCGGAATTTTTAACCTTTTTTATTGATAAATGAATAAAAGTCTTCTTGGTCCAGCTGTTTGTGGTTCTAACAGAGCAGCTGATGTGAGATATCATGTGTCTATGTCACATTATACAAAGTATTTACATCTCATATCATTAGTAATATTGTGTTTTATATAGAATATAACTCCTCCATCCTTGTGAAGTTTTGTCTCCGTGTAAGACTAATTTGTGATTTGACCAAAATCAATAAAACTCATGATGAGAGTGCAGCTTCTTCTGACAGGTGGAAACTTCTCCAAGATGAAGCGAAGCTCTGTGAAAAATTTGCACTGGAGCAACAACGCCAACATCAATCTGTATGTGCAAGCGTAGACGCATCCAAACAATTATCTGATCACTTTATCCTGATTTATTTGTGTGAAATCTGACAGCACTGCTGCTTATCTTCCATGCATAGTTCTGAGTAAAAGCAGAACTGTCCACCGCCGAACCAAACTCTTTGTTTTATTGTCAATCAATCAATCAAACTTTATTTGTCGAGCCCTTTCACATACCTCAAAGTAACCAAAGTGCTGTACAGGTAAAATAAAATAAATCAACATTAAAAGCACTAAAATAAAGACAACATAAAAGTTAAAAGACCAAATAAGATAGAAAAGACCGAGTGGTCCTGCTCTCCGGAGTTAAAAGCCAACATAAAGAGTTTTCAAAAGAGATTTAAAACCACTTCAAGTCCCAACAGACTTCACCGAAAGAGGGAGACTGTTCCAGAGTTTGGGGGCTCCTGCAGAAAAGGCTCTTTCTCCTCGAGTCGAGTCCTCGGGACAACTACAAGCATCTGGTCTTCTGATGTAAGAGCTCTAACGGGACGGTGATGCTGCAGAAGCTCAGAGAGGTACAGAGGTACCAGACCGTTTAAACATTTAAAAGCCAAAAGTAAAACTTTAAAAACTATTCTAGATGAGACAGGCAGCCAGTGAAGAGATCGCAGCATGGGGGTCATCTGCTCGCACCGTCTTTTCCCCGTTAACAGGCGGCCAGCTGAGTTCTGGTTCTGTTTCGTTAGCATCTGGACGATGTTGGTGTTTCTACCGAGATGTCTTGCCCGAAGGAACCTTCAGCCCCAGCCGGGCCGTGCTCCGGTCTGCATGCTGTAAACTGGCTCCGGTGTTTCTGTTGTCTCATAGAACTGCCATGCAACAGAAATGGTGCCAATTTTCTATCACTTTAGCTGTCAGGAAGCATTTTTCTGGCGGTTACTGAAACTCTTAGTTTTCTGTGCATAGAGATGGACAGTACAAGGAAAACAAGAGATCACCATCTCCACAACCTGTTCATCTCTTTTCTCTGCCTCTCTTCCCTTTAGCCACACACTCCCAAATCATGCTTCTGCACAGCCTGAAGAAGGCCAACTACCAGCTCCCGTTGCTCATCACTGACTCAGGGATCCCCCCTTTGTCCAACAACACCGAGGTCAAAGTTCAGGTGTGCATCTGCAAGAAGCACAGGAAGTTCTGCAGTGGCGCCGCCTCCCACCGCAGCAGCGTCCTCATGCTGGCTGCAACCCTCCTGATCGTCTTACTCTGTAAGTACTATCACACACACACCTGACAGAAGCAAAACAAGTTGCTGTGCAGAACAGATGAGCGCTGACGTCTCCTGGTTCCTGCAGGAAACTCAAAATGCTCGAGTTTATCTTGTGCATTTGTTATTTCTGTATTCTTGCCACCGTTCCCTGGGCTCTCCCCTGGAAGCCAGACTTGAATATCTCATTTAAGCCAAGCAGCAGCATGAAAAATTCAGCCTCCTCCGTGCACAGAGCAGACATGACTGAGGCTTTCCGACAGCTAGTTTTGTGGGAGGGAAATATTTGGAAGCTCTGAGACATCTGGATCTTTTTCTCTCGTTTGGACGTTTTTTCTGCGTTTTGTAATCAGGCTGGCTGCACACCGTCGGCTTCGTACGGCGGAGGAGAGCGGCGTGGTGGAGGGGAAGGAGAGACGTTGAGGAATGAGACGAGCTCTGATAGATAAAAGGGAAAGAAAAAGGGATGAAGTCCTAATTATTCCATCTTTGTTCTGCTAATTTGTGTTTGTTGAATTTATCAACTTCGGATCATCAAACAGGCCGCCGTCGTGTTTCTTTTTGTCTTTCAGCTCTTCTTCATCCTTTTGTTTTCATGTTCATTTAAATAGCTTTTTTTTTTTTCTCCTATTCTCTTTTTGGTGTGTTTCTTGACTGGCATCCTTCAGTTTCCTCGCCACACTCAGCTCACAACCCTTTATTTACAGGCAGAATCTCTCCTCATTATCTTCACATCTCCTAGCATGACCCGCTGATCTCCCTCTGAGTATGAATCAATCTATCCATTGATTCTCATCTTTTCTCCAAATGATCCCTTTCACATAACTGGGCTGCAGATACGAGCTTTGCCTTGAAGAACCCAGTTTAATGTGCAGCAAACACAACAGAATCTAAAGACTGAACTTAAAGTGACAATGCTAGCTAGCAGCAGCATTAGCTCCTCTGCAGATCATTAGCTGCAGCTTCACATCAAGCATGAGAGGACGTTACGTCAGCTTTCACAGCAGAGTAGCCACCTGGCAGAAAGTTTTCTAGCAGCGATCCTGAGAGTTTCCCAGCCGGAACAGACAGTTTTCATGCCTTTCTTGTAGAAAATCACCTGTAGTTTCCATGGTAGCATTCACATAGGTCTGAACTGGGAGCTTTATAATTGGCAGACATACCAAGGAGATGTGCAGAGAAAGATGCATGGTCTGCTGTTCCTGCAGCCCTGAATGCATACATGCGTTTATACAGCAGCGTGTTTGTTTAGTCGGGACGCTGGTGAGCTGCAGGTTCATTACAGGACAGCAGGAAACACTGGCTACAGTGACATGATGTTTTTTAATTCTGAATTATCGTATTCTCCTATGAGTTTACATTAAAACTATAATTCAGAATGGAGGTTTACATGAAACACGTTCTCATTTAATTCCTCTTTAGGGCGGCGGGTTGGGAAGGGTTCTGATTGGACAGAGGGTGCACGTGACGTATGACATATACCGGAAATAAACAAAGTCGACTCCCTGCTTCTCGTTTTTTCAGTTGTAACTTGTAAAAACTACATAATAATTTCCAGTTTTGCTGCTGATTTTAAATGTGAAGTAGCAGCTCAACACCAGCATACTACTTCACTTTCTGCAGCACCTGAGAAGGAGAAGAAAGATAGACCATCGAACACGGGAGGTAAAACAAGGCGCGTCATCAGGACAGGACAAGGTAACGAGCATGCTCAGAACGACCGGAATTAACTTAGAGCGGAACGAAGGTTTACATGACAGAGGAATTAAATAGTTCGGGAATAAAATGGGAATAAACCAGCCGTTTACATCGGGATTAAGTTTAATTCCGAATTAAAATGACCATTAGGAATGAAGTGTTTACATGATCTTATTTCATCAGTTTAAAGCAGAATTAACTTTTATTCGGAATTAAAGAGGAATTAAAACTCCCATGTAAACGTAGCGACTGTGTCTTCACTGGGAATTGTAGAAAGTGTTACCACTGGGAGAAGAAGACTTCTCCACAGTCCACCAAGAGACATGACTCCTGTTCCAGCTCATCACAGAGACCTTCGCTGAGGGACTGATAGAGACCACCGGTCACTGCGGTGGATCATCAGATAGTCCTACAGAGAGGAACCTGTTTCAGTTCCCTTATCTCTCAGCTGAACTCTGACCCTGTGGGAGAGAGATGAGTGGGAGGGAAAATGGAAAAGCCAGAGGGAGAAGAATAGGAAAAAAGAACTGAAACGATACAGGTGTTGTTTTTTGCACGGAAAGCCTTACAGTGCTCCTCGCTTCATTCTGCATCTGTATCTGCTCTAAAATAAGGTGTGATCAGAGTGATCCAAAGTGCTTTATACACACTCAAGTGTTACAGAAAAGAAGCATAAAAGTAAACAAAAAAGAACAAAAGTAAACATGAGAAAAAAACATGACCAAGTTTTATCGTTCAAACTAACCATTTTGACGCCCAACCTGAGGAAAAATTGAGAGAAAAGTCTCATTTTTTTAAGCTAAAATCTTTATTTGACCCCTTAACAAAATGTTAAAGAATAATTAACATGTATATTTACTGTTTGTCATCCTGCGCTGCAGCCCTGAGGGGGACATGATTGTCCTCTGAGGTCTCAAGCCCAGACAAATACAGCGGGTTGCGTCGGGAAGGGCATCCAGTGTAAAACTTGCCAATTTACCCGATCAATGATTCACTGTGGCGACCCCTTCAGAGGACAAGTCGAAAGTGAAACAACTACTAATGTTTGTCATCCTGCAAGTATTGATGTGTATAATTGTGTCCACTAGGGGGCAGAAAAACAGTACAAGCCGCCAGTCCCGCTGAAAGCGCTGCGCCTTCGCAGCAGCAACACCAGTTACATATATATATATGTATATATATATGTATGTATATATATATATATATATATGTATGTATATATATAAATATGTATATATATATATATATATGTGTGTGTATATATATATATGTGTGTATATATATATATGTGTGTATATATATGTGTGTGTGTATATATGTGTGTATATATGTATGTATATATATATGTATGTATATGTATATATATATGTATGTATATATATATATATATGTATGTATATATATATATATATATATATATATATATATATGAATGTATATATATATATGTATATATATGTATGTATGTGTATATATATATATGTATATATATATATATATATATATATATATATATATATATATATATATATATATATATATAATTTTATTAATTTATTTTTTATCATAAAATGATGCCAAAGGTCTCAGAAACTGTGCACCAGATATGATTAAAACATCATTAAAAGAACTTTCACTTTAAAATAAAAAATGTGTCAATAGGAGAAAGATGTGGATTGCAGGATGGCCAGTGAAGCTCCCAATCTGTGGGTGTTGGAAGTCATGCAGAATGAGGTCTGGGATTGTCCTGCTGAAATAAACAAACACTCCCCCACCCACCCAGAAACAAAGTCACCTTGATGGTGTCAAATCAGCTGTGTATGTGTGTGAACTACACATGCCGTTCACACAGATATCTCACTGCATCCTTCTCTCAACCCACCTGGATGGTCGTTTCCCTCCTGAACACATAAAACCATTTTTCTTTTCCAGAAATAGCAGGACTGATTCCCCGTCCCTCCGTCCATTTGAGATTAGCTCATGTCTACGGACCACAGCGATGCTCCCGCACTGTGATGATATATGGCTTCCTCCTTGTGTGATACAGTTTCAGGTTACATTTCTAGATGCAGTGGCAGCTTATATTGATTACATTGGAGTGACAGTTTGTCATTCAGTGACAGCTGAAGAGTTGAAGGACAACAACATCAAGTTTTCTTTCTTACTTTTTATACAATACATTTTTCACAACACTGTGTACAGATTATGATCAAATATTGGAGAAAAGTTGCTTGAATTTGGCACAAATGTTTGATCCATAATTCATCTTCACTTTGAATGAATACATCGTCAGTCAGGGATCAGCAAATCCAGTCCCTGAGACCTGCTGTCCTGCAGGTTTTAGATCTGATGGTGAAGTTCTGCATAGGCATGTTAATTAGCCGTTGGTCCGAATCAAGTGTGTTGACGCAGGATCTTTTGATGGATGTTCCTTTTATACCCAGTCTTGACGCCCTCACCAGTCAGTTCATCCACTGATCAGCAGGTGACGTGCTGCTGCCATCATGGCCTGCATTTGTTTCATATTTCCTACATGCAATGAATTTTAATTGTGATAAAATTAATATTTTATCTCAAACCTGTTGGATGTTTGTTGAAAAAAGTTTCAAATGAATGAAAGAACTGGAAGAATTTGGAGAACTTTTCAGGAAAAGGGATGAGTTGTCTGAAAGAATCTGGAATGAATTAACTGAAACTCACTGAAAACCGGATGAGAGTCGTTCTGGACCAAACTTGTTCTGGGATTTATGAGAAAAAAGGGAAAAATGAGACAGATGTCTTAAAGAGACGTTTAGTTCTTTACTTGAAAAATCAATTAATGGTTTAAATGAACAGAAAAAGAGGACAGAATAAAACTGCTTTATCTTACAGCGTTCCTCTTCTTGCCTGAATCTTCCGGAAGCCGAACTTCTTCAGATTATGTTCTGTTTGTGAAGCCTTCATGTTTATAAGGTGGAGAACTGCAGAGACCTTTTCGGATCACAGTTTCCATCCCGAAACTTCAAACCAGTTTCACCAGCTGCTGTTAGTCGTGTTTTCACTGGTTTTCTATTCCAGCTCGCAGCCGTTCTGCTGCTTTTCAGCAGCTAAATAATGTGTGGAAGGCTGGGTGTGTCTCATATGCTTAGGAGACCTTTGTTAGCTCCTGCAGGATTGGAGGTTTTGTTTGTCTTCCCTCCATTGAAAGCCTTTCTTATAAGATCATTTGTGCCATAAATTCCAAAAAGAAACAAACATCCCCCACGCAGCTGGTGTGTGCGGTGAGTAATTACAGTATTATTTTATGGTCTCGTGGAGAAAAGCGAATGTGCAGTGTAAAGAAACACATTCAGAGTTATTACAGATAAGACTTTAATTAGACAAACAAGCAGCAATGAGTTGGTGTTTCACAGGTCCACACGTTTAACAGCTGCTTGTTTTAAAGTTAATACCAGGATTTCTTAAAGGTGTAGAAATCACTGACCTCTAGCGGTAGCGATGATCAGAGAGATGACAGCCATTAATGTACGGTGGCCGTCAGTGGCCAAAATTCCTCCAGACAAACACGTTTTCATGTGAGTGGATGCAGTGGCCTCAGCGATGACGGGTAACTTCTGGCCATCCCATGGGAACGGGTTCCCAAGCTTCTGATCAGCAGACTACGCTCCTTTTAACCCTCTGGGGACCAAGGCTGTTTTAGAGAAACAAACCTGACTTTTTTTTAGTTTAAATGCTAACAAACACCACCTTTCAATGCTCCATTATGTCCTATACCTTGTTTTTTTCCTTTGCTTGAAATAAAGAGGATTATAATTTGGAAGCATGACTAAAGGTACTGAAGGGGACTGAAGCACCGCAGCTGTCAGCTGCACACACTGTATCTGTTGCCAACTTATACATCTGTTACGACGCCGTCGTGTCTTTATGTTGAAATAATCTACTTGAGTAATACAAATGTTTGTTTGGGTAACTACGCATGGTATGAGTGCATAAAAGCTGTTTTCATCATTTATCGGCCTTGTAAATACAGAAGGCAGCTATCCGACTGCTGATGCCACCGATGCAGAGTGATTGACACTGTTTGGAGGCGTTTCCTGAGGCATCATCGGCTCTGATTGGACAAACACGTGTCATGCACCAAAGACAAAGGCTCTGATTGGAACACCTATTTTGACACAACACTATCACCTATGAATGGGCTACAGTGATGCCGGAACTACCGTATTTTTCGGATTATAAGTCGCAGTTTTTTTCATAGTTTGGCCGGGGGTGCGACTTATACTCTGGCACGACTTATGTGTGAAATTATTACCACATTATTATATCATTATATCATTTCACATGTTATTTTCACACTAAACCGCAAGAGGGCACGCTAGGCCTGTGTTGATCATTTCAACAACTGAGAAGGGCTGGACAAAAATGGCACTGAAAAGAAAATCATATTCTGCAGATTACAAGCTGCAAATAGTGAAATATGCAGCCGAAAACTGTAACCGAACAGCAGAAAGAAAGTTTGGAGTTGGCCAGAAACTTGTAAGGGACTGGCGAAAAGCGGAGGTTACTCTTACTGAAATGAAGAAAACGAAAAGAGCTAATCGCGGGCTAAAAGCTAGGTGGCCGCAGTTAGAGGAACGAGTTCGCGCATGGGTGCTTGAACAACGTGCTGCTGGGAGAGGTTTGTCAACAGTGCAGTTGCGTCTCCACGCCCAGGTAGTTGCCAAGGAGATGAATATAAATGACTTTGCGGGAGGACCTTCTTGGTGTTATCGCTTCATGCAACACAATCGCCTCTCTATCAGATCAAGGACAACAATGTCCCAAAAACTGCCAGCAGACTTCCAAGCCAAGGTCGACAGTTTCCGTGAGTTCATTGAAAAGCATGTAAGTGAGCACAACGTGACACCGGATCATATTATTAACATGGACGAGGTCCCCCTCACATTTGTCACGTTGGGATTCAGAAAGGCTGGAATAATTGGAACTGCAACTGGCGATGAGTCTGACGTAAGCGACGTAGAAGAGGAAGCGGCGCATCGTCTACCTCCCGAGTTGGGGGAGTTGTTTAAAAGTGACACCAAGGATGAAGATTTCATTGGATTTAGTGATTTGGCGTAAAACTGATAGTTTGGTAAACTTGTTAGCATGTTCTTTATGCTAGTTATCTGAATACTCTTAATATGTTACGTCGTTACTGACATTACCAGGCATGTCAGTCATGTAACGTTAGTATACCGTACACTTATTCAGCCTGTTGTTCTCTATTTTATTTTTATTTTAAATTGCCTTTCAAGATGACATGTATGTTTTTGGTGTTGGATTTTATCAAATAAATTTCCTCCAAAAATGCAACTTATACTCCAGTGCGACTTATATATGTTTTTTCCTTCTTAATTATGCATTTTTTGGCTGGTGCGACTTATAATCCGGAGCGATTTATAATCCGAAAAATACGGTACTGCCTGAAAGCCCGGAGTCTCCCGATTAAGAGGGAAAAAAGCAAGTTTCCATCTTTTATGGTTCAAAAGCTATGCTCACTTAAACACAACGTGGTCCCTGGCATCGTCGACGATGCCGGCATCCCCAGAGTGTTACGGCGTCACCGTCGGTACTGCAGTTTGCAGGAGCTGTTTGTCCATTCAGAGACACCGTAGTAAAAAATAGTGGCATATATAAATGGTTCATTCTAAGAGAAAAGAAGTGTGATAGTAATTCCACTAAAGTGATTAAATGATTGTTGAAATTGTTGCATCATTGACCGTTGATTTTGTCGCTGCACCTTTAAGACTGATATCGGTAAATGTCGACGAGCACGCTGTCCTCTGTTAGTGCACATGGACTCACACCCTCTAGTCCTCGTCTGGCCTGAAGGCGGTGATGGAAGAGTTCAGGCCGTCAGGATGGAGACAAAGTTCATTTTCCACCTACAGAAGGTGTTGACATGACTGGACTTTGGAGATTAATATGTTGCTAGCCAGAGTGAAAGGACTGAATGTGAGGTTTGCCTTTGTGAACGGAGGTGATAAAAAGGCAATCTCAGAGGAGGAGCAGATGCCGATGCTCTCGCCCATATTTCTACCCTTCTTTGCAGCCTCACATGCAAACCCATTTCATCCTACGCTGCACAAATTCAAGCTGCATTTGCTTCATTCAGGACGGTCTGCAAGCTCAAAGTGGCAGCCGAAATCCTTCCAGTCCAGGATTACGCCGCTCAGCTGCTGATTTATCTGTTGCACAGCAGAGAACGTCTTTGTCTCTCTGTGTTTCTTTGTATTTTCAGCAGGAATAAGACTTTAACTCTGAGGCTGAAATGGAGGTAATGAACGCAGCATTTAGCATCAAGCACAATAAATAACATCCAACCCAGATGCCACTAATTTACCTGCGTCCTCCCAGGATTTCAGTCTGCAGCGTTCCTCCTGTCTGAAGCTCTGACAGCCACTTTCCTCTCTCTTCTGCAGCTCTGCTCTAATCCCCTCCAGCTTGGGAAGACGGGATGTTAAGGGGCTTATTTACTCTTGTAAAAATATGACTTCCTCCAGCTTTCTTTGGTGAGACCTTAAGCCGGAGTGATGTGTTCAGCGGAAGTGTTTTTGCCTGTGAGGGGTTTTGATCTTTTTTACTGAGATCTAAAGAAATGCTTAAGAGGCAAAAAGCTAAAAGCAGCTGAGCTCTAACTGGGCTTCTATTAATGTTTCTATTAACACTGAGAGTTATTAGCATGTGATGCGGCTTTCATCCAGTCAGGTTTTACTGCATCTGTCTTTGTTTTGTTACCTCAGATTAACATGTCATCTGTGTGGTGGCTGCCTGTGATCTGATAAAGCTGTTCTTGCTTGTTTGGATAATAAGCTGAACTTAGAGAAGTTGTGCTTGGGAGCGTTATGAATTTCTCATGGCATCATGTTGTTGCATCAGATTTCGTCTTTTACTCGTGTATTATAAATGATTTGTTGCTACAACTGTTCAGCATTTATACGCAGACATGCAGGGACTTTTCAGTCCCATCAAGTTGCAGCAGATAAAACTTAAATATCTTTCTAAAAGGCAGGTGGAAAAACTCAGAAGTTAGAACGTTTTTATTTGCATGCTTGTGGAATTTGACCTTTAGTCACAACCTGAGCCTCGCGGTGCCGAGCAGGAGAGTCTTTTTGTGGCTCTTCTGCTTATTTTAACAGTTATATGGCAGCTTTTACACATAATATTTGCAATTCTGCTCTCTGTTTACTGTTCTTATGTTACAGAGCAGCAAATGCAGCTCGCTGCCACCAGGACCGTGTTCATTCATCAAGCAGGTTTTCTGCTTGTAGACGTGATGCACTATGCTGTTCTCATGAAGTCATTATTCAATTTCTTCGATGTCTTTTCTTCTCTATTATTTATTCATGTGTTTATATGGAATAAATACGAGGCAGGAATTCTACTTTTACAACTAAACCAGCAAACAGAGTCATAAACAGATCATAAATATATTGAATGGCTATCTTTATTACCTCCGCCAAGGAGGCTTTGTTTCTGCCTGCGTTTATCTCTTTGCTTGCAGCTTTGCATTAAAGCTCCAGCAGGGATCTTCACAATGCAATTCTGAGAACCGGTCCAGCTCTAACTCTGATCCGGATCAAGACGCAGGAATGTTGTGAAGGATTCTTCCTCATTGTGAGATAAAACTATTTTCAGTATATCAATATACAACTCCTCAATAAAAAACATCCTGGAGAAATTCCCAACAGGTTTACCAAGATATCAAAGATAGATAGATAGAATACTACCATCCAGAACAGGAGCAACATTCTGGATACTACCATCCAGAACAGGAACAACATTCTGGATACTACCATCCAGAACAAGAACAGCATTCTGGATACTACCATCCAGAACAGGAGCAACATTCTGGATACTACCATCCAGAACAAGAACAGCATTCTGGATACTACCATCCAGAACAAGAACAGCATTCTGGATACTACCATCCAGAACAGGAACAGCATTCTGGATACCACCATCCAGAACAGGAACAGCATTCTGGATACCACCACCCAGAACAAGAACAGCATTCTGGATACTACCATCCAGAACAGGAACAACATTCTGGGTACTACCATCCAGAACAGGAACAGCATTCTGGGTACCACCATCCAGAACAGGAACAGCATTCTGGGTACCACCATCCAGAACAAGAACAGCATTCTGGATACCACCATCCAGAACAGGAGCAACATTCTGGGTACTACCATCCAGAACAGGAACAATGTTCTGGATACTAACATCCAGAACAAGAACAGCATTCTGGATACTACCATCCAGAACAGGAACAATGTTCTGGATACCACCATCCAGAACAGGAACAACATTCTGGATACCACCATCCAGAACAGGAACAATGTTCTGGATACTAACATCCAGAACAGGAACAGCATTCTGGATACCACCATCCAGAACAGGAACAATGTTCTGGATACTAACATCCAGAACAAGAACAGCATTCTGGATACCACCATCCAGAACAGGAACAATGTTCTGGATACTAACATCCAGAACAAGAACAGCATTCTGGATACTACCATCCAGAACAGGAGCAACATTCTGGGTACTACCATCCAGAACAGGAACAATGTTCTGGATACTAACATCCAGAACAAGAACAGCATTCTGGATACTACCATCCAGAACAGGAACAACATTCTAGATACTACCATCCAGAACAGGAACAATGTTCTGGATACCACCATCCAGAACAGGAACAACATTCTGGATACTACCATCCAGAAAAGGAACAATGTTCTGGATACTACCATCCAGAACAGGAACAGCATTCTGGATACCACCATCCAGAACAGGAACAATGTTCTGGATACTAACATCCAGAACAAGAACAGCATTCTGGATACTACCATCCAGAACAGGAACAACATTCTAGATACTACCATCCACAGTAAGAACAACGTTCTGGATACTACCATCCAGAACAGGAACAACGTTCTAGATACTACCATCCAGAACAAGAACAGCATTGTGGATACTACCATCCACAATAAGAACAACGTTCTGGATACGACCATCCAGAACAGGAACAACGTTCTAGATACTACCATCCAGAACAGGAACAGCATTCTAGATACTACCATCCAGAACATGAACAATGATCTACATACTACCATCCAGAACAGGAACAACATTGTGGATGCTACCATCCATAACAGGAACAATGTTCTAGATACTACCATCCAGAACAACAACAATGTTCTACATACTACCATCCAGAACAGGAACAACATTGTGGATACTACCATCCAGAACAGGAAAGCATTCTAGATACTACCATCCAGAACAACAACAATGTTCTACATACTACCATCCAGAACAACAACAATGTTCTACATACTACCATCCAGAACAGGAACAACATTGTGGATACTACCATCCAGAACAGGAAGAACTTTACATCACTGCAAGAGAACAAATACCATAATGTATCCAAGACACGATGGATTTATTATCACTGGATCTGGAAACTGATATTGGATCCATATAAGATGGATGTCGGACCAGAACATCAGCTGCTCGCTGCTGGTCTGACCTCACTGCAGTTAAATCATTTAATCCTGAACCCAAATATGAGCTTGTGTCATGCAAAACTTTTTGTTAGTAGCTTGAATTTATTGATGATACAAATTAAACAAAATTACAAAATTAAAAAGTTCATAATTGTTTTCATGTAAAATTGCTGCAGAGTTTTCAGATTAATTTGCATTTGACTAAATAATAGTTGACATGAATAAACCATGAGACTCTTCAACATGACTCCAGGTAAACACGCCTGCAGGTTATTATGTTGGTAATTATGGGATGTTGCTCCTACATGCTATTAGTCTGGTTTTAAAATATTTTGCTTTTTTATATTTTCCCATAATCTCGCCCACTTTCAACCATTTTATTCCTTTTTTCTTTTTCATCTGAGCCATTCAGCAGCAGATTCATCCCAACGATGTACAAATGAATACCACAGGAGATCCTTCCAGCCTGTAGCATGAAATTATACAGCTCATCTTCCTCAAATTCCCCCTTTTATATTCCTATATTTCTACATAGTTTATATAAAACAAACTTTTAGGGGTTTTTTTTTTTGGTTTATTTTTGACTTATTCCTTTTTTTCTTGTGTGATTTGTATAATTATGCTGTATTTTAGAATTTTTCATGGAGCAGCGTTATGCAGCAGTTTCACCCCAGGGATTAATGTGGTCTACCTGGCTCTGAATCAGAATTAGCTTACCATCCATCATGAAAACAGCATCAAGTTGTTCTGCTCCAGACGCCCTCGCAGGTTTCCAGCCATTTGTACAAACAACGGCCAAACTGCTCTTGCTTTGTCTTGTGAATGGTGTTGTGTCCGACCGTTGAGACGAGCCAGCTGCTCCATCGTCAGCTGCTTTCAGGTAGAAGTACTAATGATGCAGCGGGGCTGCCATCATTTCCACAACTGGCACACAGGAGACACTAAATACCAACTAAACTGATTTAAACACCAGCTTCCTGTGGATGGAGATGTTCTCAGATGACTTTCATCCAGCTGCGTTCAGCTTGGAATGTTATTTTTAGCTACAGGTGAAGGAATGAAACCGAACCAAAGAGAAGTTATGTTTCTAAATGACACTAAACGGAGTCATTACTGAATGTGAGGGAAGTTAAAAGGTTATGAAGCTCAGAGAAAGAAACATCTGCTGAACTGGGCAAAGACGTGTTTCAGTCAAGTCCTTCCATTCCTCCTCGCTTTCCAACCTGCTGATTGGCTGGTCGCAGCGTGACTTCATTATTAGACCAGTCCAGACCACCTAGACCAGTCTGAAACAACCCAGTTCAGTCTGGAACAGACCACTCCAGTCCAGAACAAACCAGTCCAGATGGCCCAGACCAGTCTGAAACAACCCAGTTCAGTCTGGAACAGACCACTCCAGTCCAGAACAAACCAGTCCAGATGGCCCAGACCAGTCTGAAACAACCCAGTTCAGTCTGGAACAGACCACTCCAGTCCAGAACAAACCAGTCCAGAATGGCCCAGACCAGTCCGGACAGCCCAGACCAGTCCAGAACAAACCAGCCTGGAACAGATCAGTCTGGAACAGCCCAGACCTGTCTGGACAGTCCAGACCAGTCCGGAACAACCCAGTCCAGAACAAACCAGTCCGGAATGGCTCAGACCAGTCTGGAACAGCCCAGACCAGTCCAGAAAAGAGGGGTGGCAGGCGGTCTGATGAAGATAAATTCTGTCTGGAGGGGATGATGATGATGATGATGATGACCTGGCTTTAACCAGACGGTTTCTATATGCTGCCAACAGGTTTCTATAGCAACAACACAAAACATGTCTTTCATCACAGCCATCTTTACACCTTCACCACAAGGTGGTCATTAAGAGGAAGTAACCAAGGAAGAGAGCGCCAAACATACTGATTGGGCAACTCTGACTCGCTGCTGCCTTTTCCTCTTTTGGAGGAGAAAGTCATGTGACCGACAGCATATAAATAAACCGTCATGTCATAACTTGTTTAAAAAAAAAGAAAAAAAGGATGGACCAGCGTTCCCAGTGCGGCTGTTGCATTAAACCTCACGGCTGGAATCCGGTCGGAAGGTAATTAAGCCTCAGATCCGAGCGCCTCTCTGTGCTTTAACCATCAGGCCTCCTGCGTTTTCACTCACGAGTCAAAATCAGTTTGTGATTGAGCAACAAAAATAGGCCTTTATGATTTATGTCAGATTAACGGCATGGCGAACAGATTCATCATTAAACTCTGGGCCGCTGGAGGTTTGTTAACTTTCATTACCTTCAGTATTATCCTGACAGAGTGTCCCTCTGTCTGTGTCCGTAATGATTCGTCTTCACGCCGCAACACCTCTGTTTTCGCCAAGCAGCGTGACATACCTGGGCTAATCAACTGTCACCCTCCTCTCTCCCCAGCAATTAGAACGGCGGGGAAACGCCGAGGTTTTCCTCCACTGTCCTGATTTTCTCCTGCTTCCTGCAGCTTGTTAAATTTACATTTTACGCATTAGAATGAAGCTTTCTGCCCAGAGAGACTTAAAATAAATGAAGGTGGTAAGATAAGTCGGCATCAGCGAGTCCGTGTGATATTCCATTAGGTCATTTATATCTGTGGCAAACTGAGGTGGAGTCAAAGTGTCTTTTTTTCTCGGCCTGTGAATTAAAAATAGGTCTTCACTTGGTTTTCCTGTGGTGGTGGAAAGAGGAAAAACAGCGGCTTGTACTGGACCGTACATGTGGGACCTTTCCAAAGCCTCCAGCAGATGTGGTGAATGTCATGTTCGGTAACTATTACTCTTTAAATAAAGTATCTCTGTAACCAGTGCTAAAAGTGGGCCGGTACGCACCGGTATGCAGTACCAGCTCTTTTAAATTCTACCCCTTTGCGTGCCGGGAATATTTTTTACAGCGTATGGTGCATACCGGGACTTTTACCAGCTTTCCTCAGCAATCGGTATACCGTCCTATGACTTCACCACATATTACAGCTTATATTTGTTGATTTTAATAAAAAGACACTTAAAAAAGAATAAGAGCGGTAGACGCACAACGCTTCGTGTAACCCACAATGTCAAAAGTGTAATAGTAATACAAATTAGCTAAATAAGTCTGAATGTATAACTTTTTTGTTTTTAACCCTTTCATGCAGAGTGACCCTGTAGTGAGCACCTATTTACAAGCTTTGTTCTTGCTTATTCATGAATGAGAATGGTATTTTTGTAAATAAACCACTTCAGTGGATGTTAGTGAGTCATCCAATAAGTTTCCACTCACTGGAGAATAAATAAATATATGATACAATCGAACGTAATATAATTACGAAACTTTGCCTTTACAATAAATAGGAAAAGAAAATTATATATTTTTAATGTCCAGCAATGAGGTTTGAAGTTCATAAAGGTGTCTCCATGGCACTTTGAATTTGGCAAATGTGGATTTAATTTAGTACTTGCTGTGTTTGTTTTTTTGTCATTACTGTGCAGTAAAACTATTAATCTAAAGATCAGTTTATAGATCTACATATAAGTATCATCCGTGTTTTTGTCCCAGATTTGCATGACAGCAAGTTATGAAGGGAGTACCACCACTTAATGCACTGTCTGTAACCATGTGTTTACTTTCTGAATGAAGTAACCAGGAAGCCATGTCATGTGGCAGGATGCATCCAGACTCAGTCTCTCTAGCAGAACATTTCAACTCCCGACACATTCATCTCCACCTCAGGTTAAATCTGTACTTCCACGTCTTCCTCACTCCACCTTCCATTTGTCCGATTCCTCCTTTCATGTCTTCCTGGTCCATAAATTCAGCGTCTGCATTGACCTGAAGATCAACTGGTTTAGTGAACTGGTTCAGCGACGTGTTTCCATGTCAGCGGGGTTGACTTTTGTAGCCGAAGGGGAAGAGTTGCCTCTCTTTTATCCAGATTTCTGTGAGGTGAAACAGGACACCCAGGTAATCACATTAGATTTGCAAAGTTGCTTTAAATGTTTCTCGTTTTTTCATTTCTCCGTTGGGGGAGACTCTAAATCCGGGAGGTACAGCAAGAAAAATGACAATGAAATAAAACAATCTGCTCCTCCCATTTCATTCCCTGCACCTCATTACATATTCACTTCCATGCAGACGTGCTTCGATCCTTTCAGGGTTCTTCAAGTCCACTTTGTTTTGCAGAGACGGGGAGAATTATAGCTCGCACTCCTCAAGACCGATGCCTAATCTCATCCCGAGAAAGAGACGGAGAGATGAGGGAGGATAAAGATAGAAAAATGACGGAGACATATTGGCATGTCAACAGTCAAAATGCAGGATCTGTTTGTCTTACTGATGCCAGCTGCCAGCTTCTGAAACAAAGAACACAAGAGCTGTGACCAGGGAAGTGGGAGCAGCACTGCAACCCACTCATGGACTCATGAATGGAAAAGCAAACACACATAAAGCCACAGTAAATGTTTTTAGAATTGTACAACAGCTATGACAAATTACCACCTCCAAGTTTGTTGTTTTGCATTAAATTTTGCTGCATGCGTTTTGCAAGATTAGCATTAAAAGGCAGAGCTTAGAGCTAAACCTGTTAAGTAAGGCAAAGAGGTTCTGTTCTACCTGACCCATTCCTCTTCCTGACTGGATCTCAGTTCTGAGGTGTTCTTCTTAGACTCATTTATTCCAGCTAGATCAGATTATTTCCATCACAAATCCTTTAGGCTGTAACTTGTGTCATATGAAAACAATAGGTTGACTCACTGAAAGTAAGTTTTCACACAGCGAGATTGTTTTAGTCCCAACCATGCACGTTAAACCAGATCAGACCGAAGTGATAAATGATTGTTTGTTGAAGGAAATGGTTAAAACACAATCACTTTAGTTTTTTGTATCAGCGTGTGTTGAATATGCATGAAAAGTCAGCGTTGTGTTACTAAAACAGATAGATTGTGTTGTGTTTGACTGAAAAATGCAGTAAAAGAGAAGAAACTTTGAGATAAGTAAAGACTGTTTATGTTGTGTAACAGGTTTGGGTCAGAAAAAGCTTTCTGAGGATGATTCAACTTTAAAATATAGAAAATGCAAAAACCCTTTGTGATGAAAATATTTGATGTGTAAAGGTGCGAGAAAATCTTCCAGACATAAACATGCGAGTGGATCCAGCAACCGCAGGTGCAGTGATTACTGCTCTGCAGGTAACTTCTTCTTCTGTGGTCATTCAAGGCGCAGGTGTGAGACTCTGGTCCTCTTGGACTGGTGTCCTGCAGGTTTTTATTCTTTTTCTGCTCCAGCATACCGGGTCATTGTGAGGAACATGTCAACAAGTTGTTGGATCTGTTTGATTTAATCAGGTGTGTTGCAGCAGGGAAATACCTAAAACCTGTCGGATTGTGGACCTTGAGGTACAGGACCCTTCTCCAGCTGGCATTTTGCCTCGCTGCACATAGAAATTAGTACAATCCTTCAAACAGGACAACTGTGACAACTTATGCCATCTTATTTTAGATTCTTGCTTATGCTAACTAGACTGATGCTAAATAAATGGATGCTAACCACGTGGTGTCTCATTAGCGCCACACTTTAATTTCATGTGTGATATAATTCCAAATTTAATTTAAAAATTTGCTAAATTTGTACAGAAGTCACATTTTAGCATCAGGCCAGATGTTCATTCTACTCCTCAACTTCTATCAGGGTTTTAATTGGCATAGCAACGTCAGATCAGACTGCAGTTTGTATTAAAAACCTGCCAATCCTTTCATGGTGGACTTCTTATGGCACACTAGTTTGGATCACAACAGTGATATGTAAATTTATTAAAAATTTACCTTATAATTCAAATCAATTTACTAAACTGCAGATTTGTTGAGTTTCTGCCCTGATTCGTGCACTTATGCAGCTTTTAGCAGCTCATATCCAGAGAAAAACGCTGTCAGAGCCTGTCAAAGTAATGTGACATTCAGCTAACTGCATGACTCCTGCTTTGTTCTAAGTGCATTTTAAAGTACGTAGCAATAAGCCTAATGTATACCATGAACAATACTGCAATTAAGTCGTATTATAGAGGAGCAAAAAAGAGACAGAAGGAGAGAAAAAAGGAGGAATATGAGCAAAATGGCCAGCAAGAGTAAGAGTATGTGTTAAGTTCACAGCCATCTCCAAACATGCCAGGAATTGAGGGCAAAGTAGAGGGAGATAGCTCACAGAGAGCCAATCAATACACTCTCACATTTCATGCTGCAGCATGTGTGTTTGCCTGGGTGTGTTTTTGTGTGTGTTTGTGTCAACCTGCCTCAGATTTCGGTTTTAGCTGAAGGACTGTCACATTACTCAGAACTTTGGTTGTATGAGGTGAAAGAGATTCCCCTCAAAAATAAATCAGGGGTTCATTTCATGTTAATTAACTCCAGCCTCAAGCGCCACCGAGAGGGCCGCAAAAACCTTCCAGCTTTGCACCTCTTGGCATCAGGGCCTCAGGACAGCATAACTTATCAACTAGGAGCAAAAAATATGACTATCAACCATGAAAAGCTCAGTTGCAATGTAGCTTCCCACCATTTGATGGCGGCAATGTGTCAGTTAACTGTTTACTCCAATGGTCAGAAGACACTCAGCTAGCCACTAGCCACTAGCAGTTAGCCTGCTGCAACAATATGAACAATATGAAGAAGTTTGCAACAAAAGTGGAGTGTTGGCTAACACTAGCTAAGGTTAGCTAATGCTAGCTAAGGTTAGCTGACATTACTAAACGTTAGCTAGCTGTAGTTAAAGTTAGTTAGTTTTAGTTAACATTAGCTAGCTGCTAGCAGTTAGCCTGCTGCCAAATAATATGAAGAAGTATGTAACAGAAGTGTATGGAGTGTTGGTTAACGCTAGCTAAGGTTAGCTAATGCTAGCTAAGGTCAGCTGACGTTACTTAATGTTAGCTAGCTATAGTTAAAGTTAGTTAGTTTTAGTTAAAGTTAGCTGGCATTAGCTAATGTTAGCTAGCTTTAGTTATAATTAGCTAACGGTACCCATCAGCGAAGCTTCCACACAAAAGCAGCATCAGGAAACCCAACATTGGGAGAAAGACGATGTTGAGTCATCCTATTTTATGCAAATTCATCCTGTCATGTCTGTCAGCTCTTAAAAGAATTTAAGAAATAAATCATTTGATGAAATGTTTTGAAAATAATTTAATTCTAACATTTTTACTGATTTGATTGTATTCTGTAAGCAGCATTTTACTCATCACATTTCTACTTTTTTCCATCAGTTTTTTTCCAGTCCATGATTTTTATGATAAAAAATCTCATTTCAATAGAATTGGTTTATTTTGTGTTTATTTGCCCAACTTGAGCTTTTAAATGTGTTGTTTTAACTTAGTTCCCTCAGCCTATTGGACGCCTTTTTGGATGTCCAGTTTCACATACATGTGACCAATAAATGTCTTCTCATCAGGTCTTATTTAATTATACTGGAACATGGTTAGTACAGGAAAAGTTGGTCTCCAGCATAAAAAAGTTTCAGATCCTCTGATCTACTGAGAAAACAAAGCTGTCCCAGGTATGCGGGGGGCATCATAGATCGACTCATTCCTCAGAGCTGTTTTTACTATGGCAGCCATACAGATCAGCTGGTTAATATTACAAGCAGCCATTCTAGATACAGAGTATCGGCGTGGTAAATCAGAAGCTTGTATTCTTTTGTGTACTCGAACTTTGGAGAGCGTTGCCTTCGATCGGTGCATCGATCGTCCTCTGTCCGGGATGCAGCAGAAGGTGTGGCTGACACACTTTGTGTGTGGACTTTCGCATTAATGCCAATTACGTCCCCGCTGCAGCTTAAAGCCTGAAGCTTGGCCTAAATGTGAACAAATCCAACTTTTCTGTCCTGAATCTTTAATGATGCGATACCATCCTGTCCTGTGGAATTGATTGCACTTGATCTTGCTCAGTGATGACCTTGACTCTGCAACATCTCCTGCCTTTCCCGTTTCTCCTCCAGTCATTTCTTATTTCCTCGTGTCCTCTCACCTGTCCTTCTTCTGTCTGTCCTCTGTTCTTCCACCAGGCCTGTAGATTCTGCTGAAACCTCCCATAGTCCGTTTTGCAACACTGAAAAGCAACGACTTATCCTCCCCACGTGACCCAGGCTTAGGAGAGAAGAAGAAAAAGAAGAAGCAAGAAGTCTTCTCACCACGACAAATCAAACAAGCAAATACACACAATCCTCACTGTTAAGTTTCTTTTCTCACTTATCTTCCCTCCATGTTCCCTCATCATCCTCCACTTCAGTATTCTCTCATTGCATCTTTATTTACCCCGACTCTTTGACCTTCCTCTCCATCTTTACTCTCTTTCCTGCATCTCATCCACCGGTAATTATTCCCTTTAGTCTTTCTGTGGTTTCTTTGTTTAATTTTGTGCAGTATTTGCATGCACTGGCACGCAAACACTGAGTGTTAGCAGAGTTCATGGCAACGAGCCACATCAGTAGGAGATACTTGAAACATGTATATTAATATTGTAACAGAAGATAAAACCCATTTCGCAGCATAAATCCTCCCTTCACAGTTTGAATGAAGCCAGTTTACCCCTTCATGGCGACCTCTTTTTACACCCCCCCCCCCCCCCCTTCCTTCATTCCCCATCCATCCTCCCTGTTTCCACTATATATAAGCCTGTCTTCAGCTGTCCATCTATCGACACCTCTGTCTCTTACCGGACCAGGGGACACGGCAGAGGCTGAGCTGCCGTCCTGGTCGGGGAAGAGTATCAACTTTTTGACGTGTTTCTTTGTTTTCTCGTCACAGACTGTGTTTGATCTGAGAGAAGGAAGCCTGTTTTCTTTGTCTGCAGTGGTTGTGGTCGTTTAGGTAAAAGGTGGTAGCCATAAGCCTTCAAAGTCGGAAACTCTGGAGCTGTTTCTTCGATTTGCTTCTGTTTTTATTGCATTAGTTGTCATGGAGTGGAAAACAGTATATCTTTATAGTAACGGTGTCAACCTTAAAAAAAAAGAAAAAAAAAGTACTATTATATAAATATTTTATTTTTTACCATTGTATAAATATACAGTATTAATTAACTTATGTACTTTGATTGCAAGTTTTTGGTCGACCAACAGTGAGTAAATTTAAAAAGAGGAACCTTTTTTCTGTGAATTTTAGGTACTGTTTCTAATGCTGTTGATGTGTTCACTATTTGACTGTAACATCTGTTTAATTTAATTTTTTTTATTTTTAAGGCTCATTTCTGCTCCTTTACGTATGTAAATTGCCACGTTTGTTTCAAACGCTGTCCTATGTCGCCGTTCTCCTCCTTCCATGTGTCTTTTATGCTGCCATGGTTGTTAAATGAACTCATCCACTAGGGGGTAGTGCTGAGGGAAGAGTTTCGATGCTAGTTGGTAGCGGTATCGCACCGCTATGAAGTCAACAACCATCCTAAAACACCAGACAAAGAAGAAGAAACCCCAGTTTTTTTTCTGTTCTTTTTTATTTAAGTTTCTTTTTCCTGTTCCTTTTCTTCTTCTCTGGTTTGTATTTTGCTGGTTGCTTGTCAGCCATATGACTCAACTCTGCCCCCTGCCATTACCGGGGGAATTGCAACTGATAGCTCTTTGAAAAAAGACCAAATTAGGTGCGTAACCGATGCAGGAGACGGAAGAAACTGTCAGTCTGTCTGCGTCCAGCATAAATGAGCCTTCCAACCAAGAATTTTGTTTTGACAACCTCATTCGTGTTTTGGTTATTATCTCCTATCCGGTCCGTCCTTCCTGTTCTCTGCCCGTCTCGCATCACAAGTCACCAGAAGAAAACAAAGGCTGTGGTTTCTGTGAATAGTTTTGCTTTTTTTCTCTCGAGTTCATGTAAAGAACTTCGTCTGTTTGGGATGGTTTGGAAGGCCACTTTAAAGAAAAGATGACATTCTGAATGAGTTAACGTCTGTCTTTTGCACTAATTTAATAAAGCCGTTACTGAAAATTCCTGCAGTGTCTTTACGTTCATGCGTGTGAAGGAGTTGTGCATGTATTTACCTCAACTTGTGTGTCTTTATATTTTTGACATATTGGAAAATAATATTGTGTTTTGAAGAAATAGGGAGACAAAATGATTTATATATGAATCATATTAAATATTTGTTTGTTGGAAATTGTGTTTCAAAGGTCCTTTAAACAAGGACTCATCAGAAAAGTTGGCGCAGCCTTGATGTTCAAAGCGATAGCTGCTGGTTAGCGTTCGCAGTCAAGCTTCAGTTCAAAGAAAATGTAAATAACTGTGTTTGCTGCATAGTAGAAAAGTGACTGATTCCGAGAGCCCTTCAAAGACATCTTATCACGCGCTTCTGCCTGGAACGTATAGATTATGTGCATCTTAAAAGTCTGTCCTGAAGGACTGCTTTCACACATAAACAACTGGTCCTGGACTCCCTGAGTTTTCTCCATATGCCCATAACTTCCCCATGAAACGTGTTTCCTTCTACCTGCTTTGCAAAAAGAGGCGAAAGAATCAGCAGCTTTTGCATTTAACCTGCCAGCTAAGCAGATAGAGAAGAAGACTTCAAAATATCTGAATGAAAACAAAGTATTTCACAGAGAAATACATACATTATTAAAAAACAAAAAATATTAATAAAAATAATAATCATAAAAGTTTATATGAAGTGTTTCTAAAAGAAGTGAAAATACAGAAGAATAGTTTGTTCATTAATCATTTTATATTAAAACTATTTTTTTTAAAAACATTTTATAATTTATGATGAATGTCAATTATAGGAAATTTACTATTTTTAAGAACCACAACTTTATTTGTGTTTTAGATTTGAAAATAAAGATTAAACTTTGAAAGAAAAAAAGGCTTCCATACATTATATTGGACTATTATGCTTAAATTCCATATTTTCCAGCTGAATAACAAGAAATATTGATCATGCTCCTAAAAACTTGCATTGGTTATTATATTTATATTTACAAACAATTCTTAGTTCTTTGTTTTTAGCCGAAGTTATTAAGAGCCATCATAGAAGGTCCAAAGATCCACTTGCATCTCTAGAACTGCAGGTTAAAGATCCTTCTGCATCCTTCAGAAATGAAATCAAAAATAAGATCAACATAAATATAGACTCAGTAATAACTCAGTAATAACTGGTAACTCCCACCTTTAATCATCTCAGTAAGCTCAGAACATTTTCTGCTGTTATAATTAAGAGCAACTAATGAACTCGTGTTTCGTTTCATGTTTAGTTGTAATGAAATGAGCTTCTATCAGACAACGCTTCTGCCTCTGAATCTGTCATCTCACATGTTAACGCAGGAATGATCATTTCAGTGAAACTGTCTCAGCGAATCAGGCGTTACACTGCAGAGAGGGTGAGGGCCACCTTTCAGAGAAGAACTGCATCTTTATGACCTTAAAGGTGTTTCTGATTCGTTTTGATGGCACAGCGTCGTTCATCATGTTCATTCCTGGAGCTGTAGCAGCGTTCGGAGGCTGGGATGTCCACAGCGTTTCTCCTGGATGCTGCCACGAGATGAGAAGACGTCGCTGGAGGAAGCAAGAAAAAGAAAAGACATGAGGATGATGCTGCATCAGACTGGAACGTGATTGGCCGTCGTTTGTTGCGCCATGCTGAGAAAATCTGCCAAAGTTCAGGAGTTCTTCTGTCGCACGTAGCGAAAAGTGAATATCAGTGGAAGTTGAGCCTTTCTATGTGCAAATAAAAACATGCCTCCGTGTGTTTGGATCAAGTGTGTTTTCCAACCTTGTTTCTAAAACGCTGTTGTGACAGCTGCTAATGAAATGTGTGTTTTTATTCACAGTTCCTTTGCTGACAACCTGCAATTAGTTTCAACTTGCTGGGTTTCTGCTGCTGTACAAGCCTCTGCAGTCGATGCAAGAGCCCAGACACACACAGGATACACACAGGATACACACCGGATGGATTGATTGAACTTTATTAATCTCACAGAAGAGAAACTGATTTGCAGTACAACCTGACCGGAGTAATCAGACACAATTGAACAAACAAACATACAAGATCAGGTAATTGCAGCACAGCTAGAACACAGTACGCTGTTTCTGCAGATACACACATGATACACACATGGGATACACACGATACACACATGATACACACATGGGATAGACACATGATACACACATGATACACATGGGATACACACATGATACAAACAAGATACACACATGATACACGCGATACTTAGATGATACACGCGGGATACACACACGATACACACATGACACACACACGATACACACATGACACACACTGGTTACGAACCGGATACAAACTGTCTCATCACTTATTAACCCTTTCGGTGGCGTTTTATAATTTTAAGGCCCAGATCTACCACACCAGGTGGACTCCAGGTCTACCACACCAGGTGGATTCCAGGTCTACCACACCAGGTCTACCACACCAGGTGGAGTCCAGGTCTACCACACCAGGTGGACTCCAGGTCTACCAGACCAGGTGAACTCCAGGTCTATCACACCAGGTGGACTCCAGGTCCACCACACCAGGTGGACTCCAGGTCTACCACACCAGGTGAACTCCAGGTCTACCACACCAGGTGGACTCCAGGTCTACCACACCAGGTGGACTCCAGGTCTACCACATCAGGTGGACTCCAGGTCTACCAGATCAGGTGGACTACAGGTCTACCACACCAGGTAGACCCCCTGGTCTACCAGACCAGGTGGACTCCAGACCTACCAGACCAGGTGATCTCCAGGTCTACCAGACCAAGTGAACTCCAGGTCTACTAGACCAGGTGGACTCAGGTCTACCAGACAAGGTGAACTCCAGGTCTACCACACCAGGTGGACTCCAGGTCTACCACACCAGGTGGAGTCCAGGTCTACCACACCAGGTGGACTCCAGGTCTACCACACCAGGTGGACTCCAGGTCTACCAGACCAGGTGAACTCCAGGTCTACCTGACCAGGTGAACTCCAGGTCTACCACACCAGGTGGACAACAGGTCTACCACACCAGGTGGACAACAGGTCTACCACACCAGGTGGATTCCAGGTCTACCACACCAGGTGAACTCCAGGTCTACCACACCAGGTGGACAACAGGTCTACCACACCAGGTGGACAACAGGTCTACCACACCAGGTGGACTCCAGGTCTACCACACCAGGTAAGTCCAGGTCTACCACACCAGGTGGACTCCAGGTCTACCACACCAGATGAACTCCAGGTCTACCTGACCAGGTGGACAACAGGTCTACCACACCAGGTGGACAACAGGTCTACCACACCAGGTGGATTCCAGGTCTACCACACCAGGTGAACTCCAGGTCTACCACACCAGGTGGACAACAGGTCTACCACACCAGGTGGATTCCAGGTCTACCACACCAGGTGGACAACAGGTCTACCACACCAGGTGGACAACAGGTCTACCACACCAGGTGAACTCCAGGTCTACCACACCAGGTGGACTCCAGGTCTACCACACCAGGTGGAGTCCATGCCTACCACACCAGGTGGACTCCAGGTTTACCACACCAGGTGAACTCCTGGTCTACCAGATCAGGTGGACAACAGGTCTACCACACTGGCTGGACTCAGGACTACCAGACCAGGTGAACTCCAGGTCTACCAGATCAGGTGGACTACAGGTCTACCAGACCAGGTGGACTCCAGATCTACCAGACCAGGTGATCTCCAGGTCTGCCAGACCAAGTGAACTCCAGGTCTACCAGACCAGGTGGACTCAGTTCTACCAGACAAGGTGAACTTCAGGTCTACCACCCCAGGTGGACTCCAAGTCTACCAGACCAGGTGAACTCCAGATCTACCACATCAGGTGGACTCCAGGTCTACCTGACCAAGTAAACTCCAGGTCTACCAGACCAGGTGAACTCTAGGTCTAACCCATCAGGTGGACTCCAAGTGTACCAGACCAGGTGAACTCCAGATCTACCACATCAGGTGGACTCCAGGTCTACCTGACCAAGTAAACTCCAGGTTTACCAGACCAGGTGAACTCTAGGTCTACCAGATCAGGTGGACAACAGGTCTGCCAGATCCGGTGTAGGTCTACCAGATCAGGGGGACTCCAGGTCTACCAGATCAGGTGAACCCCAGGTCCACCAGACCAAATAAAACTCCAGGTGTAACAACCCAGGTGGACAACAGGTCTACCACACCAGGTGGATTCCAGGTCTACCAGACCAGGTGAACTCCAGGTCTACCAGATCAGGTGAACTCCAGGTCTACCAGACCAGGTGGACTCAGGTCTACCAGACAAGGTGAACTTCAGGTCTACCACACCAGGTAGACTCCTGGTCTACCAGACCAGGTGAACTCCAGATCTACCACATCAGGTGGACTCCAGGTCTACCTGACCAAGTAAACTCCAGGTTTACCAGACCAGGTGAACTCTAGGTCTACCAGATCAGATGGACAACAGGTCTACCAGATCCGGTAAACTCTAGGTCTACCAGATCAGGGGGACTCCAGGTCTACCAGACCAGGTGGACTCAGGTCTACCAGACCAGGTGGACTCAGGTCTACCAGACCAGGTGGACTCAGGTCTACCAGACAAGGTGAACTTCAGGTCTACCAGACCAGGTGGACTCAGGTCTACCAGACCAGGTGGACTCAGGTCTACCAGACAAGGTGAACTTCAGGTCTATCAGACCAGGTGGACTCAGGTCTACCAGACCAGGTGGACTCAGGTCTACCAGACAAGGTGAACTTCAGGTCTACCAGATCAGGTGAACTCCAGGTCTACCAGACCAGGTGGACTCAGGTCTACCAGACCAGGTGGACTCAGGTCTACCAGACAAGGTGAACTTCAGGTCTACCACACCAGGTAGACTCCTGGTCTACCAGACCAGGTGAACTCCAGATCTACCACATCAGGTGGACTCCAGGTCTACCTGACCAAGTAAACTCCAGGTTTACCAGACCAGGTGAACTCTAGGTCTACCAGATCAGATGGACAACAGGTCTACCAGATCCGGTAAACTCTAGGTCTACCAGATCAGGGGGACTCCAGGTCTACCAGATCAGGTGAACCCCAGGTCCACCAGACCAAATAAAACTCCAGGTGTAACAACCCAGGTGAACAACAGGTCTACCACACCAGGTGGACATCAGGTCTACCACACCAGGTGTGGTCTTCCTCTCTCTGTAAGGTCTGCTAGGACTTTAAGTCTCTTCTAAAAACTCCTCTTTTTATGTTGCTTTTATCTCCAGAGAGCACGACCACCAAGCCTGTTTTTTTTCCTCTTGTTTTGATTATTTTAATGTTGTTTTATGCTATTAGTTGTTTTTTTTTTTTTCATTTACCTACACATTACTTTGGTTACTTCCTGGTATGTGAAAGCGCTTTATAAATAAAGTTTGATTTGATTTGATTGGAAGCGATACCTGGAAAAACATCAGACATCTCCATCCAGAAGAGTGCAGTCCTAGAACCAGGATGAGGAACTGTCCGGTCCATCCGTGACATTTACATTCAGCATTGTGGCTGTTTGGACCCGTCATGTTTCAGAGCTATGTTTTCCACCCCGCTGCATCAACCTTGTGTAGAAACTCTGCTACATACTGGAATTCTGCCTTCCTGGAATCCATGGAATTTCTGCTTAGGTAGAGTCTCAGAGCTAATATTATGATGGAAAGATGCATGGACGCTATCAGGATGAATTTTAACATCCTTCCCACATCAGTACGTCCACATCTCCTGTCCACCATGTGACGTCTGGTACACATTACCATCGGCTCGTTACAGGTGCTGAAAAGGTTTTTGTTATTTTTCAATTAGTATTTCATAGAAGAGAAAATTTCTCCAAAGCCGAGGAAGTGAGGCAAGGTGAGCACGGAAAGGAAGGACAAACAGCATGTTTAATTCTTTCGATGCTGCAAGACAAAGCCTGGATTGTAGAATTAAGGTGGAAAAAAATATTGACAGCAGAAAGGGAGGGCAAGACTTTACTTTTTTTGCGTATTTAAATGCTCCATTAGTTGAGCATTTTAATTTGCCTATCTAATTAGAAGCGGTGCTTTATAGCTTTGCTGGGAATAGCCCTATATAAGTTTATTTCTGGAAATGTCAATAGCATCTACAGTCTCTAGTGGGATACTGATACCCTCCATACACAGTCTCCCACTCAGCCACTCAGACTCATTTATTCCCTCCTAGATGATCATTTAGCGCCTATTAACACAAAATCCTCATCTGTAATGACTACTCGATTATCATTTTCCCACTCGTTCCACTTAGGCTTAGCAAGGTTAAGTAATGTCCTGAACCTGTGACAAAGTTGAATGGGCCATAGATGGATATTGCTAGTAATTACAGGAGCAATATATTCAACCAGACCCAACGGGCCCCTTTGTTCTGGCCCCAATCCATCAACTCTTATTTATCTCATGCTGCAACTAAAGCTGGAACAGGAGACTCATCATGGATGCTTTGGAACAGGAGACTCATCATGAGTGTTCTGCAACAGGAGACTCATCATGTATGTTCTGGAAGAGGAGACTCATCGTGGAATATCTGGAACAGGAGACTCATCGATGTTGTGGAACAGGAGACTCATAATTTATGTTCTGGAACAGGAGACTGACCATAGATGTTCTGGAATGGAGACGCATCATGGATGTTCTGGAACAAGAGACTCTCGATAGATGTTCTGGAACAGGAGACTCATCATGTATGTTCTGGAACAGGAGACTCATCATGAATGTTCTGTAACAGGAGACTCATCATCGATGTTCTGGAACAGGAGACCCATTATTGATTTTCTGGAACAGGAGACTCGCCAGGGATATTCTGGAACCGGAGACTGAATATGGATGTTCTGGAACAGGAGACTCATCATGTATGTTCTGGAAGAGAAGACTCATCGTGGAATATCTGGAACAGGAGACTCATCATTAATGTTCTATAACAGGAGACTCATTATTGATGTTCTGGAACAGGAGACTCATTATCGATGTTCTGGAACAGGAGACTCATTATCGATGTTCTGGAACAGGAGACTCATTATCGATGTTCTGGAACAGGAGACTCATTATTGATGTTCTGGAACAGGAGACTCATTATCGATGTTCTGGAACAGGAGACTCATTATCGATGTTCTGGAACAGGAGACTCATTATTGATGTTCTGGAACAGGAGACTCATTATCAATGTTCTGGAACAGGAGACTCATAATTTATGTTATGGAACAGGAGACTCATCATGGATATTCTGGAACAGGAGACTGACCATGGATGTTCTGGAATGGAGACTCATCATCTATGTCCTGGAACAGGAGACTTATCATCGATGTTCTGGAACAGGAGACTCATCATGGAATATCTGGAACAGGACACACATCAATGATGTTCTGGAACATGAGACTGACTATGGATGTTCTAGAATGGAGACTCCTCATGGATGTTTTGGAACAAGAGACTTATCCTAGATGTTCTGGAAGAGGAGACTGACCATTGATGTTCTGGAATGGAGACTCATCATGGATATTCTGGAACAGGAGACTGACCATGGATGTTCTGGAATGGAGACTCATCATTGATGTCCTGGAACAGGAGACTCATCGTTGAAAATATCTGGAACAGGAGACTCATCATGAATATTCTGGAACAGGAGACTCATAATTTATGTTCTGGAACAGGAGACTCATCGTGGAATATCTGGAACAGGAGACTCATCATGAATGTTCTGTAACAGGAGACTTATCATCGATGTTCTGGAACAGGAGACTCATAATTTATGTTCTGGAACAGGAGACTCATCGTGGAATATCTGGAACAGGAGACTCATCGTGGAATATCTGGAACAGGAGACTCATCATGAATGTTCTGTAACAGGAGACTTATCATCGATGTTCTGGAACAGGAGACTCATCATGGAATATCTGGAACAGGACACACATCATTGATGTTCTGGAACATGAGACTGACTATATATGTTCTAGAATGGAGACTCCTCATGGATGTTTTGGAAATAGAGACTTATCATGGATGTTCTGGAACAGGAGACTGACCATGGATGTTCTGGAATGGAGACTCATCATTGATGTCCTGGAACAGGAGACTGACCATAGATGTCCTGGAACAGGAGACTGACCATAGATGTCCTGGAACAGGAGACTTATCATGGATGTTCTGGAACAGGAGACTTATCATGGATGTTCTGGAACAGGAGACTTATCATGGATGTTCTGGAACAGGAGACTTATCATGGATGTTCTGGAACAGGAGACTCATCATGGATGTTCTGGAACAGGAGACTCATCATGGATGTTCTGGAACAGGAGACTTATCATGGATGTTCTGGAACAGGAGACTTATCATGGATGTTCTGGAATGGAGACTCATCATTGATGTCCTGGAACAGGAGACTCATCGTTGAAAATATCTGGAACAGGAGACTCATCATGAATATTCTGGAACAGGAGACTCATAATTTATGTTCTGGAACAGGAGACTCATCGTGGAATATCTGGAACAGGAGACTCCTCATGAATGTTCTGGAACAGGAGACTTATCATCGATGTTCTGGAACAGGAGACTCATCATGGAATATCTGGAACAGGACACACATCATTGATGTTCTGGAACATGAGACTGACTATGGATGTTCTAGAATGGAGACTCCTCATGGATGTTTTGGAAATAGAGACTTATCATGGATGTTCTGGAACAGGAGACTGACCATGGATGTTCTGGAATGGAGACTCATCATTGATGTCCTGGAACAGGAGACTGACCATAGATGTCCTGGAACAGGAGACTTATCATTGATGTCCTGGAACAGGAGACTGACCATAGATGTCCTGGAACAGGAGACTGACCATAGATGTCCTGGAACAGGAGACTGACCATAGATGTCCTGGAACAGGAGACTTATCATGGATGTTCTGGAACAGGAGACTTATCATGGATGTTCTGGAACAGGAGACTCATCATGGATGTTCTGGAACAGGAGACTTATCATGGATGTTCTGGAACAGGAGACTTATCATGGATGTTCTGGAACAGGAGACTCATCATGGATGTCCTGGAACAGGAGACTTATCATGGATGTTCTGGAACAGGAGACTTATCATGGATGTTCTGGAACAGGAGACTCATCATGGATGTTCTGGAACAGGAGACTTATCATGGATGTTCTGGAACAGGAGACTTATCATGGATGTTCTGGAACAGGAGACTTATCATGGATGTTCTGGAACAGGAGACTCATCATGGATGTTCTGGAACAGGAGACTTATCATGGATGTTCTGGAACAGGAGACTTATCATGGATGTCCTGGAACAGGAGACTCATCGTTGAAAATATCTGGAACAGGAGACTCATCATGAATATTCTGGAACAGGAGACTCATAATTTATGTTCTGGAACAGGAGACTCATCGTGGAATATCTGGAACAGGAGACTCCTCATGAATGTTCTGTAACAGGAGACTTATCATCGATGTTCTGGAACAGGAGACTCATCATGGAATATCTGGAACAGGACACACATCATTGATGTTCTGGAACATGAGACTGACTATGGATGTTCTAGAATGGAGACTCCTCATGGATGTTTTGGAAATAGAGACTTATCATGGATGTTCTGGAACAGGAGACTGACCATGGATGTTCTGGAATGGAGACTCATCATTGATGTCCTGGAACAGGAGACTGACCATAGATGTCCTGGAACAGGAGACTTATCATTGATGTCCTGGAACAGGAGACTGACCATAGATGTCCTGGAACAGGAGACTGACCATAGATGTCCTGGAACAGGAGACTGACCATAGATGTCCTGGAACAGGAGACTCATCATGGATGTTCTGGAACAGGAGACTGACCATAGATGTCCTGGAACAGGAGACTTATCATTGATGTCCTGGAACAGGAGACTGACCATAGATGTCCTGGAACAGGAGACTGACCATAGATGTCCTGGAACAGGAGACTGACCATAGATGTCCTGGAACAGGAGACTTATCATGGATGTTCTGGAACAGGAGACTTATCATGGATGTTCTGGAACAGGAGACTTATCATGGATGTTCTGGAACAGGAGACTCATCATGGATAAAGTAGACGGTGTGTGTAAATGGGTTAAGGTCAAACTAATTTAAATAGCATGTTCCCAAAAGGTGATGCACTGCTTTAGAAGCTAATCTTCGGGATGTCACATACCTGTCAATCAAAAGGAGACGCCCCTAATTGTGCTTAAATTTGAGATTAATGTTCTATTTTTATTTGCATAATATTTTGCATTAAAAAGTTTGTCCTGCTGGACCAGACCAGAGAGGACAGAAGAGGGATAGAAAGAGAATTGAGAAGAAAAATGGATAATACACCTCGTAGAGAGAAAAAAAAGAGAGAAAGAGAAAAAGAAAGAGACAGAACAACCTATATACATATGCATGTACATAAGCACACATACACACTCGCTTATATATACACATATATATATATATATATATATATATATATATATATATATATATATATATATATATATATACATACACACACCTATACACATTGTAGTCATGTTCCCCCTGCGGGGGGATGAAGCCATCAACTATCAGGAGAACCTGAATCTCAGAAGCTAAATCAGACACACAGAAAGAAAACCAGCCGTTGTTAGTATAGAGAAAAGAGAAAAGTCTTTAAAGTTCGGTTTCTGGTCTATAAAGCTCTGACTGGTTTAGGACCCAGTATGAATCTACCAGACTCCTCAGGTCATCCAGATCTGATCTTTTATCAGCTTCCAGAGTCAGAAGCTGTTACAGACTGTTGCAAACTGTCTTGCTAAAGAAGGCCTTGTAGCCTCACAGAAAAAGACAAAGCGGATTAATAATGGCTCCTCTGTTAAGAAAGAATTCCAAATTGGTGACAAAGTTCTTGCTTTCTTGCCTGTTCTCGGTTCCGCTTTGTGAGGAAAATACGACAGTCCATTTGAAGTCCATAAACGTGTGGAAGATTACAACTACGTGATCAAACCCCCTAACAAAAAGCAAAAATCGCGAGTCTGTCATGTAAACATGCTTAAGCTGCACCATTTGCAGCCCGTCACTGCTGACCGTAGAACAGAACCGGAAGAAGTGACCAGCCGAGAAGATGACCATCTGCGTTCATCTAGATTTGGTAACTTGACCGCTCGTCTATCCAATTCTGAAATGTTAAAATCACTGCACAGTATTCTAGACCATATGACTCCTGAGCAACAAGAAAATGTTGTGCCTCTAATCAATTAATTTCTGTATCGTTTAACCTGCTTCCTGTTGTAGTCTTTTAACAAACCGCTGGTTTTGTGTGACTGACAAATGTCTCCTACGGTGAGCTCTGTTAGTCCCAGATTTCAGTCTAAAAATGTGACACCAGAGAAAATGTCTGCCAATGCCCTGCCCAGGTCCTGAGTATGTTTTTCTTTTTGTTGTGTTTGTATGTTTACAAAACAATGTTTTGTAACTTCAGGGGGGGAGTGTTACACCTGCCCCCAATTGCCCATCAACCCATTTTCATTCAGCCTGGAAACCATCTGGCCTCCCTTTGGCTTGGATTGGATCCTCCACATCATCTGGTCTCGTCGGCATCTCTGAGTGGCTGACCTCTGCTCCAATGAGGATTCAACACCTCTCCAATCAGGATAAAAGAGCACCAAGTTCTTCATTCTGGGGCAGCTGTGTGGTGGTTGCAGCTTGCCCCCTCTGAGACTGGGTTTTTCGGTTGTTGGTTTTTGTGAAGCTTTTGATCTTTGCTGTTTTCACTATTTAGTGACTTGAGTTTACAGGTGTTTGATTGTTTGTGTTTAGAACCACCTCTGTTCTATATTTTGGTTGCCCTGCCCTTCCAATTGGGCCTGTATTGATTTCTTTTTATTTTTTGGTGGGACAATAAAGTTGCCCAATATACTTTTTGGTCTGGCACATTTGTTTTATGTTGCGGCTCTTACCCCTAGAACGCTGGGTCGTAACATAAGCAGACACAGAGAAGTGGAATTCAGCTTCTATCCAGGTGAAACACCCTGAAACCTGCATGAAACTGCCATTAATAGGTCCAGAACTGGACAGGCTTGTCCGTTTTATCGCCCGGTTGCCTCTGAACATGCCTGCACATTTTATCATATGCACCGTTGGTGTAAACCCAGTGACTAAGCCTGAGTCGCATTCTGCCTGGTTGGTACCTTTCATCGCTTATTTCATTATTCATAATTAAATATCATAAAACTTATCTTTGGGTCAGTGGAGACATTTAGTTCAGTCCGTTCCGTAACCTGCTGGGAGTATATCCAGCAGATGTGCATGGTTCTGCCTGCAGTGTGCAGCTCAATGCAGAGAAAAGGTACTTCTTTACCTAATCGTGCATCTTCACCCTCATTAGCAGGACATCTTTTAAGCATCAAGAAGCGTCAGCCTCCTTCATTACATGCAAATACGCGCAGCTAATGGGCTGTAAATGCAGCTCTTAACTGCTTCTGCAAGTCAAATATCTCGTTATTAAAAGCACGTAAGTCGAAGGAAAAGAACTCCAGAAATCACTTCCCAACTTTAAGCAGTTTGTTGTTGACATGTTTCAAGGTCACTCGCTCTCCGCGTGTTGCTTCACACACACAGAACAGTGTTGAGTGGGAGGCCTTGATATGCAAATCAGGTAATGAAGAATGGAGGTTGCAGATGTCGGTATATGATGCAACAACGCAGCATCTGTCCTTGTATGAAAGCCAATTATTTATACCTCCGTACATATGTTCCCAGCTAAAGGAGGAGAAATCCTGACGGATTTTTATCAGCAGACCTTCTGTAAACGTAACTCAGAAAGGTTGATTCGTCAGCTCATACGTGCACGGAGCGCTAAAACAAGGTCACAGTGTTTTTATCTCAGGTGCTGTAGAACAGTATAAGTTATTTTTCCTTTGAATAACTAATATTCTGCCTCACAGGCAGATGAGATGCAGCTTAAACGGATTGGTTATTAAGCTGCTGCGGGGTGTTGACATGACGAGGTTGTGTCAGGTACAAGCTGCTTCCTCTGCTGATGCAGTTTAATGCAGGTTGATGCAGGCTGATGCAGGCCGATGCAAGCTGATCCAGGTTGATGCTGATTGATGCAGGCTGATCCAGGCTCATGCAGGCTGATACAGGCCGATGCAGTTTAATGCAGGCCGATGTAGGCCAATGTAGGCCACTGCAGGTCGATGCAGGTTGGTACAGGTTGATGCAGGCCAATACAAGCGAACCAGGTTCATGCAGGTCGATGCAGGTTGATTCAGGCCGATGCAGGCCAGTGCAGGTCGATGCTGGCCGATGCAGGTAGGTGCAGGCCACGTGGTCATGTCATACCTTATCAGTTACAGATATGTCAGACTTTTGCAGGTTGGCTGCATCAGTGATTCCCACCCAGGGTCCCCCAGCGAGCACAGGGGTCCCAGAAGCTTTGATTAACTGACAGTTTATGTCGAGTTGCGGTGTATTCTCTTCAGTTTTTTATTTTTCCAGTGTTTAATTCACATGAAACCAGTGTTTTAGGAACCGAAAGACACTTTGCAGTGTCATATTAATGAAATATGTCATATAAATTAGTCTGAAGCTTTGCTTCGGAAAGAGCTGAATGATAAATATTTTGTAAGTTAGGAGAAAAAGTGAACGTTGCATATCAGTCAGTGTCGGTGTGTTGTGACACCTCACTGTGTACTCATCCCCTCTGGGAAACGAATGCAGGTAGACAACAAGCATGAAATCCTCTAGGAAGATAACCAAGAGGCTCCAATAATGCTGCATGTATTGTTGACAAGAGAACTGATGGAAGTTTCATGCATTTCCGTCAGACTTTTGCATGTTTTGACCCTTAAACAGTCAGATGAGGCTGTGTAGAGACGCCATGCTGACTTATTCTGTTAACAGGCCAACGAAGGTTCTGCTTTTCTTTACACTTCAACACATTTACACAGATTCTTCCTACAGCACTAACTTCTGTCGCTAGCTAAAGTATCTTATTATGTCACCGGCGCCAAAATCCCTGTAGCAAAACTGAGGTATGGAGCTCCCCAGAGAGGCAATTTGTTTTCACTGTTGGGCTCATTGTGTCTCTTTGTGGCTGTAAGCTTGTGATTTTCCTCCTGACAGACTCGCCACAGATAGATTTACACTGATGCAGCGCAGTGGATGTTTGTGTGGTCAATGGAGCCGTTAAAGGCAAATTTACATGAAGAATTACAGATTATGGACCTGAAATGCCTCTGATGCAGCAAGAATCATGAAGAAAACAAGGACATTACACTTTATGCCACATCAACAAACTATCCAAAGTATTTTCTTCTCCTTTCTTGTATTTTTCTGTCAGAAAAAAACTGAAACTCCTTCACTTTTTTATGCTGATCTCTCATATTATTTCACACATTTGAACAATTTGCTTGTATACTGAATAGCAATGTAAGCCCTGCAACATGACAGTAAACTGTGATTTTAGTTTTCAGAAGCAGAGTGAGGAAGACGTATACACTGAGAATGTCATGTAGTTTACTGAACTGGTTTCATTAGAATTTCCAGCAGCGTGGCTCAAGCTGAGTCCGTTCGCACTGCAGTTGGAGGATCGACAACCTGGGGATGAGAAATCTATACTCTGTTTAGAATCACTGATGGGATGTTTTCGGGGAGGGAGGAGAGAGCCGTTGTGTCTTGACAGAAATAACGTAGGATCTCATCTTTGCAACATGTTTCTTTAGTCATCATGGCCGCAGAAACCAGTACAGAGTCAGTTCAAACTGGTTGAAGTTTTGCTGCTCAGAAAACCTGCTAGCATGAAGGATTATGTCTGAATGGGAATATTCAGTGGTCTGGTTTCGACTGGCCTGGCATTTGCTCTGAAGACACAACAACCAGCAGCACACAGCAAGTTGCTTGTAAAGCCGCTGCGCTCTGGGCTGCAGGAGTGTGCACGACTCACGCTCTCTGCATCTACTTCTGCCCTCGTCTTTGTAGATACAGGTCATAGAACACCCCATCAGGTCTAGCAGACATTTCCCTTCTCATCTGAAAGAACTAAGTCTTGCAGGGGGCGGAGCTTCGCAGGGGGCGGAGCTTCAGGCTTCTTTGTGCCACTGTCCTCTACTGATCTATGATCCCAGTATCTCTTACAGCACTCTGTTTGCTGGCTCTGCAGGTCCTGAGACACAGGTTGCTACATTTCACACTGACTTCTCCTGTCCATTGATCTGATCAGATCTGATCAGGACTTTGTTTTTGTCCCCTCGGGAATCTTTGTGTCTGCAGGTAAAAAGAGACTAAATCCTTCATAAAACCACATTTTCAGACAGTTTGACATACTGCCATATTTTTGCCTGAGTGGTGTCATTGTTCTGTTTTTACTGTACTGCAGTAACACCGCTGACATCACCTGCAACGTGATCATGTATGACACGTACCAACATGCTAAGGATGTGCTCTCTGAGGCTGTAGAAACTCTTTATGCTCTTTTTAACATATAAATCTGAGAGAAAAGATTATTAATGAAGCAGTTATTCATCATAAATCACCTGATGTTTTGTAGTAAGCATGTGGTGAAAACGCAGCTCCAGTCGTGCATGCAGGCTCAACCAACCCATCAGACATTTTCTGATACATCAAATCTTTTATATTCTACAGACTGTTCCAGAGGTTTTATTACAGTTCATCCCACAAATAGGATTTATCCCCTTTAAAAGTTTGTAATTACACATTATATTAATTGGAGTTTTACATTTTCGGAAGACTGCACAGCTGCGGTTGTTGATAAATGAATTATCCGCAGTGTGATCATGGTCTGAATCAGGCAATTTGCTTTTTTTTTCGGAGGCTTCGGAGCTCCGTGGTGATTGGGTCAGTGCAGCGCTTGCATTTTGTCCTCTGCCTCGCACTTTGCTCCAGTCCAATCAGTGCCTGTTGACTTTCTGGACCAGTGGATTTTGTTCCTGTGGAGGAAATTGAATGCTAACATCGCGGCAGTAATTTAGAAATGAGCCGTGGAGCCTCAATCAAATCAGGAAATTCAAAACGCAGCAGGGTTGAGAATGACTGAATCCTGTATACCATTATCATAATGATACCTATGGCTTGTGGAGCAGCATTTCCTGAGGTGATCCCACTTCTAAATGAGGTGGAATAATTTCCTCTGTGATAAGTCGAGTTCAGATTAATCAATGTTCCTTTACGTTCAGGCTGGAGGTATATTTATACTAATATATTGTAATTAATGTGAATATTTGCTTCAGTGTTACGAACAGAGACACCTTCATGATACTCGCCACCTTGTTACCTGTTGTTCAGTGTAATTATGGGATTTTCAGCAGTGAATTTCTGTCTGTTTGAGCTGGCGGACCTTTTTTTTTTTTTTGCCGCCATCATTGTTCAGGCTGAAAAAGAGCAAATTGACACTGAACAAAGCAGCAAGTTGCATAATTGAATATGCAAAGTGAAAAATTTCCAACAGAGATGAAGAAAAGGGCAAAAATGAGCTTTTTATTATTAAAAGTAGATATTTGATCCATTTAAGAAAAAAAAGGTTCCAACATGTTGGAGTTTCTTTACATAGTTTTAATAAAAGATTCAGAAAGTAATAAAAAAAAATCTGCAGCTATCTGTTTGCTTTCTCACACGCCTCCTGGAGGGTCTGTAAGTACCCCTGCAGGATTACATGGACTCCCGTTAGAAACGCGGGTCTACACCGTCACACCACCGCCGGCAGCCTGAACATCCAACCTGAGCAGGATGGATTCCTGATTCCTTCCATCTGACGGTGGAGCTGAAGACTTGTCAGACCAGGTAGCGTCTTCCCGTCTTCTGAGCTGTAACCGTCAGAAAGCTGAAACATGCTCTTAGTTTCAGCTTTCTGAGCCATCTGTTACAAGCATAACTTTGAGGAAACGGCTTTTCTGTGTGAGGGTAGCTGACAGAAGCGGCACCCGGTGTGGTTTCTGCGTCCAGGTTTGACATGTTGCTTGTAACCACTGGTTACGCTGGACTTACTGGTTACTGCAACCAGTATGTCCTTTCCCTCAGACTTCTGTCACCAAAAATGTGTTTTCCTCCAGACAACTCGCTGGATATCTTCTCTGATCCAGTGGTGGTCCCCAACCTGCTTTCCCCCTGAGGACCCCCGTCCTGCCACTAGCGCAGTGAACCCCCCCACCCCACCGACCTGCCCTGTGTTGGTTTACCTGCTTCTCACCATCACTGATGCATTCTGACTCATTTCCTCTGAGACGTTTTGCACAAATGAAACCATGTTTTCAGGCTCCAAAAAGCCGTTTCCACGTCGATGAAACCCCCCGAACATAAAAACCGAAGCGAAAGAGCCTCCACTCATCTCCATGTGGACCTACACCATGCTGGCTCTGGAGAGTCAAAGCCTCGGGGGCCCAGGCTGGGAACCACTGCTGCTGTGTATGTTTATCCAAGTAGACATCTCGGCTGGATGACTGTAACGCCCTTTATGTTGGGGTGAGCCAGTCCTCCCTCGCACGTCTCCAGTTGGTGCAAAACGCAGCTGCACGCCTCCTAACTGGAGTACGTAAGAGGGAGCACGTAACATCTATTCTGACCTCCCTCCACTGGCTGCCAGTAACCTACAGGATTCATTTTAAGATTCTTTTATTTGTTTTTAAATCTTTAAATGGCCTGGCCCCCTCCTTACCTCTCTGAGCTCCTCCACCCCCACACTCCTGCCCGGTGCGTCAGCTGACCTGCTGCTCCTGGACGTACCGAGGTCCAAACGGAAGCTGAAGGGGGACAGAGCTTTTTCTGTTTCTGGTCCAAAATTGTGGAATGAGCTCCCCCTCCACATTAGACAAGCCTCCTCCCTGTCCATTTTTAAAACTCATCTTAAAACCCATTTTTATTCCTTTGTCTTACGTTTTTAACCCAGCGTAAGACAGTTTCCGGTCAGTGTGCCTTATTTTTATTATTGGTTTTTACTTACTATTTATTTAGTTTGTTTTATTGTTTTAATTCCATATTCCCTGTATGATCTCTTGTTTTTATGTTATTTATTTGCATTTGAACTGTTTTATTCTGTTTTTATTTTTGCTGATTGTGTGCAGCACTTTGTTTCTACTCTGGTTGTTTTAAAGGGCTTTATAGATAAAGTTGAGTTGAGTTGAGACCAGCAGTTTCTGAATCACAGACCAGCAACCACATCTGCTCCACATCCTTCTTCCTCATTATGATGCTCAGTTTCAACTTCTGCTCTTCTTCACCCCGTCTGCCGTGTGATTGGCTGATTAGGGAGTGTTTTACCTACTAAAGTGACCAGAAGGTTTATTTGGCTGGTCAGTGAACAAAAGAAGGGAGAAAGGAACCCCCCCACAAATGGTTTTTGCTACGTTCAGAACTCCACATGGAAAAAGCACTAGATGACGGGAAGGCAGTGGTTCTGTGAGCCGGATTAAACCGACGTTGTTGAGCCAACCCAGTCTGAGAAAAACTACTGTAAATATTCTGCTCACATTAATTGCAAACCCAGCTGTGCACCACCAGAGGCTTTAATATCAAACCTCTGTCTACTAACGCCTGAATTGGATTAACCACAAGAAGCCCTGAAGTTGAAGCTTGGCGTTTAGCAACCAGTTTTCAGCTTGTGTGTCAGCAACAGGGTTAGTTAAGCTACTTATAGTATTATACGCAGTTATCGGCGTGTTTTCGAGGTTCTGCTTGAGACGCCTTCATTGCGAGCGCTTTGCTGTTTTCCCTGAAGGAATATGAGGAGATAAATAATGAGGAAAATGCCACAACAAGAGAACAAACAAAGATAATTCCTTGATTGCTCAGCAATGAGCTGAAAACAAATTGCTGAAAGAAGAGATTAAGCTTTTCTTCTTCTTAGCAGAATCATAAATAAAAAGCCGAAGACGTCTCGGTGCATGTCAGCAGAGTTACGGCTTCATCAAGGTCACGTTGAGTTCCACACCAACATGTCTTTGTTCAGCTGTCATCACTGACGGGAATCTTTCTGCTGGTTTTGTCATTCGACTGAAAAACAGGGAATCAGATTGTTGGAAACATAATTTACATGGTCATCAAAGCTGTGCTTACCTGGAGCACTTTTAATCCCAATGAACCCGTCAGATTAAACATTCCCACCAATCAGATTAGCCTCGATCGGAAAGAATATTTTATCCGATGGATTTCTTCTCGTTCCGATCATTGATGTTGTCTCTGCGCTCCCTTGGACCTCACGGCGTTACGTCACATAATTAATTCCAAGGAGCCGCAAACAAAATGGCGACTCAGAAATGGACAGAAATGATCAAGGCATGAACAGCAAGTTGTTCACGGAGGTGTTTTAAAGACGAAGGAAGCTGGAATCCAGCGTTCTGAAGCGCTGGGTCGGGATTATATGATTCTGTATGGATGATGTAACGTCAAAGCGTTATGGTCACATTTAATGTTCGATCTTGTGATCTTGTACGACAGGTGTCAGAGCTTGGTCCGCATTGCCGGTAGTAAGTCAGATTTGTTTCCGGTGAGGGTTGGACTCCGCCAAGGCTGCCCTTTATCACCAATTCTGTTCATAACTTATATGGACAGAATTTCTAGGTGCAGCCGAGGAGTTGAGGGGATCCGGTTTGGTGGCCTCAGGATTGGGTCTCAGCTTTTCGTGGATGACGTGGTCCTGTTGGCTTCATCTGGTCGTGATCTCCAGCTCTCACTTGAGTGTGTGAAGCGGCTGGGATGAGAATCAGCACCTCCAAATCTGAGACCATGATCCTCAGCCAGAATAGGGTGGATTGCCCTCTCCAGGTCGGGAATCAGGTCCTGCCTCAAGTGGAGGAGTTTAAATATCTCGGGGTCTTGTTCACGAGTGAGGGAAGGATGGAGCGCGAGATGGACAGACGGATCGGTGCGGCGTCTGCAGTAATGCGGGCTCTGCGCCGGTCTGTCGTGGTGAAGAAGGAGCTGAGCCAGAAGCCAGAATGAAAAAAGTCCTTCTTCTGGTATTTTAGGATGGTTTTAAACAAGGTTATAGAGGGAAATTACCGCTTCCAAACAAAGTGAACTCTGACCTCAGCACTGCCCACTAGTGGATGAACTGACTGAACAACAACAGCAACGGAAAAAAAGTATGAAGGCAGCGACGTGCCAAACAAACGTCCCCGTTTATGTACGGAAGGAAGGGAGTTTTAGTCCCATCAGACATGTCAGACTTTAGCATGCTGACGTTTCCTCTTCTGGACCTTTCAAAACCAAATCACAAAGACACGATAACGTCATCATTATTACAGATTCGTCATTTTTCACATCTTTTAGAAGCAAAACTTCAATGAAAATAGTTAATGTCATACGTCAGCCCTGGTTGGAGGTGGGATCCTGATGATAATCTGAAGTTAGCAACCAGTTTCTGCAGCATCCGTTAGCTCAGCGGAGAACTTTATCTTTTCAACCCTGTTTTTTAAAATCTGTTTTTCTGATGCCCCATGAATAATTAGCTTTACGTTACCTCAGTAATTACATTTAGTTCATTCCTGCAGGTGTTTTCAGATGTTCCAGCTAATTATTCCTCCAGTCAGGGTGAATTTGTCAAAGCTCTGCTGAAATTACAGAAAGTGATCAAACCACATGAACCGGCGCAGAATCAATGGAAGGAGTGGAAATCTCCCACCCAGCAGGGGCATTTAAACCAATCAGGTCACAGATGTTAATCAGGCACAGTGTGTACTCACACATAGTTATTAGAGGAGCCTCAATCAGGCACGATTATTGAAAATAGTCTTTAACCTGAACTGTAATAATGAAGGCAAATATTTCAGATTCTCTGCATCAGAAGACCATCTATCCATCCATCCATCCATCTTCTGCCGCTTATCCGGGGTCGGGTCACGGGGGCAGCAGCCTAAGCAGGGAAGCCCAGACTTCCCTCTCCCCAGCCACATTTACCAACTCTGCGGGGGATCCCGAGGCGTTCCCAGGCCAGCCGAGAGATATAATCCCTCCAGTGTGTCCTGGGTCTTCCCCGGGGTCTCCTCCCAGAGGGACGTGCCTGGAACACCTCACCAGGGAGGTCCAGGAGGCATCCTGACCAGATGCCCGAGCCACCTCAACTGGTTCCTCTCGATGCGGAGGAGCGGCGGCTCTACTCTGATCTCCTCCCGGATGACCGAGCTCCTCACCCTATCTCTAAGGGAGAGCCCGGCCACCCTGCGGAGGAAACTCATTTCAGCTGCCTGTATACGAGATCTCCTTCTTTCGGTCACGACCCACAGCTCATGACCATAGGTGAGGGTAGGAACGTAGATCGACTGGTAAATCGAGAGCTTCGCCTTCTGGCTCAGCTCCTTCTTCACCACGACAGACCGGCGCAGAGTCTGCATTACTGCAGACGCCGCACCGATCCGTCTGTCGATCTCACGCTCCATCCTTCCCTTACTCGTGAACAAGACCCCGAGATATTTAAACTCCTCCACTTGAGGCAGGACCTGACCCCCGACCCGGAGAGGGCAATCCACCCTATTCCGGCTGAGGACCATGGTCTCAGATTTGGAGGTGCTGATTCTCATCCCAGCCGCTTCACACTCGGCCGCGAATCGCTCAAGCGAGAGCTGGAGATCACGACCAGATGAAGCCAACAGGACCACGTCATCCGCAAAAAGCAGGGACCCAATCCTGAGGCCACCAAGTCTGATCCCCTCAACACCTCGGCTGCGCCTAGAAATTCTGTCCATATAAGTTATGAACAGAATCGGTGATAAAGGGCAGCCTTGGCGGAGTCCAACCCTCACCAGAAACGAATCCGACTTACTACCGGCAATGCGGACCAAGCTCTGACACCTGTCGTACAGGGACCGGACAGCTCGTACAAGGGGGTCCGGTACCCCATACTCCCGGAGTACCCCCCACAGGAGCCCCCGGGGGACACGGTCGAATGCCTTCTCCAGGTCCACAAAGCACATGTAGACTGGTTGGGCAAACTCCCATGCCCCCTCCAGGACCCCAGAGAGGGTGTAGAGCTGGTCCACTGTTCCGCGACCAGGACGAAAACCACACTGCTCCTCCTCAATCCGGGATTCGACTATCCGGCGGACCCTCCTCTCCAGGACCCCTGAATAGACCTTACCAGGGAGGCTGAGGAGTGTGATTCCCCTGTAATTGGAACACACCCTCCGGTCCCCCTTCTTAAAAAGGGGGACCACCACCCCAGTCTGCCAATCCAGCGGTACTGCCCCCGATGTCCACGCGATGCTGCAGAGGCGTGTCAGCCAGGACAGCCCCATAGCATCCAGAGCCTTAAGGAACTCCGGGCGGATCTCATCCACCCCCGGGGCCTTGCCGCCAAGGAGCTTTTTGACCACCTCAGCGACTTCAGCCCCAGAGATAGGAGAGTCCACCCCTGAGTCCACCAGCTCTGCTTCCTCATGGGAAGACGTGTTGGTAGGATTGAGGAGGTCTTCGAAGTATTCCCTCCACCGACCCACAACGTCCCGAGTTGAGGTCAGCAGCACACCATCTCCACTGTACACAGTATTGATGGAGCACTGCTCCCCCCCCCCCCCCCCCCCCCCCCCCCGAGCCGCCGGATGGTGGACCAGAATCTCCTCGAAGCCGTCCGGAAGTCTCTCTCCATGGCCTCGCCGAACTCCTCCCATGCCCGAGTTTTTGCCTCGGCAACGGCCGAAGCCGCATGCCGCTTAGCCCGTCGGTACCCATCAGCTGCCTCCAGAGTCCCACAGGCCAAGAAGGCCCGATAGGACTCCTTCTTCAGCTTGACAGCATCCGTCACTGCTGGTGTCCACCAACAAGTCCTGGGATTACCGCCACAACAGGCACCAACGACCTTGCAGCCACAGCTCCGGCTGGCCGCCTCAGCAATAGAGGCACGGAACACAGCCCATTCGGACTCAATGTCCCCCGCCTCACCCGGGACATGTTCGAAGCTCTGCTGAAGGTGGGAGTTGAAGCTCGCTCTGACAGGGGACTCAGCCAGACGTTCCCAGCAGACCCTCACAACACGTTTGGGCCTGCCAGCTCTGACCGGCATCAGAAGACACAAAGAAAAATCTAAATCCCACATTTACACCCACAGGCAAAATGTTCAAATTGACTTTGAAACGTTACGTACCAGGTGGGGAAGTTGTTCAGCAGACTGCACACAGATGAATGAGAAATCTAAACCGGGGTTCGTGTGATTGTCAGGCTGCGATCATTAGCATACAGATTGATTAACAGGTAATATGATGGACGTGTGGCTCTTCTCTGCCAGTGAGCTGCTAATCATGCCAAGCGAGCTATGAATGGGGACGAGCGGTCTGCAGGTGCAGCGCTGTGAATGCAACAGGAATGGTTTTAACACCTTTAACAGGCTTCTTCGTTTCTGGCAGGTTATGCAGACGCCGTGTGACTGTGATCAGCCCTGGTCTTTAATAATGTGATATTTGCAGAATTATATCTGTGGAAATTCATTCTTAGGTTTGTGTGTAAACTCATTTCTGTTGTCATACTTACTGGGACATTCACTGGTAGAAGCACCAACCTTGTTGGGACCAGTTGAACCCACTGAAGACGGGTTCTAATAGGGCATTTAGGGGTCCCAGTTAGGTTTAACCATTACAGTCAACAGTCAGACTTTTGTCAGGATGTTTGCTGTCAGGGTTCGTGGAGGTGTAGGGACCCAATTGCAGGAACAGAGAGCCAGAAGGCAGACCAGCTGCAGGAAACGATTTAATACAGAAACCTTCACCTAAACAGAAGCCAGGACAGGTGACTGGAGACAAGGATACACAACGAACCAAAGAACAGAAAACATAAATGACGGAACAAGACACAGGTGTATCCAGGTGTCCAGGTGAACTTGACGAACAGGAAACAAGCCTCGACAGAAATCACAACTTCAAAATAAAACAGGAAACCAGGAACTAAAGAGACAACAAACAAAACTTCACATTGTGACAGTTTACAATGACTAAACATGATTTCTTGCCAAACCTGAACGTAAGTAGCACATCTGCTTCTGTAAATTGTAGAAATACAGTTAACACAGACACGCTGTTGATGCATGATGTCCGTGTCCACCGAGGTACAGGGATGTTTGCATGGAGAACCGCGTGGTTACTGCCATCAACATCAGGCAAGTCCTCCGCTGCATAAACGGTCACTCACTGAAGACACATATATTTATAATCAACATCTTAAGTTGTAGAAATGAAAGAATTTTTCTGGGTCTTAAAGACAAAAGAGCCTCTGAAGCTTCAGAAATTCTTTCAAGCACCAGAAACTTCACAAATCTGACAACAGCTGCGTTTCCATTTACTAAATAAAATGAAATTTCTAACATTTTGACAAAATAATTCTGATTTTTGGGTCGTTCCACTGAATGATGTTCAGCATGTTAACCTTATTTCTCTTAAAATTTCAACGACAGGATGAGATTCACGGGATTTTAGCGTTGCCATGGAAACGTGAAGCCCTTTTCCCTCCTTTCTCTTCCTGATTCCTGATAAAACTCCACGTTGTGCAGTTGCTTGCCGTCACCGATGCAGGTTCTCTTTAATTATTTGTAAAAAATGTCTGTTTCCTCCTCCATCCATGCATACTGCACCATCTTAATCTGAAAGGAACTGATCATGTGACCCCTACGGCACGTACAGGAAACGTAAAGCGTGTTTGCGACAGATTTCGATGTGGACACATCTGGAAAATAACTTCTCAGGAGAGCGTAAAAAGCTCTTCAGGGATTTTTGAAACATGTAGGTGTTTCCATCAGCAGTTTTTATTGGGATCTTTGGGTTTAAGGTCACTGTAGGGTTGGTGGAAACGCCTGGAACATCAGCGGTCATTAGCGACAGCGTTTTCATTTCCTCAGACTTTGAAAGAGAAATGACGTAGAAACGACGTGGAAACGACGTAGAAACGACGTGGAAACGACGTGGAAACGACGTGGAAACGACGTGGAAACGACGTAGAAACGACGTGGAAACGACGTGGAAACGACGTAGAAACGACGTGGAAACGACGTGGAAACGACGTGGAAACAATGCGGAAACGACGCGGACACAGTGCTGCACGTGACGTTTTATCGCTCTGCTGCTGAAGACATTTTAACATGACGATGTGGTTTGCAGCTTTTCAGTCAATAAGCCGCTCGGCTTTGGCTGCTCGCTGCCCTCTCTCTGTGACATCACTACCAATCACCAATCACTACATCGGCATCGCCAGAGACTCCACACACCGCGGTCATAACCGGTTTCAGCTGCTGCCCACAGAAAGACCTTACTGGTCTAAGAAAACACACACAAGCAGATTCAGGAATAGTTTCTTCCTCCTGCACTAAATACTCAACACACACTTTGTGCATATTTGCACTGTGACTCACACACATGCACTTTACTGTTTGCACGTTCGCCTCGCAGCTCAGGCTGTGTGTACTCGACACACACTAATATTCGTTGCTTTAGTGGGTTTTTATGAGTGTACATTGTACAGTTTTCAGTTTTTAATGATGTGTTTTAGAAGCACTTGGAGAAACATCTAAAATGTTATTTCATCATTAAACAACTGTCAAGTTTTCTGATTCAGAAAGATTCATTACTTTTATCTGTTTATGTCTGTACGGACACATAAACGTCTTGTTTTTCCACACATGAACACAGAGTTTACATCAGTAAATAATCTTTCTGTATTTTCTGATGGTCCCAAAAGCAGATTTCCACTTTTCCAGACTGTTTGGAAGCTGAAGTTACAGAAAGGACTTTGCCTTTTTATCTGACTCTGTGCTCACGTCCGCTTTTTATTTAAATAGACAAATCCCAGCGAAGCTCCTCTAAATCACAGATCTGTGTCTTTCTTTCATCAGATGGCAAAGCGAGTCAGAAATTATGGCTGTAAATGAGTTTATGAGACTATGGGTTGATGCTCAGTGTGTGACAGAAGCAAGTCTTTCATTGGTTTAGTTAATGAAAGACTTGCTTCTGTCACAACTTTATTTACATGCAGGCTGATCTCAGCTTGCAGCGTTTTCTCGTGCACACTCCAAACGCAGCACAAGCACAACAGCGTGCATGTGGGAGCAGATCACAGGTACAGCAACTTGCGACCGCAGAGTGAGCAGAGGTGGAAAAGAGGTGTGAGCAGGGATTAGACTTCGCTCTTGCAGAGCAGCTCTGGGAATATTAGTCTGAAACTGTTGCTAGATTTGTTGCTTGTCACTATTTCTGACTAAATAAAAAATGCTAAGGCTTCTGAATAGTGACAACTTTTTAATTTTAAAACCAGCAGGTTGGCAGCGTTTTTCTCCTCTTTTTACTTTAGGAGGTTAAAGTGTTAAGATTTTCACACATTTTCCTTTTCCTCACGTAAAAACCGGCGAGTCGAAGCAAAACTGGCGCTTAATGACAGCTATGTCATCGCTGGATTAAATGTGTGTATAATTAACACAACGCCAATATTTCAATGCTTTAAACATCCCAGCTCTGCCCGCTACTGACATGCTGCAACATCCTCTTAGTGAGTTTCAGCAAACACTTATATTGATCTTGTCAGGAAAAGTAGATTCTTTTCTGAGAAAGTAGAGAGAAAAACACATCTTTCCCCTGTTGCTCTCATATTTTTTACTTATTCTCCAGCCGGTTAGCAAAAGTACAGACTCCTCTGATAACCAGATAAAACCTGATGCTAAACCAAAACGATGTGTTTAACCAAAGTGTGCCCTGAGGCCTGATCCAGAAGGAGGTTCAGCCAACTCCCAGACTAGTCAGGAACTCTGGAGAAACTCGCTCTGAGTCGAGATTCTCCAGGTTTTCAGTTCCAGATCAGCTGCGTTAAGTCGGTTCTATCATCTCTGAATATTTTACGCATCACTGGAACCTCAATAAAAAGCCATCAACACAGAGCTCTGATGCCATGGCTGACTGATGCCAACCGCTGACTGAAAGATGCAGATATTTCACCCCACTGGAGCACGAAGTTCTTAAAGCAAGGTATAAATAATATGAAGTGGTACCGCGGAAAGAAAGTAGAGAGAGAGATATAGGTGTATGGTTGTGTGTGTATATGTAAGTGGGTGTGTATGTGTGCTTATATACATGCAAATGTATGTAGGTTGTTCTCTTTTTCAATCTTTCTATTTTTTTTCTTTCTCTCGTTCTCTTTTTCTCTCTACAAGTTGTTTTCTGTTTTCTTTTCGATTCTCTTTCTGTCCCTCTTCTGTCCTCTCCGGTCCGATCCAGCAGTACAAGCTTTGTAATACAAACAATAATGCAAAATAAATAGAAAAATAAAATTAAAATCCAGAATATCAAGGGGAGCCTTTTATCTATGATGCTTCCCTTGGCAAAGTAAATTTGCCCAGCAGAATAGAGCATCCAGAAAATCCATTTTGCCTGCTTAAATGCTGGACAAGATAAAAAAGAAAAAAAAAAAGAAAGTAGAGAGAGAAATCGATCATCACTGGACCGGCTACCTGTCCAGGTGTACCTGCCTCTCACCCAGTGACTGCTGGGATAGGATGCAGCTTCCCCGCCACCCTTAATTAGAGTAACCGGTTCAGAAAATGGCTGCCTGACTGAAATCCATCATTACTATGTTCTGTTGGTTGGGCACCTCCATTTTGTCAGTAAACCTAACAGTTTTTCTTTCTTTTTTTCATAAAAATGATATATAAATATGTAAAATAAACAATGAGGGAAAATACTTCAATGGTATTCCAGTGTGTTACTGGCCTCCAGCCACTAGAGCGCGCTACCTACCCAACATCTCGCAGGTTTTCCATGCAGCAAACTGAGTCAGTCATACGGAGAGTTGAGTCATTCCACCGCTTTGACGCTAACATGCTTTAAACTTTTGCTTTAATCTGACATTAAAACCAGCATTTACTGTTCTCCTCTCTGCAGCTAAATCTGACATTTACTGATGTCCTGTAACACAGACGTCAGATCTGCAAACATTTCCCTACTCCAGTCATTCCTGAACCATTTGTCTGACAGGATGGATCATTCATGCCACACCGTTTTCCTAAAGGCAGCGATTGACTTCAATGTTTTACCTTTTTTAACAGAAAAACATGAGAGTTGTTGGTAAATGTCAAAGTAAAATCCATTTACGGGGCGAGACCCAACAGTTTGCTTTCTCCTCATACTCCTGACATCTGTACGCCGATAGACCAGCCATGGCTACACTGGGAACATCCCAGCAAACAGCAGCTGCTGCTACAAACCGGCCATCTCCCACTGCTCCCATTCAGAGCCGCTCAAATCTTCATGTTTGATTTTTTCTGCTTCCAAACTTTAAGAACAAAATGTACGGTTTGTGCCTGATATATCCCACCCACCACCGGAGACAGAGCCACTGCATGCACGGGGTATAAATGCACGGTAACTGAAAGAGTTATTAAGGATCACAGCTGTTATAAAAAGGTATCCAGGAGCCTCGACCTATAATTAGAGGTGATTTAGGATCCTTTGACCCAGTCCTGACTGGGTTTTATGAAAAAGGAGAGTTTGAAGCCTTAGTTTAGAAAAATAAAGTATGAAAGGTTTCTTCCTCCCCAGCTCATGCTGGGTTCCTTATAATCTTTAGAAATAAGGCTCCCATTTTGAAGCCAGTAACATGCTCTTTGACAGCCCATTAGTTCGTACTCCGCTGGGATAATACGCTGCTGGGAAGTCTTGAAGATAAAGTAAAGCTTGGTCATTAAAGGCTTTGTATGTGGAGAAGTTTCAGCGTTTCTGCTCTGCAGAGAGGCGGTGAAGAGAAGTGGAACGAGACTCCGTCATTGCTGCCGTTGCTGCGGCACAGAAGCAGATTTACTGACTAATTTGTCAGAGTGGGTTTGAGATGAGATGATTTTTATCTGATGGTGCAAAAGAAAGACCACACCTGCAGAGATTTACAGGTTTGTGTGAGGGGGGAGAACAAATCTTGATTAAAATTTCAAGGTTGCTTCAGAGTAAATTTGTCGATTGGAAGCTTTTAGGGCCAAAATAAAATAAAACCAGAAACACGGGAGAGCGTGATTTGCACCTGAAATGCCCTTTTTCTCCTTCATTTTACTGCAGAATGTTCCGTGGAGGGAAAACGCAAAGAGGGAGCGAGATGGAAGAAGAGATTAGACCAGCACACAGGGTCAGTTTAAATGTTCTGTGTGTTTGGTGAAGGAGAACACTGCTGATAAGAAGTGACAGTTGAAGCACGCTGGCTGTAAATATACTTACACCCACAACGCGCTCTTATCTCTGAAACGAAGCAAAGAGCTTGACCTGAAAGGTTGTGGTCCAACTTGACTCAAAATAGATACGTTGTGGTAAATTTACGTAAAACTATTACAAGGATTTAACTTCATGCACAACAACTGCTGTACTTCCCAGAGGTCTAAACCAGTGACGAAAGGCTGAAATGGAATAAATGGACATCATCAGGAGTTTGTTTTATCCTCCAAAGCTCAGTAGATTCACTAAACCTGCTTAAAATGTAAGGAACAAATACTCATTTATTTGAAGAAAAATGCCTATTGTGTCACTTTAAATGAGTCCATTTATATAATTAAGCTTAACTGTTTGCATTGTTTTGTACTTTTACCTGTAAATGCTGAAGAAAAACATCGTAATCTTCATCATCAACAGAAATATTAGAAATAAATGGAAACAATAGAAAGTTTGGAATGATTTTATCCTGCAGCTGCAACAGTCTGGAAATGCTTTAATGTCTCAACAAGAACGCAGATTTATGACGGATCTGAAACAAACTGAATAAGAAAGTAATAAAATGTAAGCTACTCGAGAGATGAAGTATAATTCCAGACTTTGCCCACAGAAGTAAATCTAAAATGAAGTAAAACAACACTGACTGGACAGAGAGCCTCTG